>NC_064412.1:37414772-37737954 GCF_023375975.1 Astyanax mexicanus
GAGAGTGCGGCTGCCGCCAAGATCCGGACTGGAGCCGCAGATTCAGTAGTGGGCGTGGTTGTAAACACCGCTCCGGAGCTTGCTTCCGGAGCCGGAGTCGACGATCTGGAAGTCGGCCGGGCTGGTGAGCTGGAAGCCGGCCGGGCTAGAGAGCTGGACGCCGGCCGAGCTGGAGTGCTGAAAGTCAGCCGCGCTGGAGAGCTGGAAGTCGGCCGCGCTGGAGAGCTGGAAGCCGGCCGAGCTGGAGTGCTGGAAGTCGGCCGGGCTGGAGAGTGCGGTGGAGCTAACATGCTAGTTAGCTTAGCTGGAGCTGGGCCGACACTCTCCACCCCACGGAGAGGCGCCGGGAGCGGTTCATCCCCCCGAATTAGCTCCGCGAGGAACCGGAGATACGCCAGGTCCGCCTTCCTCGTGGCATTCCACTTTGCTACGTCCATATTTCGGTCGAGTCTTATGTTACGCTGGGGTGTGTGAAGGAGGAGGAGGACGTAAGTGCAAAGATAATTATTTATTAAATAAACAAAACAAACACAGAAACGAAAACGGAATACATAAACTAAGGCGAAGATTAAGGTAAAGACTGGGATACAAACACTAGGATACAAGGCTAGGATACTGAGGCTAAACACTATAAACGGGAAACACGGTTAGACTTACAGACTAGAAAACACAAAAGACTCGACACAGCATGTACAAACAGAGGGGCTTAAATACAGGAAGAACACCTGGGCAGGGCTGATGAGGGGGCAGGGCTACAAATAAAACACAGGTGAGAACACTGATGGCTAGGGCAGGGCTAGGACGGTGACAGATACACAACAGAAACACATGGCTGTGAACACATGACAGGAAAACAGAGGGGAGGAGCACTAGGGAACAAATGAGGGAGAAACATAACACTGACATGGGCTAAGGTGTAACAAAAATACTTGAGAAGACATAAAGAAAATCGCATTTTAAATCGCAATCGCAATTTATAGATAAAAAATTGCAATTAGATTATTTTCCAAAATCGTTCAGCCCTACTTCTCAGTAGTTTATCGGTCTAGGTCCGCAATGGACAACGTTTAGGTCCGGACCCAGACCGCGGTCCGCCTATTAGTGACCCTGGTTATATGGAGTCTTTTTTCTGTGCATTACAGACAAAAGAAACAGCATTATTATTTTTTCTTCCATCACTGGATATAATTTAGGTCTGAAAGGGTTAATCCTAAATTTAGAGTGTGTCAGTGTGTCTTTACTATCATAACGATGGGAAAAGTACACACTGCTCGTCTCGAAACATGCAAAAGCTATGCACTTAATCTCTTAATTACTCATGGGTGCGTTTTGGGCGTAACGTGAGTGTTGACGTCTGTGTAGGTTATTTTTAGTTAGTAGCGCACCTGTGTTTTCTGTTGTTAAGATAGCAATATGGCAGAAATGTACCTAAGCACACCTTATTTCAAGACCACCAAGCCCATCAGCATAGTTATACAGTAACAGGTACTGTTGCTATTTAAGCAATGCAGTTGCATGGTGTGAAAATAGACTGTTGGGCGGGGTTTAAAATAGCAATTATAATAGTAAATGTAACAGCAGCATCTGATATACGAAAAAATCATTCATATCTGTGGGGACAAACACTTGGGACAGAGAGTCAGATAGAGATTTTAGCAGCAAATAGAACTCACAGCTACTCCTCTCTTCTCCAGCTCTTTAAAGACAGCTCGGATGGGTAGAGAGAAAGACAGGGACAGCTGGCATCCTCTCTCTGCTGGGTTGCTGGGTGTGATGATGTGAACACAGGGCTTATGGGGGTCCGATGCCTTCTTACTGTAGTAGTGCTTGAGGAGGTATTCCAGATAGCCAGTCAACAGTATAGACTTCTTCCTCAGATCCTTCATGGTGGTCTGATTAAAGATCTGATGAAGCAAAACAATGTTGTTATATAATAATAATAATAATAATAATAATAATAATAATAATAATAATAATAATAATAATAATAATAATAATAATAATAATAATTGAACCGATTAAGTAGAAGGAATGAGGAATGAAAAAAAAAAACAAATAGATGAGTGTGTCAGTATTCCTGTGAATTAGCCCTTGGTTGTGACCAACAATAATTGGGAGAAAAAGGAAGGAATAATGGATGTAAAAACAACAAACAAAGAGTACTGTGGGTGAGTTTAGCTTACCTAATCTAATGGAATTCAAGAAATACTGTGACTGTTGGAAAAGTGCTATTATGCTATGGCTTTGTTATGCTTTCCTCTGTCTTCCAAGCTGATCCGGACTCCATTACCCAGAAGATGACACTCACTTGGTCTCAGTCTCCTGACTATTGATTTTTTCATCTGCTTCTCCATCTATTTATACTCTCTCCTTTGTTCAGTTCATTGGCAAGTTTTGACTCGCCACATAGCATTACTAGCATTCCTGTCACTCTTTTTTGACCTTTATTTTTGACTCTGAATTTTCACCTAGCCCTTGTTTGCTAAGTTGTCCGGCCTTGCATCTTTTGGTAAGTCCTGTTTAGCCTTTATCCTACTCTTGTTGTATCCTAGTTTTTTTTTTTAACCTGCATGTGTCTGACCTCTGTCCAGTCCTGACAGCTTAAACATATGTGAAAATGAATAGGAGTGAACTGAAGGAACAAGGGATCAACAAAAACAATAAAAAGGATGAAAATGAGGCTGAGATTTGTTTGGGCGGAAAATGGAAGTCAATTGGAATAACGAGGGATGATCATAAAATGACAAATAAACAAGTGCAGATCAAAACAAATTTAAATTTGTTCTAAAAGGCCTACATTAAGATGGTATATTAGAAATGGTGTGCATTAGTTTATTATATTCTATGTGTACTCACAATCAGAGCAAACAATCTCACGTTAAAACACTGTTGTTATCTTGAAATTTATGAGATATGTTGGGTTATGGCAGAAATTTAAGAAGAAGAGAAAAAAACGGATCACAATTGTAGTTGACCATGGATTAAGCATAACAATCCATTGTCTTAACCAGTACTGTTCAGTAAACAATCTAGGGGATGTTTCACAGTAGAATATAACATAAGCCTGAGGACTGTCCACTAGGAATGTTCCTCTGCTTAATGCATATTAGACAGCCTCAGAAAACGCAAGTTAACAGCACCCCAAATAAGAGCCACGCAAATGCTTCACAGAGCATATTGATTTGTTTAACACTTTTAAGTTACTACATGATTTCGTATGTGTTCCTTCATAGTCTGGATGAGTTCAGTATTCACTTAAAATGTAGGAAATAAAGTGTAGGTATGTGAGGTAGGCTGATTGGATCACCTCTAGACTGGCCTGTAGAGGGCACACTAGAAGAACAGGTTGATTAGAGAGTCTGTATCCATTCACTCCAGGCTGCAGATCCATCTCTGTAGAAACAGATGTTCCACACATTAAACTGAGTATAAACATAATGCTAATCATCACATACGGTCTAACTGACGCTTGCTCCAACACCCCGGTTGCCGAGTATTATATGGTAATCAGTCAGTTTTACCTCTCGAAATGCCGAGCATAAACTGGAATCAGCTCTGAACAAATTTATATGTCATCTGTGTTTAAATTCTCAGTATTAAATGGGCAGATTTGAGGAAAAAAATCAGAAGTACTTTGTAATTACTGAAGTTTGGGTTTTAGAAAGCTGAGTTTCAGGACATTTGAATTAAACTACACTAACATGCTCAACAGCGTTAAGCTGTGGTGTGTAACTTATTCAGATTAAATCAAGAAAATAACCAGACACTTGGGATGCACCCATTTGATATTAGGATCAGCTATTGGTCCCAATATTAACACCATTAGCTGGATCGGATATTAGATAATTAGGCTGATGCTATATAACCCACTCTAAACCTGTCCTCAACTATTAGCAAGTATATATATATATATATATTTTTTTCTACTAGTCATACCTCTAATTCTTTTCTTCACTGCTGAAACTGAGAATTACTAGAGTTTTTTGAAGGTGTAGAAAACAGTACTCAGCGCTCTCTGGAAAAAATTAAGAGACCACTTCATTTTCTGAATCAGTTTCTCAGATTTTGCTATTTATAGTTATATGTTCAAGTAAAACAAACATTGCTGTTTTATTTCATAAACTACAGACAACATTTCTCCCAAATTCCAAAAAAGGTCATTTAAAGCATTTATTTTAAAAAAAATGGCTGAAATAACAAGAAAGATGTAGAGCTTTCAGACTTTAAATAATGCAAAGAAAACAAGTTCATATTCAATCGATATTTGGTGGAATAACCCTGATTTTTAATCACAGTTTTCATGCATTTTGGCATGTTCTCCCCCACCAGTCTTACACACTGTTTTTGGATAACTTTATGCCACTCCTGGTGCGAAAATTCAAGCAGTTCAGCTTGGTTTGATGGGTTGGGATCATCCATCTTCCTCTTGATTTTATTCTAGAGGTTTTCAATTCGGAAAAAACCTAAGAAACTAATAATTTTTAAAGCTGTATATAATATATATATATATATATATATATATATATATATATATATATATATATATATATATATATATATATATATATATATATATTTACTTTCCTGTTTAAACATGTGACACTCACCAGTTTTCCATATCATGTCTTTTCTGAGATTATATAATAACATTGCAATACTGCAGCAACATATAACATTTGATCAGAATAGTAGTATTTGACTGGAGGCCCACCAGAGGCTCGCATGAATATTCACACTATGCCATAATAATCATTAATAAGCTATCTGAGTACTTTTCATTTAGACTCTTGGTGTAAGGTTCTAAACATTCATTGTGTTCGGCTATGAAAGATAAGGAGAGCCTGCAGTGTTCTGTACTACCATTGGTCATCTGGAATCTTGTCTTCAGGTTGTGCCCCCACCATCCGAGCAGCCTAAAGAAAAGAGAGAAAGAGAGAGAGAGTTTGCAAGAATTGGAGTCATAGAGATAATAGAATCAGGCTTCTGTTTCTCTTACTTAGTGGTTTATATTTAATCTATAAGAAAAGTTATGCATGAGACCATAATCATCACTCACGCAGGTTTGACTCTGTCCACATGCTTCTCATGTATAAACGCTCCAGCCAAGCCCCCAGCTCCAGAATTCACATACTGAACAACAGCACAAGAAGAAATGATTAAATCAATTAAAACAAAAAAATAAATTATTCACACCCAAGCGGTAAAATTCAATACAATTTTATGCATTTTATATAATTTCTTTTTTACTTTTTTGGACAATTCTAGCAAAAATTGGCATTTGATGAAAGCATGGTTGACCTAGAGCAGCAAAAAATTATGTGTTTTTTTCTGTTTCGATATTTCATTAGCTTAAGCTTTACCTCAGCTCAGTATATGAAGACAATAGGGTAAATATTAATATTTTTTAATTGCTGAACATGCAGTTTTCAGTGTCTTCAGTCCCTTGAAATAAAACAGTATAAAAGTTGGGATGTCCCTTTGTCTGCCACGTCTACTACCCGTGGACTCCATTACCCAGAATGCACCAGACTCTAATCACATGCACACGCATGATCTTGTGACACTAAGGCCGTTTCTCAATACACAAGTACACAAGTCTGTACTCCCGTACTTGGCAAGAACGGACTTGGGAAGTTCGGATCGCGAGTGCGGACTCCCGAGAACGGGAGGAATCGGGACAGTTGTTGTGTAATTGGAACAGCTGTGTACTTGATGAGGTCACCCTCTTAGAGGAGCGGAAAGCGTTGTTCCGAAAACGTAGGAGCACATTTTCACCTAGCCACTTTCTTAACAAATAAACCACATATCTGAAGTCTAAACCCCTACATTCTCGCCTAAAAATAACTTAAAACATTGTTTTAGAACACAGCAGTACTATTTTGAAAACGTACAGGTGCTTACAGTTATGTACCTTCTCATCCTGCATGCGAGGTGCATTCTGGGTTATCGGGCTGTAAGAAGAGGGAGGAGCAAGAACACATCCGGGTATTAGTTGTGTACTTGGCTAACTGCGATCTTCTGATTTGGAATAGTACTTGGGCTGCGACTGATGACCTTTTCCAAGTCCACAAGAACACAAGTACAGACAAGAATGCAGATTGAGAAATGACCTAACACATTCCGCTTCAGCTGGCTTTTAGATTGTTTTCACCTCTTCCAAGACATAAATATACCTCATTCCTGTTGCATCCATGCCGAGTATTGTTCTGCTTTCGTCGACATAAGAAACATTCAATTTCATTGTTAATTATTCATATCCATGACCTTTCACCCATTTACCATTTATGTTTGTTTGCCTGACTATCATTGCTAACATTGCCTGTTTTAAACACTCTTTTGGATTGTTCCATTTTTATAAAGGCTCACCACTAGATCTGCGCTTGGTACATCCCTGCCAGACCCTGACACACAGATTTTAAAGGTTTCTTTAGTGTTCCCAAGATGACAGAGTGAACATGTTTAAATTGCTTTATATTTTTATAAAAATAGCTAAATGATTAACTTCATTATTATAAAACATCAACAGTTTAAGAAAATATTACAAAGCTATCCAGGTTTTCTTAAATATGCAAACAAAAAAGGGATTTAAATGAGTGTTCTGTAATTCTTGACCCATAACAACTATGAAACAATAACACTGAGGTATGAATGTACTTAAAACACAGGCACTTTACTGACCTTATATGTGCACCAGCAGGCGAAGTCTACACCCCAGTCATGCAGTCGCAGGTCAGCATTACCCACTGCATGTGCACAATCAAAACCCACATAACAGCCCTTAACACACACAAACACACACACATTACAATAAATGTGGGAAAAAAGAAGGAAATGTAATATAACACTTGATTTAGCTTTTAATTTAAACCAGAGCTGTTCATAAGTCACAAAATACAAGTCCAATCCAACTCAAAAGTCTTTAGGTTAGAGTCTAAGGCAAATTGCTCGTGGTTCTTACACCATGTGATGTCTACTTTCATGCGTTGTGCCCACGCCATTAAAATAGTATTGAAAAGAGTTTAGGAATAAATCTACACTTAGGAGTGTGGTGGTCTGGAAGTGAGATGGGTTCAGGTGAATATCTGGTGTGTTTCTGTCTTGGCAGAGGGAAATACAGGTGTGCCACTGACTGATTTAAACCCTGACAACGGTCAACAGTCAGCCGCCCAATCCTATCTTAGCTACGCAGGCTCAGCATGCGCTCAGCGAAAAAAAAAAAAAACGAAAACTGTTGAAAAAAAAAAAAAACTGAAAGCAGTTTGAAAACAAAAAAAAAAACGAAAATGGGCGGAAAACAAAAAACCCTGAAAATGGGCGGAAAACAGAAACCCGAAAATGGGGAAAAAAAAAAACGAAAAAGGGCAAAAAACAAAAAAAAACAAAATCGGGCAAAAAACAAAAAACAAAAACGGCTTGGGAAAAAAAAGAAAAACGGGCGTAAAACAAAAAAAACAAAAACGGTGGGAAAACAAACACCCGAAAATGGGCGGAAAACAAAAAAAACACAGAAAATGGGCGGAAAACAAAAAAAACCCGGAAATGGGTGGAAAATAAAACCCAAAAGCGGTTGGAAAACAAAAACCCGAAAACAGGCGGAAAATAAAGTTCAGGTGTGAACAAATACAGGTGTGCCACCTACTGATTTAAACCTTGACACCATTCAGACGGCCAGTCCTATTTTAGCTACGCAGGCTCATCATGCACTCAGCATCTTAAGATATGAACGCACCAGAGCGCAACTTACTCTTACAGGGAACGACTACTGATTGCTAAAATAGGGCCCTTAGGCACAATTCTTTAGGCAAGAGTATAAGCCAAGTCAGATATTGTAATGTGTGGGAAACCCCTCAGGCGGAAAACAATAATCTGAAAACAGGTGGAAAACAAAAACCCGAAAACAGGTGGAAAACAAAAAAACTCAAAAACAGGCGGAATACAAAAACCTGAAAACTGTTGGTATACAAAAACCTGAAAACACTTGGAAAACAAAAATACAAAAAAAAACAACAACAAAAAAAAAAACTCAAACCTCGCACCGCTCACACACACAAATGCACACACACACACTCACTCGCTGGATAGAGGAAGTGGGGAGCAGAGCAGAGAGTTGCTCAGCCCTGGCTCCCACAGACGAGAGAGAGAGAGGGATAGGAGAAACTCGAGAAGGGAGGAGAAAGCCAGCTATGCCTTCCTGTCTCACTTCAAGCACAGACAGGAAAACGGCACTTACAGTTGAAAGAGCAGGGAGGAAAAGAGAGCCGGAGCTCAGAGAAAAAAATCCACTTAGATTCACTCTAATGAGCTTCAAAGATCCAGCGCAGAGCGACTGAATCTCAGGGTTTATATGGGGCCAGACCCAGGTGGAGTGGATCAGGTCTGGTTAAAGGGCTCAAGACCTCCTCCTGGTGGCCAGAGGAGCCCTCGGCCGGACCCCAGCCCTTACAGATATCTTTGGGCTAGAGTCTAATTTAAGTCACAAGTGCTTAGACTGGAGTCTAAACTAAGTCAGAAGTCTTTGGGCTAGAATCACAAGACCTGTATAATGTCACTGCAGTAGAGTCTCAGCACTGTATCATCTCACCTGGTTCTGGCCTGCTTTGGTGATGACCTCCATATTGAACAGCTGCCCAGTGTAGTACTGGACTCCACTCAGCATCACCACAGCAATGGAGTGTCCCTCACGCTCTATTGTAGACACAATGTCTTCTGTCCTCAAAGTGTCCTCCCCCTAATGTGGACCAGAATATATCTTAGTGAAACTGCTACAAACTGATTAGTGAAATACTGCAATCCTGTTATTGAGAAACTACTGTAAGTTACTGGTACTATGGAAATAATATGAAATATAAAAGATGTGTAGTTATAAGAATAAAGACCCTATTGCTGTTTTAATGATATAAGGAAGAGTTACCGGTCTGGGTTTAACGAAGAGCATGCTTGTGCTTGGATCAAATCCCCGTAGCCGTATCTGAGATTCCACGGCATACTATAAAATACAAAAAACACACACACACTTTTTGCAATTACATTATTATCTTCATAAAATACATTTTGGTGCAGGTTTGCATAGCCTAGCATAGCAGGTTAGCATAGCCTCAATTAAGCCCTATTAGTAATAGTTACATGGAACAAAAATATAAACACAACAAAATTGGTTTTGCTCAATTTTTCATGAACTGAACTCAAAGATCTTAAACATTTCCTATGGACACAAAAGGACTGGGCATTTTAATGTAAAATAACAAAGATATTCACAGAGGTTTTTTTATTCTAATACGTTTATTCTCTTCTACGCTCGCTGTGGTGTGCTGGGGAGGCAACACGAAGAGGGGAGATGCATCGCGGTTGGACAAGCTGGTCAGAGGGGCCGGGGCAGTGGTTGGAGTGGAGCAGGACTCTCTGGTTACAATAGCTGAGAGAAGGACTTTGGATAAACTGCTTTCTATCATGAACAATGATAGTCACCCACTTCACACCACCATCATGAAGCAGAGGAGTGTGTTTAGTGGCAGACTGCTGTCACAGAGCTGCTGTCACAAAGCTGAAGACTCAGAAGATCCTTCATTCCGAGAGCCATCAGACTCTTTAACTCCTCCCATCGGGGACGGGATGCTGCTGACGACTGAGTTTAATCCAGTCACACCACATGGACATTATTCAAACACTTAATTATGTCATATGTCAATGTCTTTGCACATTGCTCTGTAAATTATTTAATTATTTAATGACCATTAGCAACATCTACTGCACTGCTCCGTTTACAGAGTAGATTTTTACCTTGTATAGTAAGTTATTTATAGCCTTATATATTTTCTATTCTTCTGTGTTTTAATTTATGTTTGAATACATTTCTTATTGTATTGTGTTGTTGCTGCTGGATGCCTAAATTTCCTTCGGGATAAATAAAGTATCTATCTATCTATCTATCTATCTATCTATCTATCTATCTATCTATCTATCTATCTATCTATCTATCTATCTATAGTTACAGTTATACAAACAGTTTCTCTGATATTTTTATAGATATATGTTTGAGTAAAATGAACAGTGTTGTTTAATTCTATAAACTACAGACAACATTTCTTCTAAATTCCAAATACAAATATTGGATTTTAAGATTTTAAGAATTCAAAAATCAGTATTTTGTGCAATAACCCTGTTTTTTAAGCACAGTTTTTATGCATTTTGGCATGTTCTCCTCCACAAGTCTTACATCATACTTCTGGACACATTTATGCACTCCGGGTGCAAAAATTCAAGCAGTTCAGCTTTGTTTGATGGCTTCTGATCATCCATTTTCCTTTTGATTATGTTCCAGAGGTTTTCGATTTAGTAAAATCGAAGAAACTTTGAACTGTGAACTGTGAACTAAGTCCAAATACCAGTTGAAAATGAAATACCAGTTGAAAAATGAAATAAAGAAGGAATCTTAAAAGGGATAAACTAAAAGAGGAAGAGAACAAAGAGAAAGAGAAGTGTGTGTGGGTGTAAGTCAGAGACAGAGAGAAAAAGAGAGGAAAGCAAAGAGTATGCATAATCCATGTGGTGTATACTAAAAAAACTGTATAAATGCTAAAGAAAACACTAGTGCATCACCAGGCTCTGTACAATGAGTGAAATACAGCAAGACATATTATTAATGTGTTAATAAAGTGTTAAAGTTTATAAATTAATCGTGTGTGTTACTGCGCTAATGCCAACAGCACAAATTTTTGGACAGTTGGCGTGTGGGATTATGAGAGTGAGTGTTCACCTACGTGGTCAGATGGAAAGGCTTTGTCCTCCAGAAGTATTTTGTGGCGTGTTGCGATGGGCTGGTAAAAAGCAAGCTGTGCAGAAACACAATCAGAACTTCTTCATTTAAAAAAATGGCAGTATGATGACAACTGTTTATTAAGTGTAGCAGAAATGTATTTACCAGTAGAAGGTGCAGATTGACTGTCAAACCATTCATCAAGGCAACTTCTTCTGGTTTAGCACCTTTATACACACACACACACTTTGTAAAACAGAACAAATGTGCTGCTTTGGATTTCAATATTTTTTTTTAAAGAATAGTTTAATAGAATGCAAGAATCTCACTAATTACCCACAACCTTTGCCATGAGATCCTCCAGATCATTCTCAGCCCAGGCCCAAGGACGTGACCCCATCACGTGACCATGGGCCCCACTGTAAACAACCAGATATTATTATTTTTGTGATGATAGTGACTGACAGACAATTTTTGATCTAAGACAAAAAAAGACTTTGAGGGGATTTAAGAGGTGTGTCACAGTTTTTGTTTTCAGTATTTCTTGATTATTCAGTTAATAACTTAAAGGCACTGAAAAATACATTAAAATTAAGTTAAATTAATTAAATTGAGTATTTAATCAGGTGAGCTAAAATAAAGAACAAAACATTACATTTTAATAGTAAGAGCATTACAAAAACGAGCAAACAATATACGATTTAATTAAGCTGAAATAAAATAATTCAGAATAAAATGTAAACAGGCTAAAATAAAAAGCAATAAAATAAAAAGATAAATAATTAGAATAATAAAATATAAACATGAATAAAGAAATAGAGGACTAAAAAATAAAGTAAAAGTATGAAGAAGCTAAAATAACACCAAACAGAACAGAATATAGGATAAATAGAAGCATAAATTAAATGAAATAAAAAGGTAAAGGCCAAAAATAAACAGGTAATAAAATAAAAAAGGATAAAATTCATAAAAAATAAAATAAATGAAAAGGTAAAACAGAATATTAGATAAATAAAAAGACAAAAGAAAGAAGAGCTCAATCTTTAGGATTTTCTTAAAGGTAGTAAAAGGCTGATAACGGTTTATATCATTTAAAAATGATCATTCAAAATAAAGTGTTACCGAAAGTGAAAATGACTTACATTGTGGCCCATTTCTTCAACTCCTCGTCAATATACTTTTTCACATTTTTGGGCTGTAAGCCAAGAGAGTTCCCCACAAAGTAAATGCAATCTTCTGATCCACCCACAAGCGACAGGTCAGCTGTGGGAAATACAACGGTGCAATGTAAAGCCCTCCAACTTAATCTCACTTAAGGATCAGATCACCTGGCAGCTCTTAGACCTAGCCATCCTGTTCACTTACATGTGGGAAGCTGAGCGACTTTAGGAAACAGGAACTCCTGTCGTAAATGTCTCAGCTTGTCATTCTTGTCAAAATATTCAGCAACTTCCCGAGACGTGGGGCTGCAGTCTAGGTGCTTAGCCACCTTCTCAATGACTTCTCGTGGAGAACCAGCATCCAGAAGGTCCATGACTAAGTTTTAGTTCAACTACAAACGAAAGCAAATAAAGAGAAGTAATGAACGATGAAGTCAAAGTTTGACCTGAGTTGCGTAATGCTCACTGACTTCTATTGGTGCTAATTCTTTGTCCGCAGCTTTGACATACTTGTGGTAGGCTATTGCTAACATCCATGAAGCTGGTTTACAGGGTTAGTGAAGCAATCTTAGTAAACCAGTCTAGGTTCAATTTCCTAGACAGGGATTAAATCTAGTCATAGACTTTTTTTTCAATTAAAAATCTCCATTCTATTTTGTGTAGTCCAAAACTAGCCTTAATCCCTGTCTGGGAAACTGCCCCATAGGCTTTTATGGTGCATAAAGTCCTACAACATAATCACCTTAGATATACAGTACGTAGTCTTGCAGACTCTCCTGTAGTCCAAACCATTTACAGTAATCTGTAATCTGTAGAAACTATACGCTATATTTTAAATGATTACAGATCATCTCAGAGTGGCTGTGCTAAGTTCACACTAGACCCATTTCTTCTCTAAACTTTAAACTTATAAAGTATGCTCACCTTATTGAAGTGCTGAAACGTATTCTCAGTCAGGATCGTGCTGGATTTGGGATCTGTTCCAAACATAAAAGACTGAAAGCGACCTTTAACCCTATGAGTAAATATTAAAGTTAAGCTAATGATTGTCAGCAAGGCTTTCTTTCAGAAGGCCGCACTGGGGTTAACCTGTATTTTCTTGCCATTATGTTTCAAGCTTTCCATACTTTTGGAGCTATTCTCTGAATCGGGTGCTCATTATGTCCCCCAACTTTATTTCAAAGATTGTGAATTAATATAAAACACAAAATGTATTGTAAGTCATCATTTAATAGAACTAATGTACACCTAGCACATAAACAAACAAAAAACGTTAAAAAAAATGTTCCCTTAAGCCCTATCCGGACAGGATTAGTTTCACTGGGGGTCCTGAGGTAATTTTCTCATTTATAGGGGGTTCTCTGTGATTTAATTCCTGTCCAGGTATGTGATTTTCTCAGATGTCCTCTGAGAAAATTACAGACTGAATTACCTACTTTTTCGCTAAACTCTGTGGTCCTCTGGTAATTTTAGTCCTGTCTGAACGCACATCTCAACGTTTCTTCACCTTGCCTTTAATAAAATAGCTATTTGTCCACTGGCACGCACCGTAATTACACTTTGGACGTGTGTTTCCACAGAGATCCACGTTAACACAACAGTGAGTGGAAACGGAGGAGCTACTGAACGCTATTTCATGTGACCATTGTGACTATTTTCAATTGCAGTCTAGATGCAAGAGTTTTACCATGGAGTAGAAGTGTGAAATGTGGATTGTTCCTTCAACCCTGCTTATATTTTCAATACTGTTAAGTTGAATTTGGTTGTTTCTTTATTCTATATTTAATATTTTAAGGATAAAAGGTAATATACTCTTAACATCATGTAAAAGTAGAGGCACAGCAACTAATAAGGGTGCATTTTCCAAAATTGCTGTGTTTTCATTCACAGTTCCCAGTGATGTCAAAGTTAATTTAACAAATTCAGAGTGAAGCTGGTTCTGTGTACAGCAGCGACACTTTATATACAAAAAACAAGCATTCATTAAAATCAATATTTTTTTTAGAACAATAAACCATAAACCACTCACATTAGTTAATATGTTACTACAAAGCTTAAAACTATACAACGTCTGATAGTATACATAAACTACATCTTTTTTACAGCCGTTTTAGTGCATCAGTGCTGCTATTATTCGCCTTCATAACTTCACGGTTCTAATTGATCAAATACAGCAATATAAGGCAAAGCATTAACCAGTTAAGACAACAGAGGCTTAACATGAAACAAAGAGGTTAGCAAAGATGGTATATTATGACCAATTATATTTAGTCATTAAACCAGTTAATTCTCGACATTTAGAAGGATTATTGACTATTTAGCTATTTGAGCATAGCTATTACCCTGAGGTAAAACAACAAAACAAAACAAAAAAACATTATATATATACCATTTATATATATAAATATATATAAAAATGTTATTTTATTTGAACAGAAAAACACATCTGGGGATAAAACATATTAACATATTGTAAGAGTATAGTAACTTGTACTGCATGTTTCACTGTATCAATAAATAAATAAATAACAATTAAAAGTTATTATTGCAATAGTATTGTCATGTACAGAGGCGGTTCTTTAATTAGGCAAACCTAGGCATTTGCCTAGGGCCTCGACAAATCTGTCCTCCATAGGGGCCCCCAAATCTGACCATCCCAGCTACAGTAAATACACCAAAAACAATGTTAATTTGTTACTTATGTAACGTTAAAAAAAAACATATTTCTATTAAAAAAAACAACAGAAATATCAGTAGAATACTGAATTAATGTCTAAATACTAATTGTCCAAACACACATACCCCCCTCCGTTGCTTGCATTGAACTAGTCCATAACATGATGACGTAGCAATGTGCCACACGACGTGACTTCAAACCAAAACAGCGGGAACTGTACGAGACTAGAGTGACAGCTGTCACAGAGAAAATGAAGCGGAGTTATGAAAGTGGTTCTGCTAAACGAAAGAAATGGGCAGAGAGCAAAAGAAATCAGATGCACTGCCAAAATTGACCTCCTTTTTTTTACACCTCCTGGACCGATCAGTGTTTTTGGGGCCAATTCTGATCGCCGATACCGATATTGGGCGGGGCCAAATGCCATATTAATGCCACACAGGTGGCAGGCAAACCTGGTACAGATTCCCCTACTTACATCCACGCCTAAGCAAACACTGGTAATTTACCCTGCTAGTAAATAAACACGAGTGTTACTGACCAAAATAAACGCTTTTAGGAAAGATATAAGTTATGTGTAAATATTTATAAGACAATACCTGACATCTGTTTTAATGACGTTAATAAACCTTGCAGCCGTGGTGTGTCCACTTAACTCCGTAGTTATAAACATCGTGGGGTTAGCAGCGCGCTAACTGACCTGTTTTTAATGTAATCCGAGCAGTGACTCCGTGACGGCTGCTCTAAACTGCTGCTGTTAGCTGCTTGGGCTGAAAGATGAACTGTAGAGAGCTGCTTTATCCGTTTAGTGGGGTTAAAACCTTTATTTTTCTACACAGATGAATTTAAGAAAAGCTGAGCCTGTAGCCCGTGGCTGGGCTGTAGCTCTGACTGAGGAACTGCAGCTTCCTGTAAGCGAGCAGTTTCACCGGTTTCACCAGTTTCATCCACACACAGCTCTGATAAACTGCTTAACCCTAAGCTCCTGAATAGGATCGGCTAAAATCAGAAGAATATCTGCCGATCGCCGATACCGTATTTTGGCTGAAAGTCGGCCGATACCGATACACTGCCGATCGATCGTTCCATCTCTAGTTATTTGGTTTATGTGTGTGTATCATGAATGAGGGCCCCAAAATGGCTAGATCCGCCCCTGGTCATGTATGACCTTTTTTAACATGAGAAAAGCATACATCTGTTTTGTGATATATAAAAAAATAATAAGTATGCAAATTTCAGACAGCCAAAATTACTATTGCCATTCTAGTAGAATCATGAGCTTTTTAGCATTAAATAATTTAATGCCAATAAAACAAATAATAAATCCTGATTACGGTGTGTAGATTTTTTTTAAAATACAAACTTATGTACTAAATAAACAAATGCTTTTTGTAGACTTGATATGTGATAGGCAGGGATTGTAATTATTGTTTTTTATGGAATAAGTAATTTAAATTCTTATTAGTTATTATTTTTTATTTAAATATTTGCCTAATGATACTTTTGTGGTATAATAATGAAAAAATCAGTGGTTCAGATTTCTTCTGGTGATGTGTATTCAGCAGTAGATGCAGGTGCAAAGTCAACAAAGAAGTACTTAAACTGTGCATGTAACTTTGGGAACTAAGAAAAAGTTTGAGAAACGAAACTTCCTTTCTTAAATCTCTAAGATCATTACTTATTGGAAACATCCCTGAATAGATTTTGTGTTAATAGAATTTTGTGTTAATAGTATCAAAACAAAGAAAAAATAAAATTAACTTATATTCTAAGATAAAAAAAAAACTTTTTGGTGCATAAACCCACATTTGTATTCTATAACTGTTCTTCAGAGAAGAACAACAACGTAATAAAGCACTTTAAAGTCCTTTAAAACCCATATCTGAACATTATTAACCTGGCATAATCTACTAATAGAAAAACGAATCGTATTAAAAACAGAATAAGTGTTACATACCTCACTGAACATGCCTCGAGTGCAGTACTTGGAGAAGCTCTGTCAGCTGATAATATCTTGTAAACGGGAAACAAGAACAAATGAAGAACATTTTCACACAGTAAAGTAAAGTAGCTCCTAATCTTTTACACACAGAGAGGTCTTTGGAAAATGAAAGTAAAATCATGAGGCCTGCTTCCTTTTTTTAAGATAAAAAAAACTTTATTGACAATTCTGGTAACAAACAGTGCAGGAAATAAAGATATATCACAATGTTCTAAACTACAGCATAAAAGCATTTGCCAGGTCCTAAATGAACTTAGGAGTGGTTCGCTTATGGTGAGAACATGATCTGGTCTCAATCAAACCCAGCAATTAAATATACTTCTTTTTATAGAGCTAAACGCCCCTAAGGCACATTTTAATCTGATACGTATATTAGCCAGATAATATACTGCTATGAACATACTGCTCGCAGCCACACGACTCTTTTTAGTGTGTGAATTTTTGCACAACACTGTTTTGAAGCACAGCAGAAAATTAAATCTACCAGTTAACTACCAGTAACTTAAATTCATAGTATCAGATGTTTTCATTAAAGGGCTCTTAAAGGGACAGTGTACACATTACTGAATACTGTCAGTTGCATATTTCCCCCAGGCCATTTAAATCATCCCCCTTTTATGAGTATCTGTGCATTTTAATTGACATCACTAGTTTAAATATAATTGCATTTTACATTTCATTACCTTATCTTCTTTTATTTACATGTAAATATCCACTATTAAATCGATAAAGCGTTTTATGAAGAACAAGTGTGATCAATCGCATTGTGATTAAACTGATTATTGTTTTATGGATTGACAACACCAGAAATAGGGGTTGGACAATGAAACTAAAACACCTGGTTTTAGAGCACAATAATTTATTGTCCCGTCGGTGTCAGGCCTGAGCAACCGCGCCCCCCCTCCGGCACTCTCTGAGAGCACTATGCCCATATAAGGACATCCGCTCCTTCTGAGCACACACACACACACACACGGCTGCTCAGCCCTGATCACAGACTGGCTTCAGCTGCGGAGAGCAGCTTAAAAGCACGCTGCTCTTCTCCACTCTTCGCCGAGTATTGGTCACTATCATGGTCTGTGTTTCCCCTGCGGTTCCAGCCTGTTAGCTGTCTGTACAAAGCGTTCTCCCTGACGGTCCTGTCTTCCCGTTTCCCCGGATTCCCCGTTGCCTAAGTATTTTCTGTTATATTTTCTTATTTTGTTTATTTGCCCAGTTTTATTTTCTCAGTCTAGCCGTTTTCTCTAAGCTCTGCTTAGTAGTTTTTTGTTCTCGTTTGTTAGCCTAGTTGTTCCGTTTTCCCCGCTGTACCGCGCTACGCGCTGGTCTTATTGTTTTGGCCACTTCCTGGTTTTATTGTTTTGGCTGTTTTTCGTTTTTCCCGTTTTTTCAGCATTTTCTTTACTTTGCCCAGTCCAATCTTATTTGTCAGTTTCTGAGTTTGTTTCTAGTTTTCCCGTATAGTTATTGTTGCATATTCCTTGTTTTCATTTGTTTTCCATTTTTGAGTTATAATTTTTTCCTGTGTTTCTGAATAAACACAACTGCTTCGTATCCCATCCCAGCAGTGTCTCCCTTTTCTTTCTCTGCCTGATCCCAGTCAGGCATGACAGTCGGACAGTACTGGTGGAAATTGAATTCTGCCGTGATTTGGGCAGCCGTGGTTTTATGTTTTTTTTGGATACAATCCGGGTTAGCACCTGAACATCCCTTTCAGACAATTAAATAACCGTGTTCTTCGTTTTTTTTCTTATTTTTTTTTATCATTTGTTTTCTTGTTTTAAACTGTCTATTTGCTTAGGTTTGCCTCTGGTTTCTTGCTTGTATTTTGAATATATTTTTTGGTTTAGTCATACATTATGTTACTGATTTCTCCCAAAAATATATAAAAAATATTTATTATTATTCATTGAAAGGGTTCATTTTTTTTACGAATTGTAGAACTAGGTGTGCTTCTGCTTTATTTAAATACCTGCAGCCCATTGTAGCTCTTTTCAAATAAGGCTACCTTTAAGTCCTGCCCAAAATATCATATTTTTGAGAGAAGAGGACACAAATTCAACTACAAACTTGTATCTAACAGTGGGAATCAGTTTTTTTTTTTTAGGTTAATTGATGTATTTTAAATTGGTTAAGTGTTAGTTATTTGGCAACTGTGCAGAACACTGCAGTTTGTTTATTTTAATTATACTTTTAATTTTCATTTTATCCACACATAAAAAAATCTACAGATTTTTCATATTGAACAAAAAATGATAAATAAGTTTAAGTTTGTTGTAGTATTTAGAACATAAAGTAGTAATTCCTAAACATGCTAGCAGATGGAGACTTAAGTTCACGTAGCTGTATTTATTAATTTATTAAGTCTTATTAAGTTAAGAATTGAATATTTTACATTTTTGTTCAAACTTCGCTTGATTTATTTCTTTTAACATTTATTTGTGCTATATATCCTGTCAGCACAATGTATAATTTAAAGCATCTTGTTTTAAGATAATACATTTGATAGAAATACAGAGAAAGTATGTTTAGTTTTATTAAATAGAAAATTTACTTTTAGTATTATTTTACTTACATACATTTAATGCTGTTAAGTATACTTGCTTTTCACAAGGGTACTTATATAGATTTTAAAACATTTTTCCTTCTGTAAATGAGTTCAGATGATCACACATTCACACACTGTCCTGTGATGCTCTCAGGATGTTCAGTATACATTAGTTGGAGACTTCTGGAGTTAAAGTTAATGACAGAGTTCCGTAAGGAAATTTACTCATATTTTATTAAAAGGGTTTGTCACACATACTGTACCTCACAGAGGGCTTATTTGAGTTAAGCTACATGCATCAAGGGTTACATTAGGTTCCTGCTCCTTCTGTAGGATTAGCAGTTTTTCAATAGCAGATGTTTTTAATGATGTGGTCTGAACAATAAACAAAGTTTTGAGCTACAAATATATGTTATAATATGTGTACCTGACTTACAGGATTTTCTACTGTCTGTACAGATGGCAGTTCTAGTTATCACCTCAATATTATTAAGGCTTTATTCTTTATTTGTGTTACATATGAATCAAAACTGAATTAGTATTAATGTTTTATTATTAGCAGTGTTTAATGTTACATATGTAAGACTTGGAAGTTTATGATGTATTGCGGTCGAGCTGAAGCGTCCATAAGGCCACTGACTCTCCCTTTACTGCTATTGGCTTGAGGAAAAGCTGGGCACACCCTAGATTCCACATATAAAGCAAAGTAAGAACATCGCAAATGTTGTCTTGCTGAAATTAACACCACAACAAAGACAAAATGGTAAGTAACCCATTCTACCTGCACCTTTTTATTCATCAATGTCAGTAGTTTTGCTGTTCTTGGTGTTTTGCTTTAAATTCCAAATTGACTCACAATCATATGTTAGAGTACTGAACTAAAAAGTGGACAGATCAAATTTCAACTGTTTATAAAGATATTAAAAGGAGTTGACTTTGGTTTCATGTTAAAATGCATATGTATTGCATGTGTATTATACGTTTATGTAACTGTAATAACTCTTAGTTCTAAAATACATAAGAAATATTCATGGATTTAAGTACAACAACAACATGTACTGTTATTTGTATGTGCAAATTTAAATCTAGAAATCTTTGTACATCTTTACATAAAATAAACATCTATCTGTACTTATTTGTTGCCTGCAATGTTCATGACTTTTTTGCAATCAATTCAAATGTATTAAATTTATGTCCTGTTGCAAATCAATATCAAATATGGGCAAACAATGAAATTTGTAGGTTTGACCAGTATAAATAAATAAATAAAAATACTGAGGAAAGGAAAATGTACATAAAATGATCATTTAAAACTCTGAAATTATTTTAACTAAAAGTTTTTGAATGTGAGGAATCTTCATATCATCAACCACACCTTTGGAAGGATCGATTTAGACAGTTATCTATAGGTGTGTCTCTCAGGATTATCTCTGGTCAGGGTTTAAGACACATGTCCATTGTCTCATGGGTCAGATCATAGTAATTTGAATTTAATGAGGAATATGAGGAGGTATATGATGACATATATGTACTTAGTTTATGGTGGGACATCGGTTCTTCAAATAACATCTCAACATTATTCAAATAACCTTCAACATTCCTGTTTGCACAGACTTTTTCCTCAGTCTTAGCAGCACATTACCTCGATGCTATAAACCTTTTGCTGGTGATTATTAACTCTGGGCTTGGCAGAGTAAAGATAACCCAGATCACAACAGCGCAAAGAATTTCAGGCCAAAGTCTCTCCAGTCATTTTTAATAAAAACTGAACATTAGTCAAAATTAGTGATTTTTAAACAAGAAAAGTTTATTGAAAAACATGAGCCTTTACTTAACACACCATTCTTCTTATTATTATAATTATAAAACATTAAGATGGTACTTGTACTGGTAATGCTTCTTTTGAATCCTGTATTCATAATGCATTATAAGTGCATTTATCATTATAAATGCATTTATCATTTATCAGCATTATATGGCATACATGATACCATATAACAATGGTCATAAACTGTGTTATTTTATAAAATATAAAATAAAAGAGTTTGTAAAATACAAGTATGTGACTAAAAAGAGAGGTTTCATTGTGCCATATGATATCTGTTCATAAGAACACTGTCCATATTACATTGTAAAAGATATTATCAAACCTAACTTCATCAAGAGTTATAAAGTGTTATGTATGTTACACATATAAGTACGTATGTGTTTTTATACACGCTTATGATGGTTATTTTAATGTATTAATTATTTTCTATGTTATAAAATGCATTATGAATACAGGTTTCATAGAAAGTGTTACCAAAGTACTGAATTAATATTCTGAATATTCTTTTCCCTTTTCTCTTTTCTATATGAACAAAAATATTTTTTATTTTAATATTAATCCAAAACTTTTTTCTAATCCCCATCTATGGATAGATTAATTGTTTTATTATTTTTCATTCATGTTTAGTTAATATCTGTGGGGTTAAATAATTTTTTTATAAAATTAGCTCATAATAGCAATTTATTTAATTTACTACAAAGTATTGCCAGAAAGATTCATTATATTAACTACAAAAATACATGCATTTTTATCAATAATATTTTTTCTTTAATTTCTAAATGGACTCTTAATCATATGTTATAAAAACTTTATATTTTATATGCTATATTTAAACTGGATCTAGATCAAATTCAACCAAAGAAATTGTTCAAAACTATTCGGAAAATAGCTATTAAGTAAACTAAAACTACTGTTATTTGTGCATACAAAATGATTTTTTTAACATTGTTTCTTAAATGCATGTTATTCTAAACCTGTTCTTATATCTTAACCCTAATTTCAACACTAACGCTCCTGAGAATAAATCAACATTTTACCAGATTGTTTGTTAATATTTTACACATCTTTAGTTAGAATGTTTTGACCACTACAGGAATGCGAGGTCTATATGTATCTTCATGTAATGTCAGGTTTATTTACTATATTAACTATATTGACACACTGTTTGCTCCTCCACCTTCCACTTGAGGATGCCCCCCAGGTGCTCAATTAGGTTTTACTCTGGAGACATTGAGCAAAAAGCAGTTTTAAAAAGTCTGATCAACAATATATTATAAATTTAGCCTGAAAATATTGGTTGAAATGTAGTGGCAGTGTTTTTGCTTGTTTGCTTTTTAGTTGTTGTTGTAATGTTTTTTGTGGCACATACCTTCATGTTTGCGCCCTGTTTTTCCAAATGTACAGGCACTTACAGTCACTGATCTGAGGTTTTATGCTGGCCAGGAGTTGACAGTCTCCGGCAAAGTCAAGTCTGGCTGTGATTAGTAAGTATTTCTTGCACTGCTACCAGAGTTCTGACACTGAACCCTGTTATTGTGTTAATTATCAGAATAAAAAAGTTCAGACACATTTAATATTGTCTTTTTTTTTTACATTATTTTAAAATGTAATAATAAAGTCATCCAAACTCTGAAGAAAAAAATTTTTCTTCGACATATTTCGTAAACAAAAAACAAGTGTTTAACAAAACAGAATATGTCAGCTTCATGAGGTAGAGTTACCTGGAATTACTTTAAGTTAACAGCTGTGCTGAACTTGTCAAGAGTTTATTACTTGAATGTATTGCCCTCTTAATGTGTTTGGGAGCATCAGTTGTGTTGTGAAGTGTTGGTGGTATACAGAGAATAGCCCTATTTGATAAATATTCTAATCTATATTATGGCAAGAACTACTCACCTAAGCAAAGAAAAAAATATTCTTTAACAAATGAAGGTCATTTAATCCGAAAAATTTAAAGAACTTTGAAAGTATCCTCAATGGCAGTCGCAAAGACCATCAAAAATGGTATGATGAAACTGGCTCTCATTAGGAATGACTCTTATCAGAAAAGGAAGACCAAGAGCTACTCTGTTGCACAGGATAAGTACTTCAGAGTTACCAGCCTCAGAAACCGCAAGTTAAGATTAGATCATCTAAATGCTTTACAGAGTATTTTAGTTTAACACTTTTAAGTTACTACATGATTCTTTATGTGTTCCTTCATAATCTGGATGACTTTAGTATTAATTTACAATGTAGGGAAAGATTTATTTTTCAGTTATTGTATATCAGATTACTTTGGATTAACTTGTTGGAATTAATCCTTCGTAAACCATTTCTAATGAAGCATTTGAATTTTATTTCAACAACTGCTATTTTTATTATCTATCCTCAGCTTCTCCATCAACATCGGACATGACGTTAACAACATAGCACTGCACTTCAACCCCCGTTTCAAGTACAATAAGGACCGCAACGTCATCGTGTGCAACTCTAACAGGGGAGGCTGGGGAAGTGAACAGAAAGAAAAAGTATTTCCCTTCCAACGAGATGGAGATTTCAGGGTGATTGTTTACTACACTAAGTATTGTAGGGTATTTTACCACAGCATGACTTAAGCCCTATCCGGACGGGATTCTTTCTCAAGGGGTCTTTGGATAATTTTCTCTTTTACGGGGTTCCTCTTTGATTTTATTCACGTCCGGAACGACCATATACTGTATGTGTTTTTCTCAGACTTCTTCTGAGAAAATTACAGGCTAAATTACTTACTGTTTTTAGCTGAATTCTGTGCTCCTCCAGTAATTTTAGTCACTTTTGGACACACATCTTTTGAGTTTCGTCACCTCACGCTTAATAAAATAGCTATTTGTCCACTGCCACACACCATAATTTCTCTTTGGGCGTGCGTTTCCACGGAGACCTGTGGAAACACAACAGTGAGTGGAAATAGAGGAGCTACTGAACACGATGTCACTTGACCGAGAAAGCCAAAAAAACTCACTGGTCCTCCCGTTTTTTCAATTGGAGTCCGGATGCATGAGTTTCATCACTGAGTAGAAGTGTGAAATATGAGAAACTAATTCCGTCCAGATAGGGCTTCCACACAACACCTATGGGCCGCAGCAAAAAAACTCACACAGGCATACTGTGCAAAACGTAACACTTTTATTATTAAAATCACTCGTCTCTCATCTGCATTCAGCCAGGGTGCGGCTACAAACCAAACCATATAAAACTCAGTTGAGTTAAATAAACTTAAGTCAAGTAAGGGGAATGTTAAGTTAATCAAATAGCATCAAATATAAAAGATAGGTTGAGGTTCTGGTGTGTTGTTTCCATGATCAGTGAATAGCTGGTGTGCATGGATCCTGCTGAACATGTTCCAGTCTGGTTATACGCCACTATTAGCAATTAGTGTGAGCGCCCACTTGAGGGGGATTCTAATAACACTCTTGTTGTACTTTCCTGCATTGACCATCACAGAATTTAAAGGGGCGATCACACAGCTTGTTGCATTCAATTCACACAGTATTTAGGTATTCCCATTAAAGGAAACATTTAATCTAGAACTAGGTTTAATCCTTGTCCAGGAAACTGGCCCTTAAATGCTTAAGATTCTTCCCTTAAAATAAAGATTGTTTAAAGTAAAATTTACTTTAGTCTTCTATACTATTGTGTCAATTGCGGATCATGCAGCTGGAATTACAGGGTGTCGGTGTGTCTTTGGTATCGCGAGGGCTCAAAAAATACGCCTTGCATGGCTCAAAACTAATTTGTTTTTTAATAAATCATGGCTGTCTTTTAGGCATTATGTGAAATAAACCAATCAGTGAACCAGTCGTCATTCCCTTTAAGAGCCAGCAGTGCTCTGACTTTGGCAGGTTCATATCTTAACAGCGTGGCGCTTTGTGTGTCTCAGTAGAGGATACTGACCTGCATGTTCACAATGTAAATGTATGCCAGCAGCTCATTTAAGGGACCAGCTATGTTATTTTATTCTTTATTCTGTTTATTGTTGAGTTAAAAGTCAGGTCAAGTCGGGTCGAGTTTTTTACTCTTTTTGAGTAATTTTAGTGTAGGTAGTGTTAGAAAGCCCATAATCCACTGTACTTAAATTAACATAGCTACTTCCAAACAACATCACTGTTTGGAACCAGTGAATTTTCTGCTCATTGCAATTATATTGTATGATTTATTACACACATTAGACTTGTAACTCTAGACTTGTGACTAAACCAAACAAAGCAAACACTGTGTTTAAATTCATGACCCTGTAGGACAGATTAATGATCATTTCTGAGATCAGAGACACACCCTTTACTGTAACACACATTTACAATAGTAAAACACCTCTCTTATAGTCTGAGAGTACAGACGTTTTCAGATACTTCAGTTTGCCTAAGTCTCATAAATCAAACAACTTTGTTTGTGATCTGTGTCAAAACTTGATTCATGTATACTTTTCAGCAAAATGAGCTGCAGTCAATCAACCATACATTGACAGAAAGTTCTGGTGAGATGAGATGTCATTAAGGGAGTTTATCTATACTGTAGATTGTTGACCATATTGGGTGTTTCTATGTGCCCACGTCTGTTGCCTGGATTAGTTGAGCCTATCTGGTTCAACCTTTGTCCTTGGCTGACTACACAAGCGCATTTTGCGTCATTTTTATGACTATGGTTTATATGGTTTCATGAATAGTTTTTTTCATGACGTTATCACATAACTGCCCTGTTAATGGCTTACAATAGTCTTTGTCAATCAGCACAAGGTGTCTGTGAGTCGCTGCATTTTCCTCTGAGTGTGCTGTGATGCTACTCAGCAATGCATGTGCTAGTCTTTAACCACCTGATGTTAGGGCATCACTAGTGATAGGAGGAGTCCTAATGAGTGGGTTGGGTAATTGGCTGTGTAAATTGCATCTATATTTCTACCAAAAATCATATTATAATCATATTTTATAATATCACATTTTACTTGATTGATCTGTCAATTATATTAATATTATATTTTATAGTGTTTTAGAATGCTGTCAATGATTATGTTGAAAAGAAAATCCTAAAATAATGTTAATATTAAACACATAAAAAGTAATTATTATAATATTTTGTATAATTAATACAAAAATGTAACATTATTATTACAACATTATTAATTAAAGCATATATTAAATAATAAGTATTATATATACAGGGGTTAGACAATGAAACTGAAACACCTGTCATTTTAGTGTGGGAGGTTTAATGGCTAAATTGGAGCAGCCTGGTGGCCAATCCTTATTAATTGTACATTGCACCAATAAGAGCAGAGTGTGAAGGTTTAATTAGCAGGGTAAGAGCACAGTTTTGCTCAAAATATTGCAATGCACACAACATTATGGGTTACATATGTATCCAGAAAACATAAAACCATGGCTGCCCAAATCACGGCAGAATTCAGTGTGCACCTCAACTCTCCTGTTTCCACCAATAAATTATTGTGGTCTAAAACCAGGTGTTTCAGTTTCATTGTCCAATCCCTAAATATATTACTTATTTAAACAAGAAGCCAACTACCTAAATTGAGCTATAGAGATACATGTAGAGAATAAAAAAAATAAATAAGGTAGGAATTCATGTTAATTACATTTTCAATTAAAACAAACAAACAAAAATAATCTCAAAGAAATATAGAAACAGGTTCCCGTCAAACGTCTTTTTAAAGAGGAATTTGGGATACACTGACATTGGGTACACTGATATTGCTAATTGATTTCTAATTGCAAATTCAAAAGTTCTCAAATGTGATTGAACAAACCGAGTCTCTCCAGCATCTCACACTTCTTCTCCTGTCCAACAGGTGGTGTTCAATTTCAACAATGACCAGTTTTACATCAGACTCCCTGACGGCAATGTGTTCACCTTTCCAAACCGCTTTGGGGATGACAGGTTCAGCCACCTCCATGTGGAGGGAGATGTGAAGATTCACAGCTTTAAAGTTATCTAAAAAAACAAGCAAATAAAATGAGGAGTGATAATTTTACATGGCTTTAATTTCTGGAGTGTGTTCTCTGTTAACTGCAGTTGCAGTTGATTAATTGTTTTATCCATTTGTGTAAGTGAAAAACAACACGTTAAAATAAAGCATTGCTTAAAAGTGTAATGAGTGGTTGTGTTGTAGTATTGTGTGTATGTATTGTGTCCTATGACTTTGACTAGCTAGCTAACTTTTCTGTTCCACCTTAAATGGTGCAAGAAATGACAGGGGTTGCAAGATTTAAGGTGGAATGGCAAAAAAAAAAAAAAATAAATAAATGAAAGCTAATAAAAGCTCATTTTATCTGCCCATCACAGAGGAATTAAAGAATGCACCCCCTGCCCCATTTTTAAAGATGTACAATGGCCTATAGTTAACTAGTTAACCAGCAGCTAAGTTGCTGAACTTTGATGCGCTATCTGTATCGGTTTCTTTAAAGGTTTTCCCGATTCTTAAAGAGCAGGATTTCACCCCTTCTCCTGTAACTCTGTTTGAAAGGGGGAGAATTACACTCATAAACAAGGGTTAAGGGAACAGCTTAGAAATGTTAATTTAAACAAATTTAGTATTTTTTCTAGCATTAACTTGTACACAACATGTGCATCAATATGCAAAAGTTTACAATCTACTTCAAGTGTATTAAAAAAAGGTGCTTAAAAAACATACTTAAATCTGTTTGCAGAAGTTTTACGAAAAAAGCACAATCTAATGCTTTTATGTTGTTTAAATATAGCTTAATTACAACTGAATATACTTAAGTTGCCATAAGTTGTTCCAAAATACTACATTATGTATTAAGTACATAATTTAATTTTCTGTTAAATATACTTTTAAACACTATACTTACTACACTTTTGTTTTTACAAGGGAATTGTCTCCATTCCTGTAGAGTGGTGAATTTCTAGTCTTTAAAATCACTTTAAAACCGCTTCCAGCTTTATGTAAATTAACAATTTACATATGAAAAGATCTTCTAAAAGCTCTTTTAGTGAAACATAGGTCACAAGCATATCTTTCTTGTGTGGAGCTAACTCAAAAGGTTGAGTGTTTTTTATTAGTTGTAGTCAGTGATGGTAGTAACGGCGTTATAATAAACTATAATAAATCTGATTTAATTACTCTGACTGTAACTATAACGCCGTTACTATTTCCGACACCCCGTTACTGCAGGTTACTTTAGCAGCTGAATGAACTTTTTTTTACTTCGCACATACATACACAGGGCCCTATCGTACACCCCGCGCAAGGCGTGTAGCGTGGCGCGTTGCCACCCGCCAACAGTCTATTTTACGCCTTGGACATGTCCTTAAAATAGCGTTGGACTTTTGGAATATATTAATGCTGATGGGCGTGGTGGTCTGGAAATAATGTGTGTTCAGGTAAATTTCTGGCGTGTTTCTATCTTGGCGGCGGAAAAAAGCTTTGCGCGATTGATCACCCTTCTTTACCACAGAAAAATAAAGCTCACCCAGAGCCTTCAGCAATCAACTATAAAAATAAAATATACTTAAAAATCTGCACAGTAACTATAAATTATTATTAGTTATATTTATTTCTGTCAGTTATAAGGATTTATATTTATGTTTAGTACACAGGCTTAATAACTCTAACTTAAAATATAGCAGACAGGCATGTTGCTGTTTAAGAATTTCAACAGATGCTTATTCTCACTCAAAAGCTGGAGTTTTTTTAATGGAAAATTAAAAGAGAAAAGAACTTTGACTAAACCTACATTTATTTTATTTAACTTTGCTATTATTTAACAGAATTTCACTTTTATATCTGATGTCTGGTGCTGCCCGCCAATTATATAAAACTTAAAACATTTGAAATACACAGAAATATAAAGCTATACGTTAGAATTCGTTTCTTATCACCAGGGAAAATTTATTAAAATATTAAATATATTAATTCATTCATTAAAATCTCATCCAGCTCTCTTAAATGTTGCAGGCACACAAAGTGGTGCTTGGCGCAGCACGCGGCATTGCGCGCAGAATAACATCTCTCTTCTAAAAAAAAAAAACATTTTAATAAATAAGGTCGGACAAGTGTAGTTAAATTCATGTTATTAAATTCACTAAAGCTAACAAATGTACATCTCTTTTGCAGTGCGGAGCTGAATTCAGCGCGAGGCTATAAATATTATAAAACTCAGTTCAGTTAAATATAAAATAAGTAAGGACCTGTAAGTTAATCAAATATTGTCAAATATAAAGGATATGTTAAGGTTTTGGTGAGCTGTTTTCATGATTTGAAACTGAAACTAACCAAAACTTTTATTATTATGCGCAGAAAGCCTGTGATTGTTTTAAATGAGTTTTTAATGTATTGTTGTTTTTGTCCATTCTTTTGTTTTGCATATATACATACATTTTTCCTTTGAGTGCTTTGGTTTGTTTAATTTTTATCCCCAGATGCAATTTTTTCCGTTTTTTTTCAGTATTACAAGTCTTAGTAATTTTCTTTGGTCGTGTGGAGTGTTTCGTTTCTTATTTTTTTAATTTGTTAGATTATATTTTTGTCAACATTTTGGGTTTATTTTCGTTTGTTATTTTTCTAATAATAAGTGATTACATCATTTATTTTCTTTTGTTCATTTTTTAATTTATTATTTTATTTTTAGATTTCTTTTTTAACTTTTATTTTATTTTTAGCACAACAAATGAATCTACTTTTGAAAATTAAATGGATTTTTTTTTTTAGCCGTCTAGCTCTATCTATACCGGCTCTGGTTCTACTGAACTTTCACAGATAAAAATATATTTATATTATATATTTTTATATGTGTATTGTGTATTTGTATTGTATATTGTATTGTTTATTTTTATAGATTATGTGCGTGTGTGTGTACATATGTTTGCTTTGTTTTCACATTCTCAAAAAATGGAGCTCCAGGGGTGGATTTTCAGGACAGCAGGAAATAAAATTAATAATAATTTATATTATAGTAATGTTATAATATATTTTTATATAAAAAAAAACGTTTCCTTACCCAATTTCTGTCGCCCCTTTATATCAGAAAAAACACTGATAACCGTTTTTTGTGTGTACGGTACTTTTCAGGTCTGAGCGTATGGAACATTTTAGTAGGAAGTCCACGCAAGACTTAGTACATGAGGCCCCAGGCCCCCAGTTTTCCCCTTCCAAAACGTGCCACCAGAAGTGTGCTGCTGAGGAATGAGAGGACCATTTGAGCAAAGCTATCCATTCACTTCCATTCATTTCGGGGTGTCATTGAACCAATAATAAATGTATTTCCAAGCCGTTTTCGATTATGACACGGCCCGTGTTCTTTTCTACAAAGAACAGATTTCCTGCAATTTGATCCATAAGATTAATAATCTGTTCATAGCTTTAGAAAATAACATTTTTATACAACTATGCTAACGATGATCACTTAAGTATCCAGCTTTCTGCTTCTGTGTGTCTTGCTATCCCTTTACTACTGTAATACTGTTAACTTCCCCACTGTTGGACTCATAAGCAATTATCTTTATCTGTTTTTGGACAGTGTCAGGAAGCCTGGATCGGGTCCCTCACCACCACCTACCCCCCGGAGACATTCAGCCAGTAAGACACTGCACTTTCACCCACCATCAACACTCAAATAGTCTCTTAAACACCTCACCACCAAAAGTAGGACCTCTGTTTTTTCTCATTTCAGGTCAGATAGCCCGATGCTGGTGGCAGAGGCAGATCCCTCTTACAGGCTCGACACCACTGGACCAGTGCCTAGGATTATCCCAGGTCCAGCTGCACAGGTAAGAGTTTGCAATTAGTTCTATATCCTCTCTATCTCTCTACTTGTCATGGTAGGGGTGTGGGAGGAGCCAAGTGCGGAGATATAACGAAAAGGGTTTTACTATAATTATGTGTGCATCAAAGAAAAAGGGGAAAATAAACAAGAGAATGCCCTTTCGGCGCAACAAAGCTAACTAAATAATGCCTCTGTTTGAAATAAAATAAAGACAGAAATAGAAACAGAAATTCAAGAAAATTAAATTATTTTCTTTTCTCCTCAGCCTTGCAGGCTTTCCCTTATCTTTTCTTTCTTGCCTGGCAAGCTTTCTTTTATTTTCTGTTCTATTATTTTGTTTTCTTTTCTTCCTTTTCTTTTTCCCTTTTCAGCCTTGCAAGCTTTCTTTTATTTCTTTTCAGCCTTGCAGGCTTTCTTCTTTTATGTATTTATTTATTCTTTCTTTTCAGCTTTGCAAGCTTTTTTTTCTTCTTTTTTTTCTTTTTAGCCTCGCAGGCTTTCTTCTTTTATATATTTTTTCTTTTCAGCTTTGCAAGCTTTCTTTTCTTTTTCTTTTTTCTCAGCTTTGCAAGCTCTCTTTTATTTATTTTCTTTTCAACCTTGCAGGCTTTCTTTTATTTTTATTTTTTTTTTTCAGCCTTGCAGGCTTTCTTTTATTTTTTTCTTTTTTTTTTTTTCTTTTCAGCCTTGCAGGCTTTCTTTTATTTTTTCTTTTCAGCTTTGCTCCGTGGAGCTACCGTTTACCGGTCACAGGGCATGAAGTCTGCGACATCAGTCTGCTGGAAGCTCGCCTTTTTAAAGACGGTACCACAGCTGAGGCTGATGACGCGTGATTGGCTTCAGGTGGCCTTAATGATCCCTGTTCTAATGAACTCTCAGCCAGTTCCCTTCTTACCACCTTGGTGGGTTTATGGCGGCCTCTGGTGGCCGCTGCGGGAACTGGCTGAGCCCTAACACTACTATCTTCAAACGATTGAATATCTAAAGGTTTTAGGAAACCCATTCAGTTTTTCACCTCTTCCCCTTCTTCTAGTCTGTGGCTGACTTGGAGGACGACAGTGGAGAGGAGGAGTTCCTGGAGCAAGCTCCTATAACACAGGTCAGTCTGTAATTGTCTTATATTGTTATGTCTTTCTGCTTAGGAATGCCTTGCTGTTCTCTTGCTGCTGTAATACTGTCAATTTTCCCACTGTTGGATTCATAAGCAATTATTTTATCTTATCTTATCTTGTTTTATCTATTTTTGGACAGTGGGAGGAAGCAGAGGTAGCGTCCCTTACCGCCACCTTCCACTTGGAGACATCCAGCCAGTAAGTCACTGCACTATCGCCCATCATTAACATGCACATTATTTCTTAACACCTCGCCACCAACATTAAGACCTCAATTTTCTCTCGTTTCAGGTCAGATATCGATGTCCTGGTGCTGGATGCAGAGGCAGATCCCTCTCACAGGCTGGACACCAACAGCACCGAGCCTGAGTCTGAGCCAGTGCCAGTTGCACAGGTAAGAGTTGGGAATTAATCTTGCTGTCAGCTATAGAAGAGGTACCTGCAGTATCAGCTTGTTTAGATATTTTCCATGTATGACCCATTACTGTATCTCATTTAGTAATAATACTTTTTATTTAGTGATATAACAATACAGCAATTCTTAAGAAGAGGTTTTAAACACCATTTTCTTTAAAGTATTAAACTTTAACACATTTTTGCAGTTAAATTATTAGTAAGGTGTTTTTTATTTCACATTTATTTGTCTTTAAACAGTTATAGGTCTACAGATTTTGTTGACTCTGTCTCTTATAGGCTGAGGGGGATCTGGAGAGCAGCATGGAGGTCATGGTGGAGAGCATAGAAACAGCTCCCAAAAACAAGGTCAGAGTTTAGTTTTACCTAAAGCAGCAAACAAAACGAGTTCACTCTTTAAAAAAACAGGGGTCTTAAAGTCAAATGTTCAGCACAGAACCATAAAACACGTGTATATTTAGAAATTAGAAATCCACCTGTATTCCATCAGAAATGAGTTTAATATCTAGCAATTCTATTGTATGTCTTGTATGTCTACTGTTCTATTGCATGTGTATGGGATGTATATCAGAGGGTTATACACCATGTCTTATGTTATTCTGTATTGATGTTTCCCTGCAGAGAGGATGGCTACAGCGCTGTCTGAGACTCTGGAGGAGCACAGCCTCTACCTTACTTTCCTGCTGTCCTTACAGGGTAAATAGACATAACAAAAAATGGAGAGGATAGATAGATAAATGGACAGATCAATATAAAGGGGGAGGACAGATCAATATAAAGGGGGGGGGGGGCAGATCAGTAGAAAGGGGGAGGACAGATCAGTAGAAAGGGGGAGGACAGATCAGTAGAAAGGGAGAGGACAGATCAATAGAAAGGGGGAGGGCAGATCAATGGGGGGGGTTCAGATCAGTAGAAAGGGGGAGGGCAGATCAATAAATCAATAGAAAGGGAAAGGGCAGATCAATAAAAAGGGAAAGGACATCAATTAAAAGGGGAGGGCAGATCAATGGATTAATAAATAGGGGAAGGACAGATCAATAAAAAGAGGAGGGCAGATCAATAAATCAACAGAAAGGGGGAGGGCAGATCAATAGAAAGGGGGGGGGCAGATCAACAAATCAATAGAAAGGGGGAGGGCAGATCAACAGAAAGGGGGGGCAGATCAACAAATCAATAGAAAGGGGGTGGGCAGATCAATAGAATAATAAATAGGGGAAGGACAGATCAATAAAAAGAGGAGGGCAGATCAATAGAAAGGGGGACAGATCAATAAATCAATAGAAAGGGGAGGGCAGATCAACAAATCAATAGAAAGGGGGAGGGCAGAGCAATAGAAAGGGGGGGCAGATCAACAAATCAATAGAAAGGGGGAGGGTAGATTAATAGAAAGGGGGAGGACATCAATAGAAAGGGGGAGGACAGATCAATAGAAAGGGGAAGGGCAGATCAATAAATCAATAGGAAGGAGGAGGGCAGATCAATAGAAACGGGGGGCAGATCAATAGAAAGGGGGGGCAGATCAATAGAAAGGAGGGGAGAGAAAGATGGGTAGATAGAAAAGGGGGGGCAGATAGGTAGATAGCAAGGGGGAGGGCAGATAGATAGAAAGGAGGAGGGCAGATAGGTAGATAGAAAGGGGGAGGGCAGATAGGTATATAGAAAGGGGGAGGGCAGACAGGTAGATAGAAAGGGGGAAGGGCAGATAGGTAGATAGAAAGGGGGGGTAGATAGGTAGATAGAGAAGGGGAGGGTAGATAAATAGAAAGGGGAGGATAGATTGAAAGAGGGGTAGATGGGAGATAGAAAGAGGAGGGTAGATAGTAAGGGGGAGGGCAGATAGGTAGATAGAAAGGGGGAGGGCAGATAGCTAGATAGAAAGGGGGAGGGTAGATAGATAGAAAGGGGGAGGGCAGTTAGGTAGATAGGAAGGGGGCAGATAGGTAGATAGAGAGGGGGAGGATAGATAGGTAGATAGAGAGTTGGAGGATAGATAAATAGAAAGGGGAAGGATAGATTGAAAGGGGGTAGATAGGTAGATAGTAAGGGGAAGGGTAGAAAGAGAGGGGGAGGATAGATAAATAGAAAGAAGGAGGATATATTAAAATGGAAGTAGATGGGTAGATAGAAAAAGGGGGGCAGATAGGTAGATAGAAAGAGGGAGGGCAGATAGACAGAAAGGAGGAGGGCAGATAGGTAGATAGAAAGGAGGAGGGCAGATAGGTAGATGGAAAGGGGGAGGGCAGATAGGTAGATAGAAAGGGGGAGGGTGGATAGGTAGATAGAGAGGGGAAGGGCAGCTAGGTAGATAGAGAGGGGGATGGCAGATAGGTAAATAGAAAGTAGGAGGACAGAAATGTAGATAGAGAGGGGGAGGGCAGATAGGTAAATGGAAAGAGGGAGGGCAGATGGGTAGATAGAGAGGAGGAGGGAAGATAGGCAGATAGAGAGGGGGAGGATAGATAGATAGAAAGGGGGAGGGCAGATAGGTAGATAGAAAGGGGGAGGGTAGATAGGTAGATAGAGAGGGGGAGGGTAGATAGAAAGGGAAGGATAGATAAATAGAAAGAGGGAGGATAGATTAAAAGAGGGGTAGATGGGAGATAGAAAGGGGGAGGGTATATAGAAAGGGGGAGGATAGATAGGTAGATAGCGCTTTCCTTATGACTGACTAAACTGTTTGATCCAGCTGTTATATTATGTTATGTTATATTAATACCATTTTAACGTTTTTCATTTTTATGTTTTGAAATTCGTTAGATTATATTTTTGTCAACATTTTGGGTTTATTTTTGTTTGTTATTTTTCTAATAATATAGAAATTACATAATTTAAAGGAAGTCAATAGTTACTTTTACTGGTAACTAGTTACTTTTATAGTGGGGTAACTCCATTAGTAACTCAGTTACTTTTTTGGAGAAGTAACTAGTAAATATAACTGATTACATTTTCAAAGTAAGGTGTCCAACACTGGTTGACAATGAGCAAGTTTCCCGACGCACAACGAGCAGGCTTATTTTATTTGCGTGAATAACATGAAATGTTTAAAATGAATGCAGACATGTAGAAAAAAAAAGCTGAAGACAAGCTGTAACCTAGATATAAATAATAATATCTTAATAATAATATAATAATAATAAATAATATAATAATATGCCAGTTAGGCATATTTGTAGCAGTGGGGTATTTTAATTTTCATCCCTCACTCTAATTCATTTAAGTCATATACCTGATTTGATAATTTTCCGTACAATCCCTGCTAAAGTTTTAGGTGAAGGAGACCTAAAGAAGGTCAGTGCATTTCTGGAAAAACAAAAAAGTGGGCGTGGCATCGCGATGGTTACCATCCATCGTGATGTTGGGTCATAAATGACAACCCTAGTTGCCATATTTGCCTATATTATTTTTTCCCAAGCAAATTGGGCCATACCGTCTGCACGTCACTGTGAGTAACTATAACTAATTACTTTTTCAAAGTAACGTGCCCAACACTGGTCATAGTGACTCTAGTCCACTCCTCAAAACGAGCAGGACTCCTCACACTTGATTCTTTTTGAGATCATTAACACAAGGGTTCACATGCATTTTGCACAAGCACTAGAAGATTGTTGTGGTTGTTTTCAGTAAATATTTTGAGCACACTGTATTTGACTTGGATGAAGATCATAACAGATATGACAACTTTATGCAGAAAACCATTAAAATTCCTAAAAGTTTAGGGCTCCGAGTGGCCCAGCGGGCTTAGCACTGCCACTTTGATCAGGAGATCGCTGATTCGAATTCTGTTCATGTAGCTTGCACCTGAGAGAGCACAACTGGCCTTGCTCTCTCTGGGTGGATAGATGGCCCTCTCTCCCCACATCTCCTCACATCACAAAGGGTGATGTTGCTCAGCACTGGGCGTCTGTGAGCCGATGTATCAGAACCGAGTTGTTGTGCTTTCCTCCGAGCACCCTGTGATGCTAATCGGCAATGCTGCATCAAAAGAAGTTTGAAAAGAGGCGGTGGCTGACGTCACATGTATCGGAGGAGGCATGTGCTAGTCTACATCCTCCTGGTGTGTTGGGGCATCACTAGTGATAGGGGGAGTCCTAATGAGTGGATTGGGTAATTGGGGGTAATTGTAAATTGGGGAGAAAATGGAGAAAAAAAAGCTCCTAAAGGTTAAAATACTTTTTTTGCCACTGTATAAATGCAAACAAATGGTTTTCAGGCCATTGAATCAAAACTATTTTTATTAACAACAACACTTAACAACCAACATTAGAAGAAGTAAACATGTCCCAGCAATAAAGCTGAGCTAAATTTTAAACAAACATGTTCAATTATAGTAATACTGGAAATGTTTAACAGAACACGACTCAACACTGACTATCAAAAGTCTACAGTAACAACAAAATTGAATAAAAATAAAATTCTCCCACAAACCAAGAGAGAATCTATAAGTTTAAAGCCTAGTTGTAAACATGTTTTTAAGCTGAATTTCACTTTTATTTTTTTGGTTACAGCAAACAACGACAGTTCCAGTTTAGGTCAGTCCAAATAAAAACACAAATACACAGATGATAGTTGTTTGTGTCAGAATGAGTAGATTTCTAAACCGGAATGCTAAAAAGACAGACTACATATATGCAGATATAATTTTTCATATAGATAGATTGTTTAATTTGTTTTATTAAATATGTAAGTGTGGTTGGTTGGAGGAGCTGATCTTAGATTAGTGTGACTGCAGTGATGTAAGAAAATTGTATAGCAATATCGAGAGTTACTTAAAAACTATAAAGTATATAAAAAAGAATGCGATGACATCATTCTTTTTGTATAAAAGTAGAAAAGCAGTAACATCCAGAGCATGTGCACTATTTCCTGAAGGCACTGGTAGTTTATGGAATCTGTCTTAGTAAACATATGGACTGGCTAACTTGGCATTTACTGAATGTCTGGTAGTTGAACATCTTTTTCTATGCACTACTCAACATTGTGTTTAGCACAGTGAGTTTAAAAGCCAGTGGTCTTTACCCTGCTCCTGGAGAACTACTAGACTTTCATTTCTTCCTCAATCCACCTCACCAGATCGATTTGATATCTGTGTACAGAACTTCTTGGTTGTAAATGTGAAATGTATTGTGTTTGATGTGATTGGAGCTAAAACCTCTAACAAGGTAAATCTCCAGGAGGAGGGAGGGAGACCACTGGTTTAAGAATAGAAACATTAAGTTGAACATTAAGTACAATCAAATCTTGAATATATTGTAACCCAGATATTTTCATTTTTTATGCATAGTATATTCCACAGGGCTGAATTCACTGTTAATTTCGAAGGTCATTTTTGATACTCAAATTAGTAAATGTAAAATTTATTTTTTATAATATCACTTCCATGACATCTTTGCAAAGCTGCAATGACATTACAAAGATGGTTATATTGTGAGGGAACATATTCCTCTTTTTTTTTTCAAAAAGTCTCTTTTAACAGATTAAACTGTGCTCTTTCTTGTTTTACTATTACTATTACTATTAAACAATTATTTTAGATATTACATACAACAGTGAGTGAGTGAATAGTCTAGGTTGCCTAATAAATGAATTCAACAGGCTTATAAATTCAAATAAATCTGCCATAATATAGTTATTTCCAAAAGTCATTACTTGTTATTTAAGGCACATTTACTGGTTGAGAGACTGTTATCACCTCGATTGTCTTTAGATGCAGTATTTCTGTGTGTACAGTCAGGACCAGCTGTAGTGTAGGCCTGGTAGAGAGCATGTTCTTTATAGTATAGACTTATTAAGGTCTAAGTCTGTGTTTGGTAAAAGCTTATTTCTGTAGGGTTAGGTTGGTCAGAGATTTGGAGTAAGGTGTGGTTAGAGCTTAGTGTGAACACAGAAAAGGAGCTGGGAAAAGGTCTCTATATCGGCATCTCCAGGCCAGGAGAAGAAGCAGGAGCTGGGGATGCTGGGAATGCCTGGTACACATCCGGGCGGTAGTTCTTGTGCAGGTGAGTGTAACGATGGCCGTGGTGGTACCTGGGCTTTAAGTGGGCCGCAGAGCGGGAGAAGCTTCGTCTGACTGGGTGAAATCTTTGCTCCTGATAAGAGAAAAAACAAGTCTTGTCCGTTCTTACTGCAAAAGTGATATAAGTGCATGTCTCTGTTTGTCAGCAGAGGTGATACACAACTCAAAAACATAGACCTTTCACGGGTTAGCACGCATGTGAACCTTGTATCAATTTAAAAATATGAAAAAAAAGTGTTTTTTTTTAATACATATCCAACCACACTTATTATTTATGGCAAGAAAATTAAAGCAGCATCAGTTTGTACTTTATTGTACAGTACCGGTCAAACATTTTTTCCCTTTATTTTTGCCATTTAAGCTCTTCAGGTCCAGTCAATAATCGGAAATAGTATAAAATCTAGTGCAAAATTTTGCAGTAAACTGCCAGGGCCTTTAAAGAAAAATTAAAAACTAAGTTTTTAGTATCGTAATATATATAAAACATATATATACAGCTATAGAAAAAAATAAGAGACCACTTAAAATGTTACATTTCTTTGATTTTACCAAATTTAAAATGAAAAGGGAGATCACAAGCCATCAAACTAAGCTGAACTGCTTAAACGTTTGCACCAGGAGTGGCACAAAGTTATCCAAAAGCAATGTGTAAGACTGGTGGAGGAGAACAATGCACGATGCATGAAAAGTGTGATTAAAAACCAGGTTTATTCAACCAAATATTGATTTTTGAACTCTTAAAATCTTTAGAATGTAAACTTGTTGCATTATTTGAGGTCTGAACGCTCTTTGTCTTTTTTTGTTGTCAGCCATTTTTCATTTTCTGCAAATAAATTCTCTTAATGAAAATATTTTTATTTGGAATTTGTGAGAAATGTTGTCCGAAGTTTATAGAATAAAACATCAATGTTCATTAAAACACTAAAACATATATCTATAAATAGCAAAATCAGCTAAACTGATTCAGAAACAGAAGTGTTCTTTTATTTTTTTCCAGAGTTGTATGTCAATATCTTGGATTACATTTAATCATAACTCCTGTATTACCATGCGTATCACATCACCAGTTTCTTCCCAATACTAAGTGTATGAGACTACTACTTTTTACCTCGGGAATTGTAGCCTCCATTAATGGCATGGCTGACTGGAAACACCAATTCTCTGCTGGCATCTCCATGGGCTGGTACATTACCTCAGCAGGCTGGATGCATGATAAAGAACTTGGATTCACAGGGACGGAGGTCTAACGCAAACAAAAATCTAGTCAGAATATCATGACCATTTTCTTCTTTCTACATTCACTGTCCATTATTTCACAAGTGAATCAGACACAGCAGTGCTGCTGGACTTTTTAAACACCCATTGTCCACTCTATTAGACACTCCTACCAACTACCAACTTCCCAAATAATAGCTGCCATTATATAACTACAAAGTGCCCCTATATGCTCAGAGGAGCAGAAACAATATTCTCACTGGATTGTGTACATTTATGCAGATCAACTAAATTTTAACCAATGACTGACACAAAGCCACTTTCTCCAATGCATTTAAGAACACACCTCTACCTGAGGAATAGTCCATGGCACATGTCCAGACACATACTGTGAAGAAGCCTGAGAAGAACAAGAAAAAAATAGTTATCATGAAACAAATAAGGATCATAATAATTACACTCTTTTATCCATGAGCTACATATGTCTGTTTCTTTCTCTCTGTGTCTCCAGTAGGGGTGGGAGATATGGCCCTAAAATAATATCACAGTACAGCTCTGGAAAAAAATAAGAGACCATTTCAATTTCTGAACCAGTTCCTCTGATTTCGCTATTTATGTGTATGTGTTTGAGTTAAATGAACATTGTTGTTTTATTCTATAAACTACAGACAACATTTCTTCCAAAAGTTCATATTCATGAAGTTTTAAAAGTTCAGAAATCAATATTTGGTGGAATAACCCTGTTTTTTTAATCACCCTGTTTTCTTGTATCTTGACATGTTCTCCTCCACCAGTTTTACACTGTGCTTTTGAATAACTTTATCCAGCAGTTCAGCTTGGTTTAATGGCTTTTGATCATCCATCTTCCAGAGGTTTTCAATTTGGTAAAATCAAAGAAACACATCATTTTTAAGTGGTCTCTTATTTTTTTTCCCAGACCTGTATTTCATGGTATTTTCACAATAATGACAGATATAAAAAATATGACAGTTAAAAAAATTAAGAATACACTACTGCAACAAAATGAAAATTACATTTTATTATTGCATATGATATGATATGGCACACCCCTAACGTTTATGTTTACTGTACTACCGATGCCTACAGTATCGTCTTAGTTCAGTTTGAAAAATAAAAACAGAATTGTATTTAATCTCTTTGCATTTATCAGGATGAACAGAGGATAATAAATAATGCAGAGAAACAGAAGGACTACAGTCTGTATTTCAGAGTCCTCTACTAACTACAAAGTTTAAAGGAGCTGAAAAAACAATGGGTGTAAACACAAAGAGGTGGTCATAATATTCTGACTGGACTGTGGCTATACATGCAGAAATAAAAAAAAAAAACAATGACTGACACAATGCAACAGTCTTGAAATGCATTTAAGAACACACACCTCTACCTGAGGAATGGTCCATGGCACGTGTCCAGGCACATACTGAGAAGAAGCCTGATAGAGAAATGAGCAGAGAAAGAGCAAATAAGGATTAGAACGATTACACACCATAAGATTCATGTGTCTATTGCTCTCTCTGTGTCCTATCGTATACCCTGTGCAAGGTGCATATGTTACACACAGTCTATTTTTCACACTGTTTAAGTAATAAAGGCGCTTGTTAATATGTATATATATACACGTCAATGGGTGTGGTTGTCTGGAAGTGAGATGTGTTCAGGTAAATTTCTGGCGTATTGCTATCTTGACAAACAGAAAACACAGATGTGTTGATTTGTATAGCCCTAAAATAACATAACAGGGGTGGGTTTCCCGAAAGCTTCGTAACGCTAAGAACTTCGTTAACTCGTACTTAAGATTGATCGTTAATTAAAGAGTGTTTCCCAAACCCGTACGTAACTAAAGTACAACGTAAACTCGCTCGCAGATTAACGAGTGCCCTAACCCAGTCGTTATTTTTAATGAGCTTCTTTAGGGGATCTCGACTTGCAGTTCAGCACCTTAAACACCAGGGACCACCAATGTTGAGGAAGAAAAATTATAATTTCCGTGTTTGAAGCAATTATATTATATTACTATTAATTATATAATCAATTATATTACTATATAATTATTAATATTATTATATTATATTATATTACTATTAATTATAATAAATTATATTACTATATAAATATAATATTATATTATATTATATTATATTATATTATTTTATTTCCCGTGTCTGCGGGTGCTCCGGTTTTCTCCCACAGTCCAAAGAAATTAGTTCAGGCTAATTAGATGTCGGATAAAAATTGCCCCTTAGGTGTGAGTGTGTGAGTGAATGTGTCTGTGTGTCTGTCTGTGTCTGTCTGCCCTGTGATGGATTGGCATCCTGTCCAGGGTGTATACTGCCTTCAGCCCGATGCCAGCTGACTCCAGCCACCAAGCACCCCAGCCCCCCCACCCCCCGCGACCCTTAACGGATAAAGCGGTTGACGAGTGAGTAAGTGAGTGAATAAGTTATATTATATTATATTATATTATAATGCCAACTGTGGCTTGTAGTCTAACTGGGCCTATTGGAATTGGCCAATCAAACGCACAAGTAAATTATTAAAATCCAGATTAGCGATGACAGAAGTCTTGACATTAATTACTCTGGGGTGTGTCAGCTCGCAAATATCAGTCAAAAGTTGGACACGTCTCATTCCATGTTTTTTTTTTTTTTACATTGTCGATTAATATTAAAACCATGAAAACTAATTGACGCAAATGGAATTAGTAGACAAAAAGGTGCATGGCCTTGACAATCCCCTGACCTAAACCCAACTGAGATGGTGATTTAGGATGAGCTGGAGCTTCACAGTATAAAGTACAAAACATATTTCTGTTGGTTTAAAATGTAATATATATATATATATATATATATATATATATATATATATATATATATATATATATATATATATATATACATATACACACACACACACACACACAAACACACACAGGAACATACGTATATGTATTATTATATTATTTTTATAATATTAATAATTAGAATAATAATAAATTAATATTACTATCAATATTACTATTAATAATATTAGTATACTATCTATTAATATAATATATATCAACAATAATAGTTTTAAAAATGTAAAAAATAAGTTTAATGTTTTAAAATAGATTGGATTGTCGAGTATTTATTTAGTCATATGTATCTTTAGGAGTATAATGTTGTTAATTACAACACATTTCTACGTTTTTAGGGTGTAATAGTGAATAAATACTGCATATTGCAGTGTTGAATCGATATTTGTGGATCGATTGAGTGCGCTGTTTTGGGGGAGGAGTCAACAAAGACGTTCTTTAACCTCGTTCGTTAATTTTCACGTTGCGAAGCTCTTTGGGAAACACTCGCAGAACTGGCTCGTTCTTTACACACGTCATTCGTTAGTTCGTTCGTTATTCGCTAAGATTGATCGTTTTCGGGAAACCCACCCCAGTTCTGTTCCCGTAAATTAGCTGCTCGCGCACCTTCACAACATGGTTTAGGCAGCATAAGACCTATTTTTTGCATCCTCACAATAACAAACACACACTGTTTACACTGCAAGCGATAAAATCATTATGCAGTACCAGTACAACAGGAGAACTAAGGCTGGATTCACCTGCACTATCAAGCAAACCATTTTATTAAAGAAAAGGTAACCAGGGGTCGAGTGGTGCAGTTATTAGGGTTATCCTAAGTGTACCGTTATTAGGGTTATCCAATTTAGCTTTTTTTTGTTGAATTTAAAATGCCCATGCCTCCAGTATTGTATCTAAATTAATACAGTATCTAAATTCATGTGAGACCTTTAAAGACTTTTTAAAGGACCTGCAGATACGCTGTTTTAACAAATAAGCTGGATTCCATGGAGAAATTGTTCTGTAAAAATAATTAATTAAAATAATGAACCGAATAATAAATGTTTTATTGCAGTTTGGATATTGCAAAGAGATTGTTTTGCAGACAATGGGTGCGATATTCCTGTGGTGAAAACGTGGTTACCTCTATTAGGGAAAATAACAAATCTTCAGTAGGAACCAAAGTCAGTGGAGCAGTGTTGAGGAAAAGCAAGAACCTGTTTTCTCTCATTGAAAATGTTTGATTTCCAGGTGATGTATCACTTTCATTACTTGCACTGTTACCTGTGAATTGTGGTAGGGTTGTGGGATGCAGATGGAAGAGGCAGAGTGGGTCACCATGACGGACGATCCAGACATCGTGTGGGGTGGCTATAAAAGGAAAAATATACTTTATGCATATATTTTATATATACAAGTATTGGGACAACATGCTCATTTATTCAGTTTCTTCCCTAATCATAAGGTATTTAATAAAGTTTATTCTGTTTTTGTTGGAGTAACTGTCTCTACTGTCCAAAAAAAGCATTCTTCTAGATTTCAGAACATTGCTGTGAGAATATGTGTTCAGCAACTAGCACACTAGTAAGGTTAGGATTTAGGTCTGAATGTATTTTCTCTCTTTAAAAAAAACCTTCATTTATAAACTGCATTTTGTGTTTACTTATATTTAAATTTGATGATTTGCAACATTTAAGGACAAACATGCAAAAAATAAGAAATCATGAAGGGGGCAAACACTTTTCCACTGCTACATACACATTTCAAGCCCCATTAATCATTTTTTATTGTTTTCCTAGATAGTTGGCTCAGGTGTGTATCTTGATGTAGAGAAGTAATGAATATTAATAATACCAGCCACTTGAAATATGAATGGTTTTCATAATGCATAACCATTTGTCTGTTGCAAATTCCCTATATCTTATCTTATCTTATAAACATAGATAAGTCCCACCTTTCAACCAAAAAAAAGAGACCATCAATTAAACAAACACGCACAGTAACTAAAACAAACACAGAAAACATCAGAACTATGTACGCTTACATGAATAACATTTATAATATTCAATTTCACTGTTCTAACCATCTCATAAGTAGGATACGTGTCTGACCATACATAAAAGTTACTGAAACCTGATTTAAACAGGTCAGATTTGACCTGTTCACACTGCCCTATAAAAATCAGATCTGTCTCATTATGGAAAACATTCAGATGTGAGTTACTTCAATTCAGTAATGTGAATAAAATCTTGGTCTCTTTACAGTTGCTTAAAAGCACTCATGATTGCTATGTGTTAGCAATAGGTTTAAAGAGTCAGATAATTTATGAATACTGATCATTTATGAGATCTGAGGCCTTGCAGTGCCTGTCCAAACTTGAACAGGCTTCACTGATGATTTATTTTGTTTTATCTGTTCTGATGAACTGTGAATTAACTGTGAGTAACTGTGCATTAGCGCCTTGTGAAAAAAAAATTGTGTGTGTGTGTGTGTGTACTGGGCTTACAGCATGCCAGTGTGAGGGGCTCAGTGTGTTGGGCTCTGGTGTGTGGAAGTAGGCCACTCCATTGTGGTAGGTGTAGGGATATCCAGTAGGGGTGGTCAGGTATGTGGTGCCAAAAGGAGCTTGATAAGCCATAGATGAACCCTGAGTATCCGCAGTATAGCTGTCTGTTGTTAAAGAACAAACAGAATATAGATTACATACAGAACGTGCAGAAGTCATACAGTCAGGTTCTAGACTATTTTAGGTCATTATCATCACATTTTCAAGTAAAAATAATTAAGACAATATTGGTCTTATGTGTGATAAATCAGTTTTTAACAATTTAACAATGTGATTCAATGACATACAGTGTCCTTTCAGTTGTTTGCGGAATGCCTGGCCCACGTTTATCCTTTTATCACGAAAAGAAAGTCGGTCAGCCTGTGAGAAAAAGAGGGAAAGAAACAAAGAGAGAGAGAGAGATAAGCTCACCCACATACTGATCATAGTTAACAACACCGTGTCATCTCAAAAGAGCCTATGGTGATGTATGTTTCACAGACTTTTTAAAAGCTGTGTAAAATTTCTTAAGTGACATATACAGGACAGCGTGTGAGTGTGAATTTGTTAATCTGACCTACCGGTAACTTACAGAATGTAGGAGTGCCTGGGATAAAACTAGCTCCTTTTAAAAGTGTATTTGTGCTTCTACAGGTCTTTTTCAACAAGTTTAACCATTAAGATGCTTTAATTATATGTTTTATGTTCCATCTGCCTAGTTCTGACTGGATTTGTAGTACAAAATGTTAATAATAGTTATAAAACTGTTGTGTCATTTATGACATCAAGATTTTAACCTTAAAATATTTACAGTCATGTTCCCACAAAAAGAAACCAGCATAATTGAGCTGCTCATTAAATGTATATGATTCAAATGTGAAATTTGACATCATTATTCAGAAATGGGTCTGGGGTTTTCTGGTTAAATCCAAATAATTTCATTACAGAGAACAGAGTCTTCTCTAGCACAGCTGCAGTACTAATGCTGTGTTCCATTAAGCTCAGATGTCACATGAGGAAGCTGGAAATTATGAAATACGCAGCTGACTGCTTTCCAGGTAATACGGATAATTGGTATTGGCCATTCCAGTCGATTAATAGACAGAAGAAAACTGTATACTACTACTGCTATTACTACTGTTGATATGCAGAGCCACCATCTTTGATCATGAACTTAGGGCTGGTCAGGCTCATGCAATCGGTTGCATGTAATACTGTATATATAATATATAGTATTGTTCTTTTAAATGGAATGCAGATTATGATACAAGGACTGCACAGTATTTGAAAAAAAAAAAGAATATATTTTGGAATTCTGAAATATACAGCTCTGGAAAAAAATAAGAGACCACTTAAAAATGATGAGTCTCTTTGATTTTACTAAATTGAAAATGGATGATCACAAGCCATCAAACCAAGCTGAACTGCTTGAATTTTTGCACCAGGAGTGGCATCAAGTTATCCAAAAGCAGTGTGTAAGACTGATGGAGAACATGCCAAAATGTATGAAAACCAAGGGATATTCCACCAAATATTGATTTCTGAACGTTTAAAACTTTACGAATATGAACTTGTTTTCTTTGCTCTGCATCTTTTTTGTTATTTTAGCCATTTCTCATTTTCTGCAAATAAATGCTCTAAATGACTATATTTTTATTTGGAATTTGGGGAAAATGTTGTCCGTAGTTTATAGAATAAAACAATGTTTATTTTACTCAAACATATACCTATAAATAGTAAAAAAAAAAAAAAAAAAAAAAAACAGATTTTTCCAAACATCAAACCTACATTCATGTCCTGCAATGAGAATACCGTGCTTGTGCACACAGTGATGACAATGTTTAAACAACATATTGTGCAGCCTAATATTATACAGGATCCTAAATAAGCAATTTTCAATAGAAGTTGTAGTATAATTTCCCATTGAATAGCCAGAAAATTTATAGTCGCACACTTTGTATTTTTAACAGCTATCTCTTTCTTTTTCTCACACATACACAAACACTTACATCATGTAGAATTTTCTGTGCATCTTCCTGAGTTTCAAATGTAACAAAGCCATATCTGCAAAAAAAGAAGAGAGATGATACTAAGTATCACAACTTAATGCTTTACTGCCTAACTTAATGACAAATAGCATAAAGCAGTACTGAAAAAGAAACTGACCCCTTTGATATTCCGTCTCGATCAGTAACAATATTCACTTCTCTGATCACTCCGTATTCAGAGAAAAAACACCTTAGATCATTTTCCTTAGCCTGAAAACAGAGAAAAGACATAAAGAAAACAGAAATTAGTTAAAAAAATAGTTATTGAGATACCTCCACAGATATCCAGCAGACACCAGGTGGATTCTAAAATTTTACAGACTTCCATAAAAAACAACACAGGGTTTTCAAAGTTCCAGTAATTAGATACATTTGGTTACTTAACACTAGGCCTAGGCTTGTCATGACAATAATTCTTTTTAATTATATATTGTTTCAGAAATTATTGCAATAAACAATATTACTGTGATTTTAAGACCATTCCACTATTTTTTAATTATTAAGAATATTATACATTGAATAATAAATATTGAAGATGGGAATATTAATATGTTAATCATTTAAAAAGTAATATTCTGTGATATAACAGTCCACATAAGAGCATCTTTTTTCAATGCTGATGATTGTTCATGAAATTATACAGTGATTTACAGATCCAGTATAGAACACATTATGGCCTGTACTTACTTTACCACCGATCCCCCCTACAAAGATCCGGTTTGGGATGACTGTGCCGGTATGGGAAGCTTGGTGCAGAGTGTTACTTATTTCGACAGGAGCCGGACTGGTGGATGGAGAGCTGGTCTGGGTCTAAATCCAAGAAACGAAACACATCCTATTAGAGGGTCCTGGTGTGCAAAGTATTTTCAGTCATTAACAAAAATCATAAACATCTCACAAATAACTTTTAATATATTCATTAATTTTAACAATCCATTCCATCAAATACTGAATTGTTCCCTTAAATAAATAAATCAATAAATCGTTCCCATAAGTTAAGAATTTATTCCCTCAATTAAATAAAAAACATTCCATCAATTGAATAATCTGTTCCCTCAATTTACCAATCGTTCTCCGAGTTTAACAAACTGTTTCCTCAGTTTAACAATCCATTCCTTTAATTTCAAGTCAGGTTAATAAATCATTCCCTCAACTTCATTTTATTTTACAATCGGTTCCCTCTGTGTTTAACACTCCTTTTTTTAATAAACTGTTTTAATTGACCACCCAATTTATCTACATTCTGGGTCTAAATTCAGAAAAGGAAACTATTAGAGGGTCCTGATGTGAACACAATTTATAAACATCTCACAAGTAACTTTCAATCTATTAATTATATTTAACAATCCATTCCATCAAATAAAAAGTTTGTCCCTTCAATTTAATAAATCATTCCCTCAAGTTAAGAATATGTTCCCTCAATTTAACATTTTGTTCCCTCGATAAAAACATTCCTTCAATTTAATAAATAATTTACTCAATGTATTAAACTATTACATGTACCAATCTTTTCTTCGTATAACAATCCATTCCTTTGATTTAAGTCAGGTAAATTATTTAATAATTTAATAAATAATTCCCTCAATTTAATTTCATTTTAAAATCTATTTCCTCTGTGTTTAACACTTAGTCCTCTTCTAAGAAACTGTTCCAGTTGTTCACTTAATTTAGCTGAATTCTGGGTCTAAATTCAGGAAAGAAAACATTCAATTAGAGGATCCTGATGTGCAAAGTATTTTCAGTCATAAACACAATTCATAAGCATCTCACAAGTTACTTTTAATATATCCATTAATTTTAAGAATCTATTTAATTCAATAATGAATTGTTCCCTCAATTTAACAAATAATTACCTCAAGTTAAGAATTTGTTCCCTAAATTTAACTGTGTCCATAATTTAATAAATTGTTCCCTCAATTTAATAAATCATTCCCTTAAATTAAGAATTTGTCTCTTAACTTAATAAAAACATTAACTTGTTACCTCAATTTACAAATCTTTTCTCAGATTACCAATCTGTTCCCTTAATTTAATAAACTAATTAATAATGTAATAAACTGTTTTCTTTCATTTTAAGTCAGGTCAATTATTTAATAATGTAATAAATAATTCCCTCTATTTAATAATTTTTTACTATCTGTTCCCTCTGTGTTTTACACTCAGTTCTTTTTACTAAACTGTTTCAATTTTACTTGATTTAACAATCATTTCACTCAATGTAAAAGCCAGTTATTTAATTAGTTATTTAGTTAGTTAACATTAGCTAACTAAGGTTCCCCACAGTTTTGAAGGGATGATTTAACCAGTTAAAATGAGAAAACGGTAGATAAACTGAGAGTGTGCCGTGTGGGGTTTAGTTACCGTTATATAACTCTCTTAGTCAGTTAAATAAGATTTTCCTCTTTGATGCTTCAGGGGAAACGGCAGTAGCTAACGATACATTTTATTAATCGGTAATAATCAGAGATTGACCCCAATAGCGCGTAATCGGCTAACGCTAGTGCTAAGGTTAGCCTGCTAAAAGCTAACACTGTTCAAACACAGTGCCTTTATTATCAGATTATCTTAGATAACCTGTAAATTACTTTACTGAAACACGGGATCACTACAGACCAGCGCTCACAGCAGAAACACGATCAGACCCAGCGCAGCTAACTAACTAACTTAACTCCTTATAACCGCTCGGTGAATCAGCCATTAGCTCCGAGGGTCAGACAGTTAACCGAGCTAAGCTAACACAGCTAACCGAGCTAACGCAGCTAGTCCCTCAGCCGTTATCAGATTTACCCCGGCATCGTTCTCCATCTCTCGGGCTGGACGGGGGTCGGCTTGCGGAGATCAGCAGCAGAATCACTTCATAAACTCGGCCGCGGAGTGAACAGCACTCCTTTAGAAGCGATAAGGACCCTAAAGCTTCAACTAGACCTCAAATCAGCTACAAAATAAGAAAAAAAAAAAAACGAGACAGCGGTCACCAAAACACTGGCTGAACTACAGCAGAGCCCAAAACTTACACAACCAGAACCATTTCAAATACAGCCCCTCTACAACTTTAACACAGAAACAAAATAATCTAATAGTTGTTTTATACATAACAGAGATATTTTGCACCAGAAAATTAAACAAGTTATTAAATTAAAACAGTTAGAGTGTTGGGGTCAGTTCCCCCAGCAATCAGCAGAAATGGAACATTCCCTTTTTCAAAATCTTAAATTTTGGCGGGAATGCCAATGTTATGTCTGTAGCCTCAGTTTGCCCATATTTGGAATCCTGGCCAGAATGACGAGAATGACCGCGGTCTTAAAAACCGCCTCTATCGGTTCTCTGATAAATAAATAAGATCAGGACCCTATAACATTATTCTGTGTACATTATCCTCTTGGGAATTACTGGATCCTTTGATTTACGGGGTTCTTAAAACTAGTAGCAAAATAGTGCTTTTTTTCTGGCCAACAAGGGGGCACAATATTCAAAGAAGTGAAGTTTTATTTAACCAGTTACGACATGTTCAAACAGTTGAATGTAATTTTTAAAAAAGCTTATACAGTGAAAATCTTTTTTTTTTTAAGTTTTATACAAATATTAAAAAAGATAAATGTTTGTTGCAAATGCAGAACAGAAAAATATATCAAATGTTTTTAAATATACATGTTTAATTTATTTTTCTTTGCCGTTATTTTAAAAAATGTGTTTAGATTAAGCCAGTGTTTGCTTTAATTGTTTTTGTGGATTTTGCTGATTAGATAATTTGCTTCTAGAATCTCGTTTTTGCTTCTGCTTCATTTTTAGCTATATGTTTAAAATCTGAAGTTTTAACAGAAAAGGAGTTCCATAAAAAACTGCTTATCAATTTTACACGTAGATAAAATACTCTTATATGTACACAGAATGTGAGAAAATCCAGCATTTTATTCATTTTTAATACCTTTATACTTTTTCCCCAATACTGTCAGTTCAAAACATGAAAACATCTCCACTACTTGATCTTAAATCACGCTGCACATTCCTGGCTGGCTCATTAGGGCTACTAGCGTTTGTTAATAAAATTACCGCCAGTGTAGCAAAAGGACGTTAATTATTAATTATAATAATAAAACATTAATTATTTTTATCGCTAATGCAATGAAACAATTATTTGTTTGTGCACATCCATTTTACATTGATTTAACATTAATTCAACATAATGGTAAATATGACAAAAACATAAAGAATATTTACTCAAAGTCCTGGGGTCATCAAGATGTTTTTTTTTTTTTTTTGGCAAAAGTGAGACGGGCGAGGTGTTTTTTTTTTGGTCACCAGTGTTTTTTGCCTTGGAACTCTCCCATTAATACCATTTCAACCTGTAAATTCTTATAATTGAATCATTGACATTGACCTTAACTGAGGCAGATGAGACCTGCAGTTCTTTAAGTGTTGTTCTAGGTTCTTTTTGTGACCTCTTGGATGAGTTGTCCATGTCCTTTGGCATACCTGTCAAGTCTCCCGTTTTGGCCGGGAAACTACCGTATTTTACTCCTCTTTCCCGCTGTCCTCCCGTATTAGTATTTTCCCGTAAATGTCCCGTATTATATTAAAATAAAAATATATATATTATTGAGGAGACAGGGAGCTGACTGCTCTGTGTCTCTTAACCAATCGTGCAGCCGGTTCAAGGAGAAAGTCCCGCCTTTCAGGAGAAACAGCCAATCAGCTTGCAAAGGAGGGTCAGTGTGGGGAAGCCACAGGCAGCTAGTCGGAGCAGCTGATGTTAAAACATATCTGGATATACAGCGATTTTTCTAAAAGAAAGGGAACGGTAGGCTAATCATGTAAACTGTGATGAGATTTTTCTGATAGCTGCTTAAAAATACTCGTCTCTGAAATAAAACACACAGATTAAACCTTTTAAAATAAAAAAAATACAGCTTGAACTAGAAATGTTAAAAATTAACTAAACTGATCAGGGGTGGAGTGATCAAAAGATTCAGTTTGCAGAATTTGTGCACCCTTTGTTCAATTTTAAATCCATTAAATAAATAAAAAATATATTATAAGAAAGAGTGCATTTATGCCAAAAAGACATGAAATCTTAACTTTTAAAAAAATATTTGGAAAAGTGTTTTAATTTGGCTGTATTAAAAGAATGACATATGTTGGAATGTCCGCAACATTTCAGATTCTGATAATCTAATTGTGTGTAAGTGGTTCACATGTCGTTATTTTAGATTTTTTTTGTAAACCTGTCTTAAAATGTAAGGGATACTGAACCTACGTTGGGCTGGTGGGACAACTTTAAGCGGACAGAGGAAAATATTCCTTATTTTTTAATCTAAAATTTGACAGGTATGCCTTTGGAAATAATTTTGGTTGGCTGGCCACTCCTGGGAAGGAGTTTATTTTATTTACAATTTTGTAGAGACATTGCATATAAATTGAATAAAAGGTAACAAGACTTGAGGCCAGTAATCTTTGCTCATTGTAATGAGTGACTTTACCTAAAATTATACCTTTTAAACTTTCCTTACTTAAAACAGCAAGTATATGGAGGACGAAAAATAATGCAAGTATTTATAAATAAATGCATAAATAATTGTATATATAAATACATTAACTAATAAATACATTTTGTCACGATAAAGTAGTATATATATTTAGTTTAGATATAAGTTTTATCACCATTTTCTTCATAACTAGCGTAAAAAATCGCTAGTAGCTTGTCTCAGTAACTAACTAGCTAGTTAACCTTTCCATTCCACCTTAAATGGTGCAACGGAGGAAAGAAAGTAAAAATTAATGAAAACTTATTACAGATACATTAAGGATACATTAAGGAATGGTTAATAATAATTAATTTCTGCACCACCTGACCTCTTTCTATTAACATACAATACCCTAAAGTTTACTGACATTGTAAGTCAGCAGATAGGTTGCAGAACTAGGGCTCCAGAGGCAACCTATATACCTGTATCGAGTGCTTGAAGGGTTGTCCCAATTCTTAGAGGGGGGATTTCACACTAGAAAACAAGGGGGCAGTGTACAAAAGAGAAGAGAAATGGGATCAGGCCCAAGTGTCCTGCCTTCACACTGCAGGCTGCAACTCCTCCAGCTGAGGGCGCAAACGTACGACTGACTGAAACTGCACCACCAAAACACACCAAACAAGACGAAGAAGGCTTGCTCAATGATGGGCGAGGAAACCAGCAATACATTAATTAAATATAGTAAATAACGCGGTTTAACTGGACATTAAACCCTGTTAATCTTCTGCTGACACACACACAGAAAACCATGGCGTTTGTTACGGCCAACTGGAACCCGCTGGGAGAAGCGTTTTACAGGTAGAGAGAGCGACAGACTAACCCTTCCTCTACCAGCAGCTTTACTGACGCGCTAATACAGATAAACTACAGCTCAGAGACACTATAACTCAACACATTTAACTATAACAGCGGTGTTTTAACCGAAAACCCTCCCGCTCTGGAACAGTGCTGTGCTGTATAGAGGATTATGATAGTGCTGTGTAGCTGTGTGTTTGAGGTTTCATGTGAGTGAAGCCTCGAGAGTCATGTGACAGGCTGTGAGTGAAGAACTCAGGGCTGTGGGAGTGCTGTGTGTTGTTTTAATTCAGTATATTCTTTAATATACAGCTTTTATCCCATTTCTTTCTCATCATACAGGAAAACTGAGTTGTATGAGATGGGCTGGAATCTAAAGGATGGTCTCAGAGACTGTTTACTGGCTGCAGCTCCCTATGGTGGGCCCATAGGTAAGTCAGAATTGACAGTTTCATAAAATGTAGCTACCCTTTATTTAATCAGTTATTTACTATGTATTATATATTATTAAGAATTGGACGGACACTCAATATCTAGTTCATATTATTTAACGCTGCATATTTTGTATCTGCACAGACTGACCATATCATTGGCTCCACCTACCTTTCAGGGCGTTTTCACACATCTAGTTGGTTTCTATGGTCCAGATCAGTTGATGAGTTTGTTTATGCTGTCCACAGGGTCCGTATGGTCATGAAAAACCTGGAAAAGTCATGGAATTTATCCAGGCCTGGATAAATTTTGTAAAAAAGAAAAATTGCCAGTACGCTTTGAAAAGTTGTTGGAATTTGGTCTGCAAATCTTCGTGTTTCAGTTTATCGATGGAGAAAATCAGTTTTGAGCAAACAAAAATACGTCAGCTCAGAGTTAATTCAGTAGTTTAGCCCTATAAAATTGAGCTCTTAGGATCTGACACAAATGTTATTATTAAAGATTGTGTGCCACCATTTTATCTGATTCATTTTAGACCTACTATAATCAATTTTAATTATAGTTTTAGCTATAATTTAGATCTATAGTTTAGATTTTTTTGTTTTATTGTCCATGTCTGCATGTTTGACTTGAAGGCATGGAAAAGTCATGAAAAAAATCATGAAAATGTATTGGTTAAAAATTATGAGTCCATACACTACACGACTTTGAAAAGACATTTTTGGAAAAAATACACTTTGTGTTCAACTCTGCCTATGAGTTTCTTTTCTCCCCCTTTTTTTTCTACAACCTTATATAGCAAAGAATCCCATGCTATACATTTGCCTTGCCTTGATTTGCTTAATATTTTTACCCTTAGCTCTGCTGAAGGAACCACAGCGCCGCTCTCCTAGTTCCCGACCTCAGTTGGAGATCTATTCTGCTTCTGGAGTGACTATGGCCAGTTTTCTGGTAAAACCTTATAAAATAAATGAGCTTAAAAAAAATCTAGATAATACAGGTGCATCTAAAAAAAATTTAATATCCTTGAAAAGTTACTTTTTCAATAATTCAGTTCAAAATGTGAAACTCATATATTATATAGATGTATTACACACAGAGTGATCTATTTTAAGCGTTTATTTTATTGTTGATGATTATGGCTTATAGCCAAAAAAATATATATACAAATCAGTGTCTCAGAAAATTTGAATATTATATAAGACCATTTGATACTTTTGGCAGTGTGGGCAGTTTGCCAAGTCCTGCAGGAAAATGAAAGGAAGCATGAAGTGTTGTAAAATCTTTTGATAGATTTTGCATTTCTTTTGTAAGTCAAGGAAGCAGGGTCTAGAGGAAGAGTGGAGAGACGCACCGTCCAAGCTGCTTGAGGTCTAGTGTGAAGGTTCCACAATCAGTGATGGTTTGGAGAGTCATGTCATCTGCTGCTTTGGTCCACTGTGTTTTATCAAGTCTAAAGTCAGTCAATCAAGCATAAGGAAATAAACACTTAAAATGGATCACTCTTGTGTAATAAATCTATATAATATATGAATTTCTGAGTTTGTAATATGTTGGCTACAAAATGAAATTGTCTTTTAAACATATTTTAATAATAGCTTATAGATTAGATTAGATGTTTAGAATGATCTAAACATGATTACATTAATTTACTAGTAAATAATTGAATAACCAAGCAATAGTTATCGAGGCAATATTAGATTTCCTTATTTAAAAAAATATATATACATATTTTTATTACATCTTCATGTATTTTTCTCTCTTTGCAGTGGAAGAGTGGTGTAGTGAGGCAGCTGGGGTGGACAGTGTGTGATGACCTCCTGTGTATTCAGGAAGATGGCACTGTTCTTATTTATGATCTTTTTGGCAGCTTCAAGAGACACTTCAGCATGGGCAATGTGAGAACACAAACACACACACACTCTTTCTCTCTCTCTCTCCCTCTCTGTTTCTCTCTTTCTCTCCCTGTCTCTGCCACATGCAAAACAAAGCAAAAGTTTGTAGACACCCACACAACATTTCTTCTGGAGTCAAGGGTATTATTAAGCTGTGTGTGATGACCTCCATCTCTCTCTTTAATTAGGAGGTGGGACAAAGTCAGGTTGTGGAGGCTAAGGTGTTTCATTCACCCTATGGAACTGGTGTGGCCATTGTAACTGGTGCATCCCGCTTTACCTTGGCAACAAATATTGACGACCTGAAGCTTAGGAGGTTACCTGAGGTGCCAGGTGGGTACCCTGTCAGTGGCTTCCTCAATTTATTTCTGAATCCATCTGTGGTTAAATTTGTAAATTTATTTAAATGACATCATTGTATTTTTATTTTTAGTCTAAAATCTGGCCTTTTTTCATTGTATTGTATTATTGTGCCACAGGCCTTCAGGGGGCGCCCACTTGTTGGGCAGTCCTTACTCAGGACAGACAGAGTAAAGTGCTGGTGGCAAATGGTGGTGATCTCTTTATTCTGGACTACACCGCCTGCACTGCTGTGGTAAGGAGCTGCTGAAGACACACCGGATATTCATATATACATTTTTTTATTATAAAATGAAGCCTTGGGTATAGTACACAAGTAGATAATAAACAGGCTCATCATTTCACAACACTGTCAGTTCTAAGGGCCGGAGCAGACTGTGTACATACAGAAGCAAAAAAAGAAGAAGAAGCAAACAAGAGATTCCAGAAGCAAAAGACGTTAGCAGCAAAACCAGAAAACAAACAAAAAAAAAACACAAAAATAAAACACAAAAATAAAAAAAGATTGGCAAAATCCAAACGCAAATAATTTTAAAATAACTGCAAAGAATAATGAAGCAAGCAAGTGTATTTAAAATGAATATTTGGTATATATTTTTAAATTACATCATACACTTTTTTTCCCTTTTGATTCTTAAAATTTTGATTGCAGATTTTTTTTGTGAAAAACTTTATCACCATAGATTTTACTATGTAAGTTTTTAAAATTATATTTAAACGTTTGAACCAAAAATCCTAGATCCGCCACTCTCACATATATCCTGACCTACTGAGTTTTCCACCTCCAACCCACTGCTGAACACAACTGAACACACCCCAAAACTTGTGCCTCGCATTATCTAGGAGAAAAAAAAAAGTTAAAATTAAAGCACAACAGCAAGCTGCTCCCATCGTTAACAGCATCAATTGCATTTGCAGATGGAATTGCTGACCAGTGTACAATACTGGATTATGTTTAGAATCGGGTCTAAAAAATCAGATTAGAGCATGCTTGTCATGCTCAAACTGGAGTCTGCACCCGCCAAACACTACTTGATTACTCCAACTGTCCACATCCACTGACCAAAAAATCTGCAGACTAGAGCCTGCCAGCACAGGCTTAATCAGACCAAGCTTTTAGGGATAAAATCGTGGTAAAAATCACGTGTGACCCTGACTTAACTCACCTCAAATTTTAGGGGCAAATTATGCCTCAGTATACAAAAAGAACCTAGTATTCTCACTATTTCATGTGTTGTTGTGTTTCAGAACCCTCCAGGTCTTTCTCCACAGGCTTCCAGTATAGTGCACATGTGTGTGTCATTCAGTTACAAGTATCTGGCCCTGTTTACTGACTCTGGCCATGTGTGGATGGGCAGCGCCAACCTAAAGGTGTGTAATAAATAGAGTTTATATACTATAGAATATGGAATATAGAATATGTTGGTCACTTTTGTGACTGTAATTTCTTTATAACTGTGTGCAGGAGAAGCTCAGTGAAGTGGAGACAAAAGTCAGAAATCCACCCAAACAGATGGCCTGGTAGGTGAACATGAATCCTATTTGTTTTGATCACTTCAGCCTTAAGTTATATGTATTGCATCTTTTCACATAACTTTAATCTTATTGCATATATTGTTTGTTTATAAACATATTAGTTCATCAGTATGTGTTCATTTGCACACACGCCATATGGACATGAGTAATTGGACACCTGTTTAATTACTATTTATAATTGAATAGGGTATAAAATATGGATTATGTTTATGTTTATTTAACCGTCTCTAGTCTTCAAAAAAATCCTATGTAATAGATTTTGGATTTTGTTTTCATAGACCAGACTCAAATATGTCTTAATCTAAGACGCAACTATTAACAGAATTGAGATATTTGAATTTGTAAAATGGTCTTTCAAATTTATTAGAAAAATCCTATAAAAATAGTCCAAATGTAAAAACATAGATATTCTTTATTTGTTTATTGTCTGGCTGGAAGACATTTTTTATGAAGCCCAGAATAGTGAATTAACTGTTTTGGATTATTTGCTAATAGTTGATAACAGGCCGAAGCCCATTCATATAATACCTGAATTAAAGCATATAGTTATAGTTAACTTTTATTTGGTGTTAACACTAATATTACGGATTATAGTAATAATATGATCACCAATTGCACAATTGTCTCTCCAGGTGTCGTCGGCCTAAGAGTCGGCAGCCCTCTGTGGTAATCATGTGGGATCGACACCTTCTGGTGGTAGGAGAAGGTAAAGATACCATCTCGTATCACCTAGAGGACGACTCTATTTTGGTGCCAGAAATGGATGGGGTTCGAATCATCAACGGCACAAACCATGAACTCCTGCAGGAAGTGCCAGGTTAGAACATTGGCACACACCCACACACATACTGGCTGGTAATGACCTGTGCTGTTTTTAGGGTTGTAAGAAAATATGAGTACATGAAATATCATAATATTTTGTTTTGCAATACTGTATTCATTTTAAAAATTAAAAATGTGTTTTTTAATCACTAGTTTACAATTGTTGTTTGGATATATCACAGTCCCAATATATCACCTTGCTTACAATATTGCAATATATTGTGATGTAAGTCCTGTTTTATCAATGGTAATACTAATACTTCTATTAATTGTTCCTTTTTTTGCTTGGTAGCTTCCTGTGAGGAGATCTTCAAGATAGCGTCAATGGCTCCTGGAGCACTGCTGCTGGAGGCCCACAAAGAATATGAGGTGAATGTGGCATATGGCATAAATATGCTACCACAGAACTATATGGACAAAAGCTTTGGGACAGCAGCTCATTGCTTACATCCACACCACACTGAAATGTCTGACAGACACCAACATATATCTGCATTTCTGTTTGTAGAAAGAGAGTCAGAAGGCGGATGAGTATCTGAGAGAGATAAAAGAGCAAGGTCTTTTAGCTGAGGCTGTGAGGCAGTGTGTGGAGGCAGCAGGACATGAGCAAGAGGCAGAGACACAGAAAACACTCTTGAGGGTGAGTTGTTTGAAAAGTACATAGACATCAGCAATTATGCGTCTGCATATTCATAGGTAATATATTCATACCTTGTATACTTGTATATTAAAACGGTACAATAGTGTATGTTAAGCATGACTAGTCTTTTGTTCTGTATTTTTAAACCTGTAAATATTGTGGTTGTATTACTAGGAGGGACTGTGTTTTATTTACTATTTACTCGTATTTGTGATTTGACATTTAAACCAGTATGATTTTGTATTTGATATGAGAAGTTTTCAGAACCGCTTGTCTGTACTTCCATTAAAAACTTAGCTCACTCACTTTTCTCTCTTTCTATCTCTGTATCTGTCTCTCACTCTCTCTCTCATTGTCATTCTCTCTCTCTCATTGTAGGCGGCCTCGTTTGGAAAGTGTTTCCTGAGTAATTTCCCTCCAGAGCTGTTTGTCATCATGTGCCGAGACTTGCGTGTGTTAAACGCAGTGAGGGACTACACTGTGGGCATCCCTCTCACACACACACAGTTCAAACAGATGACTGTTCAAGTGCTCATAGACCGGTGAGACCATGCCCGTCTCTGTGTGAATGTCACTGTAGAGTTTGTGTTAGAAATAGCAAAAATAATTAAATCTTTTTAGCAAAATCACCATAGCAACCACCGGGGATACCATAGCACCCTATTATGCCACTCCATAGCAACCACCTAACAACGCTATAGCGTCCTCGTAGAAACCAATAACGAAACCACATCAACCACCTGGGGTACCTAAGCAACACCAGAGAAACCACCTGGCATACAGTAGCAACCACGCAGCAATACGCAAGCAACCTAGTTTTTACAGCTATAGCTGCACAGCTGCAGCAAGAGATGTGTGGGTACGAGAGAGAAGCACGTAGCGCATGCGTAAAATCAGATCAGAGCCACATTGAGCAAAAAATCTGATTTGAGTCAGTAATGATGTGGACACTAATCATAAAATAGATACAGAAACACAACAGTTTAGCAGGCTATTAAACAGCAATTTGAGAGAATATGTGGGGACACCACAAAGAGGAGGAGCTGCATCTGTCCTAACGTCTGCTTTTAATATTCTGTGGAGGGAAACTCTGTTATGAAGCTCCAGTAAAGCAAATGTAGCGGTGCTGTGAGACTGTTGGAGACTATGCTAACTAAAGAGCTAATCTGGGAGTGAGGAAGTATGGGTGTGTGCTTTACTGTATGGACGAATAGACATTTAGGTGGGTTTTTTAAAAAGTAGCTCCTCCTCTGTGGATGCAAGTTAAATGGAGCTTCCTCTACACTGCAATCTTTTTTGTGTAGTGTTAAAAACACTACTGTTTAAGCTAATTTCTTCACTGGAAAATTCCAACACAAAGTAAACAAACATGGCTCCCTTCTTGTCATCGCTCAAAATAAAGTGGATAGTTTTCATTTAGAAACCACTACAATTTCTTCCTTTTTTGCATCTAAAACTAATTGGCTGCACAGGTCATATTGAGGATGTATCGTATTTTCTCTCTTAATTTCTATTATCCTCTCTAACTTTCTCTCTTAGATTAGTGTACCGTAAACTATATCCTCTGGCCATTGAGATCTGTCGCTATCTGAAGACCCCAGAGTACCAGGGAGTGAGTCGAGTCCTGAAACACTGGGCCTGCTGCAAGGTGTGTATGTGTGTGTGTGGTAAAGTAAAGCACGTGTTAAAAGGTTGCAGGTTTGTATCTTGATATATGTATGTCAGTGTTAAGTACATAGGGTTTATGTGTGTGTTTTTAGGTGCAGCAGAAGGAGGAGAGTGATGAGGTCATTGCAAGAACCATTAGTCTGAAGTTGGGTGAAGCTGCTGGAATCTCTTACTCTGAGATCGCGACTAAAGCCTACGAGTGTGGTCGTACAGAACTGGCTATAAAGGTACACAATACACTTAGTGCTGTGAGGTTAAGCAAATTAATGTGTTTAATTCTATAGACCATGTCAGAGGGAATCTCAGTAGATAAACTTTGTGTTTCTGTTGGAAACCTGTAAATAACTCTTTTATGTGACATTGATTTTCATATTTGACACTTTTTCTTAACTAAAATATAAGGAGTTTGTTTTGCTGCTTGTGTGGTTGTACAGAGATGTTTGATTTTCTTAAAAAGTAATTAAATCATTGAAAAGTAGGTAAATTGAGCCTTTGTTTAATTTGTAAAAATAATAGGTTACGTTTCGTTGTATTGTCTGACATGTCAGACCATTTAGTTTTCAGACCCTTCTGTTTGTCTCTGTCTCTGCCTCTCTCTCTTTCTCTCTTTCTTTCTTTCATTTATTTATTCAGTTGCTGGAGTTTGAGCCTCGCTCTGGGGAGCAGGTTCCTTTATTGCTGAAGATGAAGAGGAGCCAGTTGGCCCTCAGCAAAGCCATTGAAAGTGGAGACACAGACCTAGGTAAAAACACATGCAGTTTAAGCCAGACGTCGCCGGTCACTATCAGTATCACCCACAGCACTGTCCACCTTGGTAATTTCTAGGTTAGGAAAGTTAAATGCCTGCACACCTGGAAATAGAATCTCCTGTCCATCTGCACCAACTATCAGACCTCCCTCCCAACTGCCGTAATTTACATTTCCTTGCCATGAGCATGTTTGCCAGTGTTCAACCTCACTCACGAGATAACACCTCACAGCTTATGCAGAAGGATACATAGAAATATGATCGATCCAGATAAATAGAACCCTCACAAACCTTGTGCCCATCCATACACACACACACTGATGTGCTGATTTTATTAAAGTGTGTTTTCTCTTCTGCCCCCAGTGTATACAGTGGTTACATATCTAAAGAATGAGATGAACAGAGGAGACTTCTTCATGACTCTGCGGAATCAGCCGGTGGCTCTCAGCCTTTATAGACAGGTAAAATACACTATTTCAGTTCAGATGGATTATACAGTTTTGTGTTTGGTTCATGTATTTATGTATTCATCTATTTGGATAATTTTGGGTTTCAGTTCTGTAAACATCAGGAACAGGACACTCTAAAGGATTTATTCAATCAAGATGACGATCATCAAGAGTTGGGAAATTTCTACGTGAAAGCTAGCTACAAAGAAAAGGTGAGATATCATGTGACATTCTTAAAAACACTTAAAAACGTATAGTCTTTTGTCATAAAAAAGGCCAAAATAACACAAAAACAAGTTGAAAACAAGGTGAATACTAAACAAAAAACTAATATTTAAAAACAAGAACTGTGACATTTTTCACACTTTTCACGAACAAGTTAAAACTTATTATAATAATGTAAGCAACTTACAATTTTTAATGTAACGTGACCAGCACAAATCTAGCTTATGACTAGATGTTTGTGTTCGGTCAGTACGTACATTTGATCAAAATAGCCTGAACCACTATGGTAAGGGGCCGTATATAAACTGTGGATCTTGTTGAAAAACGGAAAACCATTACCGCAATAAGAAGCCTGGTAACAATGATCATTTACACTTCAGTATGATTTGTTTCAAATTTGTTTCATCTTTAGTGTTAGCACCTTAGTAGCATTTCAAATGCTTCTGAATAATTAACTGCATAAAACTAAGGGGCAACAAGTGACTACATTATGAACAACAGAGTTTAACTTTTTAAAGTACAACCTTAGTCACAGTGAAACCATATTATATGTACACACTGATAGTTATTATATTAATAAAATTTTATAAAATTTGTGAGAATTTAAAAATAATTCAATTGAAAAAAAATTTAAATGCGAAATGTATGTAAAGAAAAAAGGTTACTTATTTTTTTGTTTAATTTAAAGATGTTGTTTTGAAAAATTAGCATTAAATTAGAGAAATACTAAATGACTAAAATGTACATTTTAGTCTACAAGTAATATACCTTTTAGTCAAAAGACTAGGGTCCTTATTTTAGTGATCTATAGGCAAACTGTTTACCATGCAGTGTGCAGCTTGATTAAGGGCGTCAGTTTGTGTTTGGTATGGCGGATGACTTGCTCTGCGCAAAAGTCGTGTACTATTTCTCTTCATTAACCAGGGGTACAATTTGGGAGTAATGTGAAATAAATCAGTGTGTCTCTATAAGAGCCACGTGTGCTCTGACTTTAGTGGATTGATATTTTAACGGTGCAGCACATCTGTACGTCTCAGCAGAGCAAAATGACAGCAAGAAGTAGGGCTGGGTATTGAAATTCGATACCAAAAAGGCACCAACCTAAATGTCTCTGTACTACTGAGTACCAAAAGGCAAAAAAAAATCGGTGCCTATTTTTGATACTTTGCATGGATGTGTTAGACAGTGAGGTAAACAAAGCCACGACGGCGCCCTGACGCACAAAAATGTGGATCATTCAAATTGTCCACACACCATTCGCTCGTTTGCAATGTATCTCACTCACTAACGCTGTCTATTGCTCATTCACATGTGCTTTCTCTCACTCATTCGCGCTGTCTCTCACTTGCTCACTCACACGGTCTTTTGCTCACTCACTTGTGCACTCTAAAAGAATATAGTCTCCCACACCTAAACCACATTGCACTATTATTACTGTCCCTCTCTCAAAACTACAGGGAAATGCCAGCTTGAAAAAAAAGAATCATTTTGGCTGTTAAATAAATACAATGTGTAAGAATATTCATCACTTTTTGTATTATTTTTTTTTTGGTTCTAATTTAAAAAAAGGTATTAAAAAGTATAGTATCGTATCGGTACCGATATCACATTTTTAAGCGATACCCAGCCCTAATGAACTTCTGACTGTTGACTGGTGTCAGGGTTTAAATCAGTCAGTGGCGCAGCTGTGTTTTCTGTTGCCAAGACAGCAACACCAAGAAATTTACCTGAACAAACCTCACCTTCAGACTACTATGACTATCGGCGTATAGAAATACATAAGCATCTTTTCTATTCAAACGGCGTAGGTGCAAAGGGTGAAAATAGACTGTTTGTGGTGTGCCAGATAGCAAGTCAAAATCACCTGTTAAAATATACACTCCTTCTTTTAAACCGACTAAAAACATGTGTTTGTTTGTTTAACAGAGATTAGAGGCCCGTGTAGCTCATTTACAGAGTGCTGTGGATGAATATAACAAGGCAAAGAATGAGTTTGCTGCCAAGGTAAGAAATACGAATACAGTATTTTACACACAAAAAAAACATGTTCAGCCAAATTAAGATGTGTGAAGTGTAAATTAATTCTCTTTCACTTTTTTTTCCTGTTTCTCTTGCTCACTCTGTCTCTCACAGGCCACAGAAGAGGAAATGCGTCTGTTGCGTTTCCAGAAGAAGCTGGAGGAGGAAAAAGGCGAGTCTCTGGTGGGCTTCTCCCTGCACGATACCCTCCGTACTCTGCTGGCTGTAGGCCTTCACAAACATGCTGAGCAGCTCTACAAGGACTTCAAAGTGCCTGACAAGAGGTACAACACCTTCAACTCTTTTTTTTATTCTTACTTCATATCTCCTCTTTTTGTCACATTCAGTGGTTTGTATTTATACCACTCATAAAATTTTATTTTCCCAATATTTTCAGATTTATGTATGTCTACAATTTATGTGTATCTTTTTATCTATCTATCTATCTATATATATATATATATATATATATACATCTGCAAATATACAATAGATACATTAGAAATAGTAGTATTTGCTTTTATTTATTTATTTTTACTTAATATTTTGTTTTATTTAGCACTTTGTAATCTTCAGATTTTATGCTATATATTTTTTTGATGTTTCATGTAACTGTTGTTTTTACTGTGTCAAATAACCTAAAGGTGTAATTGAATTAATATGTTTAATTATTAGGATATTGAGTATATATTGGGATAAATTTACTACATATGGAATCTGAATATTGAAATGTAGGTCTCTAAATGTCTCATAACTATAAAAAAATGTATTCGTTACTTTTAAGTGGATATTAAGTCTTCAAATAAACAAACTAATAAGATAGAAACAGTACTGCATGTATTTTTATGTGGTGAAGTAGTGTGTCTAAGTTGTGTAAATGTTTGGTTGTTTTTTTAGGTTCTGGTGGCTAAAGCTGACTGCTCTAGCTGAGAAAGAAGACTGGGAGGAGCTAGAGAAATTTGCCAAAAGCAAGAAATCTCCCATTGGCTATCTGGTAAAAAGAAGCATAGACTTTGTACTAGATGTCTTTGATATAAAAGCTGCCCGTCATCGTGATTTTGCTTATTTTTCTGTCTCTGTTTGCAGCCCTTCGTAGAAGTTTGTGTGAAACACCACAACAAATACGAGGCCAAGAAATATGTGTCCAGGGTCACTCCAGAGCAGAAGGTCAAAGCTCACCTAGCAGTAGGGTGAGAGTTTGTCTTAATTTTTTTATTATTATTATTATTGATTTATTTATTTTGTTCAAAGTAAAAGCAACTCATGGACTTTTAAATGTGATGCTTGCTCACTCGTTTACATGTAGCAGGATGAAGATTCTCTACATGGCGAACTGTTTATTTCTGCTTTTGTTTCAACTATTGAAAGAGAAGAAAATGCCATGGCCTCATAAATGGACATACAGTCATGTGAAAGCAATTAGACACCCTATAAAAACAGATTATGTGCATAATTATTCTTGGAAAAATATAATCACATAAAAGCCATGTGGTACTGTTTTAGAGGAGTAAGTAGTAGGTAAAATCTGTGTAAATTTTTTAGTTAAAATCTGGTGGTTGGGAAATTTTAGAGGACATAAGAAATATCATTTTGAGATATAATCGGAAAACGAAAAACCTGTTTGTCAAAGTCGATGACTTTTCCATAAGTCAATTTATGTAAAAAAAAAAGAAATACAATTATGTTAGAACAATGTTGAGAGATGGGTGTGTTTTAGCTAAACATATGTCATATGTAATTAATTGAAATGCAGTTTTTTTTCTCATTCTGGTCATGGTGATCCACTCTCTTCAGCAATCAAGCTTAAACCAAACTAATGGAGCATTCCAGAGCTTAGGCTGTAAACAGGTAGTAGACACGACTGATCTGTCCTGTTTGGCCCTCGGTTACCCACAATTCATCTTAAGTACAAAAAAGTACAAAAAAAAAAACACATACATAAAATACTTTTATACTCTTGTCTGGAGTGCTGTTAACTTCCAGTTTCTGAGGTAACTCTTGATGAACTCATCCTGTGCAACAGAGGAAACCCTTGGTCTTCCTTTCCTGGGGCAGTCCATCATAACAGCCAGTTTCATCATAACATTTTTGCAGCTGCACTTAAGGATAATTTTAAAGTTCTTGAAATGTTTTGGATTAACTGACCTTCATTAAAGTATTTTTCTTAAAGTATTTTTCTTTACTTGAGTATTTCTTGCAATAATATGGATTAGAACTTTGTTCACATGTTTATTTGAGTACTATTGACTGTATACCACCAACTCTACCTCTTCACAACTTTACAACTGATGATCTCAAACATATTAAGAGGCAAAAAATTAAAACAATAAACTCTTGACAAGTTCAGCACAGCTGTTAACTGAAGGCTATTCCAGGTGATTATACCTCATAAGGCTGACTGAGAAAATCCAGCCAAGATGTACAAAGCTGTCTAATAGCAAGAGGTGCTACTTTGAAAAATCTGAAATATAAAATATATTCTGTTTTGTTTAACATTTTTTTGTTTACTAATTAATTTTATGTTTTCTTTATAGTTTTGTATTACACTACAATGCAAAAAAACTTTTAAATAATGACAAAACTCTGAATGTAAAGTTTCTCTAAACATTTGAATGGTACTGTATGTTTTTAATTATTGTATATTACTTTCATCTCTCTGTATTGGTCATATGAATTAAATATCCACATGATTGGATATGTTAAAGTCCTTCTCGTTTATATCTTTGCTGTATTGTGGCTGAATACAACAAGGCTAACGTAATGTAGTAAGTAATGTAGTAAGTAAGTAAAGTAATGTAATTCTTTGTATTTTTGTCTCTTTCTCTGTCCTGACTCAGTGATATGGAGGGGGCTGCGGATGCTGCTATAGAAAGGCGTAATGAAGGAGAGATCAGCACCATTCTGTCCCGCTGTTCTCCCACCACAGACCGGGCTCTGGTCGAACGTCTTAACCGTGCTAAATCCACTGCTGCCAAAAAGTGAAGCCCTGCACTACATGATGCATTGTTCAGCTGGACAGCAGCTGCTGCCAAACAGTGACCCCGCCCCCTGATCCCAGTGTGTTAAACTGCAGCTGATGGCAGTTCCTGGGGGTTAAACCTGAATTACGGTTCAGCAAGACCTGTGTTCTGATGGAGGACTCTGTAAGGACCTGCTTAATGGGTATGTGGGGTGGATTAGGCGGCTCTGTTAACACTTAAATAAAAGAACAAAAGAAAGAAGGAACTGGATTAAGTATCTCTTGCTCACTATGCTTTATATTTCCACATTCAGCAAGTCTTTAACACTGCACTTGTTTCTTACTTTACTTTATGAAGTTCAGCTTGTTTGCTGATGTTGAACTAAATCACAAAAACTGTACGGTCTGTGTAAATTAATCTTCTGTGCTTTTTAGCCTTTATGTGTGTAATGTAAAACACTGATTAACTGTGTAATTAAACCTTACATGTGATAAATAAGTTGACTGATTTATTTTAAAACTGTGTTGCATTACTTCATATGACCTAAAATAGAACCTTGTGGCACTCCACAAAATCTAATAAGATGAATGTCTAACAAAAATATCTAAAATCAAATTTCTCTTTAGGATTAATAAGTGAATATTAACTTGGGTTTATTTTTTATGTAATATATTATAAATGTGCTACTAAATAGCAGTAGTTTTCGGGATTAATAACTAAATCATTAAGCTAATGTTTGTTTATTAAATATATATGGTAAATGTACCATATCATATCAAGGAGTAAGACATTTGATTGGTTACCATGTACTGTAAGTCAGTGCAGTGTTTTACCAGAAAATCTTACAGCACTTCCTGGTTCTCTCTGCTGACAACTGTTATGAAGATGTGGATTACATTTTCCAGCAGGAGAAATCTGTGTAGATTAACATTCTCCACTCATTTGACTTTAAAAGAAAATAGTGAAGTTTTCACAATCAATGATGTTTTGGAGTTTTTTTTTTTACTTTTTATTTTAACATATGAAAAGGCTTACAGAAACAAAGATTATTACAGTATTTTGAAACAAAACTGAAATAAAACTGACAAGTGGATGATCACAAAAAAACAGTCAAAAAACAACAAAAATACATTACCAAAATTAAATATAAAAATAAAATAACATGCAAGATATCAACTTAGGGGCATTCTTACCATTCATTAATTTTAATGGTTTAGATGTTATATCATGTCCAAATCAGTGCAGTATTTTCCCAGAAAAGCTTACAGCACTTCCTGCTTTCCTCTGCTGACAACTTTTATGGTGTTGCAGATTTCATTTTCCAGCAGGACTTGGATACTGCCAAAAGTACCAATAGGTTTCGAATTTTCTGAGACACTAAGACACTGGGTTTTAATTACTATGAGCCATAATCATCAACAATAAAATAAATAAAGGCTTAAAATAGATGTTTCACGTTTTGATCTGACTTAAAAATTACTGAAATAAAGTAACTTTTCAATTATATAAAATTTGAGATGCACTAGAATTTGAGGTGATTTGTGCAGGGAGATCCTTCAGTCTGTGTGTGTGTGTGTGTGTTCTGTAGTTCAGTCTGCAGGGGGCGCTCCGCTCCGCTCCCCCCGCTCTGTTCTCTGATCACGGTGAACTTTACTCTCCCCTATAAACAGTCGGTTCTGCTCGGAGCGGAGCGCCAGCGGGAGTCTCTCTGATCCAGGTAACACTGATCCTTTATTACTCTGCAGCGGTTCTGTGAGGATTAAACCCCGCTAACGCTGTAATTTAGCCCGTGTGAAGTGTGCATTGTTTACAGGAAGAAATCACATGATCGTTATTAACTCTTCATAAACACAGAGGATCATTCAGCTCTGAAGAGTTTAGTTCAGAAAAAAAGAGATCAGTCTGCAGTTTAACTGAAACCGGTTTAATCTGAGGTTTAGATCATATTATTAACTTCAGCAGATCTCGCTTTCTTTTAAAAATAACGCCTGACTGCTTATCTGTCACTTCATTGTGTCTCTCTCTCTCTCTCTCTCTCTCTCTCTCTCTTTCTTTACTGCTTTGTCAGCTCTTTCTCTTTCCCTCTAACCCCTCATTTATATAACTGATTTATATAACTACTTAGTATCAATAGTTACAGTCTCTCTGTCCAGTTGCTAACACACTTAAATGACACGAGTAGCACATTCATTTGAACTGACACACAGATAGTATAACCTTTTCTATGGAGAGGGAAAAAAGTAAATGCAACCACAAGATGCATTGCTTTTCCTCACTAACATGCAGAATACGTGCCAAAATGAAATGGAAACCTATGGAGTTTTGCATAAAACATAAAATAAAATCTGAAATCAAAATGTTAAGAATCAAAAAGGAAAAGTTTATGTTGCAAATTCAAAATAAAAAAAAATATAGCAAATATTTGTTTTTAAATTTTGGTAACTTGGGTAAAAATTTGTTTGAGTTTGGATTTTGTCAGTATTTGCTTTTGATTGTTGTGTTTTTGTGGATTTATTGTGGGTTTTAGTGGATCATTTTGCTGATAAAAACCTTTGCTTCTGGAATCTCTCGTTTGCTTCTTCATTTTTTTGCTTCTGGGTTTTGGCACAGTTTTCACTGGTGGGCGGGGCTTATAAGAAGGCGTAATTGGTCACCTGATTCTGGACAAACAGGTATCCTAAACACTTGCCTGAGACCTGCCACGCCCACCCCGCCAACTTCAAGCTTCTTCCAAACACGGCGGAGTGAGCCGGAGTGAACAGCAGCAGATACTTCTCTCTAAACACATTTTCTGTTTGACACACATTTTGCTGTTTAAAATGGCACTTTTTAAATGTACAGAACAGAATAACACACACTGTAACAAAAAAATAAACTTTAAGTCAGCTGAACAAAAATGATTGAATTGCACCATAAACTATATGAAACTAATCATCCTAACTAACTGTATTAATTTTCTCATTAAAAGTTGGTCAAACTAAATAATCTGTGTTGTTCACAAATTGTTGTTTAACCCTAGTTGAGGCCAAGCCAACTACTTTGCACAGGCTCCGTTTGATTCTTTAGTTAAACAGGGTTTTCAACTGATGTTGGTCAGATTATTTGCATACTGGGTGTGTCCTCCCACCTCTCACTCACCATCAATGTGTAGTCATTCTCCACAGGCTGCAACCTTCTGTTGGAGTTTATATACAGTGTATCACAAAAGTGAGTACGCCCCTTACATTTCTGCAGATTTTTAAGTATATCTTTTCATGGTACAACATTGACAAAATAAAATTTTGACACAATGAAAATATAGTTTGCTGACAGCACTCCTGCGCCTATCTTTCAAAGACGGTATTTGGACATGATACTGAGCATGTGCACTCAGCTTCTTTTGACGACCAACACAAGGTTTGTTCTGAGTGGACCGTGCTCTTTTAAAACGCTGGATGATCTTGGCCACTGTGCTGGAGCTCATTTTTTGGTGTTGGAAATCTTCTTGTAGACTTGCCCATCTTTATGTATTGCAACAATTCATCTTTTAAGATCCTCAGAGAGTTATTTGCCATGAGGTGCCATGTTGGAACTTTCAGTGACCAGTATGAGAGAGTGTGAGAGCTGTACTACAAAATTGAACTCACCTGCTCCCTATGCACACCTGAGACCTAGTAACACTAACGAGTTAAATGACATTTTGAAGGGAAAATGACAAGCAGTGCTGAATTTGGACATTTAGTGGTGTAGTATCTTAGGGGTGTCCTCAATTTTATTGTCAGTGTTTTAGACATTAATGGCTGTATATTGAGTTATTTTAAGGGACGATTAAATTTACAGTTATATAAGCTGCACACAGACTACTTTTATATCTGTATACTTAAATATCTGCAGAAATGTGAGGGGTGTACTTACTTTTGTGATACACTGTATGTGTTGTATAATAGTTATCTGCCTGGTTTCAGTGTTAAAGGTTACAAAAGCAAGTTACTATGTTTTGTGCTGAGTGTGACTATATGCTGGCTGGGTCCTGGCTGGTCACATTTATATTACTGCACGTTTATATGGCTGACAATAAAACAGATATTTTATAAGTTTCCAGTTGCAAACTTAAATTATCCAAAAATATAATGTTGTGCCCACTACATGAATTTGATTGAAGGAGTACTCCGGAGAGCCCTGACAAGAGCCCTGACATTTAAAAGGAGGCTTTTAGAACTTAAAAAACTGCACAATAAGTTAATAAAAGCCACTGTTTACATCCCAATTTAAGTCACAATAATCAGCTGTTGAGCATAACTAGTAGAACTTTTTGAGCAATGTTATTTAATTTGTTGTTGGTTCTTTGCATTCTAATATTGACAGTAACCAGATATTTTCAGCAACAGCTGGAATTCATGCATTTCCAATGAATTAATTCTGCAATCTGCTCAACTATCCTATATGTTCGTGATCGACAATTGACTTAAATTTAAGATAGCGGCACCCGTAATTTTAGATTCTTTTCACCTTCATTTAAAAACTGCATTTTGTGTGTACATGTGTCTTTTACTAAAAATATTTAACTGAAACATTTAAAAGTGACAAACATGCAAAAAATACAAATTTTACTTACTCAGCCAAACCCCAAAAGTGCTTTTTTTTTTCATTTTTGCCCACATAATAATTTAACTAATTAATTTAACCAGCCAACACTGTCGACATGGCAATGAACCCACTCCCCACAAGAAAACATAATTTAAAAAAAAGTTCTTTAACATGAACAATAGTATTTTTCTATATTTGTAATAATGAAATGATGTTGCAGATGCAAAGGCATGTAATATTAAAATTTAACCCAATATTTGTGTTTATTCACATTTTATCTTGTAAAAACCTTTTGGATCAGAATCACATCCACAGTGTTTGCATATTAATCAGGATGCAGGTGGTGCAGATGGAGTACAATACTGGAAAATATACTTTCTTTTTGTTTTTCCAGACACCATGTCGAACATTAAAGTAGAGTGTGTAGTGAAGGAGCCCAGTGAGATTGGAGAGAGTCCAGTCTGGGAGGAGAAGGACTCCACTCTCCTTTATGTGGACATCTACGGCCTGAGGATCAGCAGATGGAGCTCTTTGACCAATCAGATTGAGAGCATGCCCACAGGTATCTGCCAATCATCTATTAGCTGACCCCGGGACTGAATGGCCTGAGTTTCAGAGATCACATGATCTTTTGTACTGTGTGCTCTCTGCTGTGATCCATAAAGTCCATAAAACTGAAATTCACCTTTACATACGCTGCTGACAGCAAGGCCAGCTCATGCTGGTTAAACTGGTTGTGCTTAGAATTTAACCAGTATGTTTTTGTTTGAGATTGATGGTTTAGCTGGTCTTTAAGCATGATCCACCTGACCCAGCCAAAAAAACAGTATGAATAACCGCTATTGTGCTGGTAGACCAGCAAGCCCATACTGACTGGCCAACATTACCAGCTGTTTGCTCTTACTGTGTAAAATACAGCTGCTGCCCTCATATACTTGTAGTTGTTACTAAACCTATACTGTTTTTATATTAAGCAATACATTTATGGCTGTTTTTAAATGTTTCAATCATTTCAGTCTATTGTTTCCAGTTTTTCCAAATTGTATTATGAATGGACCAATAAAAGTCCAGATGGTGCGTAATTAATATTTATAAGATGTTAGATTTAGTAAGATCTTGGAAAATCTGGTAAAAAAAAATCCCTGTATATATTGTTAATGTAAAATACAGCTTTAAAAAAAAAAAGGAGACCACTTAAGTTTCTGAATCAGTTCTTCTGATTTAACTGTTTATAGGTAAATGTTTGGGTACAGTGAACATTGTTGTTTTATTTTATAACCTACGGACAACATTGCTTCCAAATTCCAAATAAAAATATTGTAATTTAGAGCATTTATTTGCAGAAAATGAAAAATGGCTGAAATAACAAAAACGATGCAGAGCTTTCAGACCTCAAATAATGCAAAGAAAACAAGTTCATATTCAAAAGGTTTTAAGAGTTCAGAAATCAATATTTGGTGGAATAACCCTGATTTTTAATCACATTCTTATGCACACTGCTTTTGGATAACTTTATGCCACTCCTGGTTCCAAAATTCAAGCAGTTCAGTTTGGTTTGATGGCTTGTGATCATCCATCTTCCTCTTGATTATATTTCGAAGCGTTTCAATTTGGTAAAATTAAAGAAACTCATCATTTTTTAAGTGGTCTTTTATTTGTTCCCAGAGCTGTATATATTGCAGAGAAAAAACTGCATGTTAGGTTTTTTTTCCAGTATCATGCAACTCTAATGTACCTGTTGTACCCCACCAGTTATAGGGGCAGTTTTCCAGACAGGGACTAAACCTAGTCTTGGACTGCAGATCATTTTGATAGATAGTTGGAAAAAGATTGTTTAGGATGAAGTTTAATCCCTGACCCTAAAAGTTTAATCAGCCTTACATGATTTACTTACTGTGTTAACCATGCTTAAAGTGGTTAAAACATTATATGTAATTGGTTCTACTCTGTGTTTCTGTAGAGGCGTATGTGGGCTGTGTGGTGCCGCGGAGGTCAGGAGGTTACATAATCGGAGAGGGTACACGCTTTGCGGCAGTCGACTGGCAGAAGAGGTCCATCACCACCATTAAACACGTGGACACGGACAAGGGCAACACGCGCTTTAACGATGGGAAGGTGGACCCTGCTGGCAGGTTTTTTGCAGGTGTGAGGTGGTCCTGAAATATTGCCTATATTATTCCTCACTTACATTTTCTTCTGGTCCTGCTTCTCACTAAGCTTTATCGCTCTTACGGAACATGTTTAGTTTGTATTATTCTTTGATGCATCGTATTCAATTCAATAGAGAGCACTGCCACATGCTGCTGTGCATTATAGGTTGCATGCCGTTGAGAACTGCTTCACCATATGGTGAAAAATTCAGCAGTTCAACTTTAGGCAAATGATTATGGCCCCTGTGCCTCATCTAGCCAATCAGAGAAGAGTAGGCGGTTTTGCCTTACACACAGAGGATATACCATTTAAACATGGAGGAGAACTAAAATGACAAAATCAAAATTTTCAGAACTGCAAATTACAATGAGCTCAATTATTTGTACATTATCACATATTGCGTCTTATGTGGTAGTTCCTAAAGGTGTCCTTCCACTAAAATCCAATTTTTCTTGTTCTTTGTGAAATACTATAGGTCTCCCTGACTTGTATATGCATGCTGCACATGAAACTCTTTCTGAACCTCCATTGTCTGCAGTAGCTAGTAAAAGAAAATGCTCATGTCGATCAGGAAAAGCACCGTGTCTACGTCAATCTGTGAGAATTAGTATTCATGGCCTCGCTCACCTTGGCTCGCGACCACTCACTGTCTCGCCTAGGATCTAACACAATTACAAACAGCATGGCAGTTCATTGCTGTGTTATTTGTGCAAATAACACATCACTATTATATGCTTTGCTCAGTAATTCAGAGCTAAGGAACAAATGATTAGAATTTGTCTATAGAACACCACCAGTGAAGTACAATTGAGATAGGTAGGTATATATTTTTTTTTCTATTTTTTTTTTTACACTAGTTAAATGTAAAAATCCCCTTTTTTTACTTTCTGGACCTGGACTACCCACCTCTGCGTGTAACTATATGTTTACATAGGATCTCCGGTGGATTTGCCGTTTTACAGAGACTCTAAGACTAGGTCAGTGGCTGAACTGCACTTAGCAGGGCATTACACATGCTGTAAAGTAACATATGACATCGCAAATACTGTTATTAGTGGAAAAAAAAATTATCTTTAAATGTTTCTAACAGTTGTCTGTCTCGCTGCCTAGCAATGCTGTTAGACAATTAGAGGTGATATGTTTGCATGTATGAATATTTTTGAAAAAGAGCTGAAATTCTATTGTTTCTCCCCGCCCACTCCTCAACTGGATTAAAGCAGTGTTATGCCGGAAAACTTTTATCACAAAAAAAATAGCTCACAGGGCATTTATTCATACTAGAGACCACAAGACATTTTAAAATGAATGAAAAAATTATTGATTGACACCTTTTAATAAACATCTTTTAATTATAAGAAAGATATTATGCCATGAATACTATAAGAATATCACATACTTTCTTATTACAGAATGTTTTTTTATAATATTATATATGTTAGAGACACTTTATAAATTAAATGTATTATTATTCTTATTATCATTATAATTCTTGTTGTCAAAGTTGTTGTTTTTATTTATCTAGAATTAAGCTTTTTTTTTGTCCTCAGGAACCATGGGTATTGAAGTGCGCCCAGCGGTGGTTGAGATGAAGCAGGGCTCTCTGTACTCCCTTCATCCTGACCACTCTGTTGTCAGACACTTTGACCAGGTGGACCTCTCCAATGGACTGGACTGGTCCCCAGACCATCGCTTCTTCTACTACATAGACAGTCTGAAGTACACAGTGGATGCCTTTGATTATGACATACAGACTGGAGGCATATGTGAGTTACCTGTAAATGGTGATCTATTAATATAATGTGCTGTGCTAATGTGATATGTGCATAAAACATAATTGACTTTTGGTTGGGGTGAAGAATTCCCAGATGCTGTTTTACAAGCCAATTTAAAACCCTGTTATTTTACACCCAGAATGGAACACACAGATTTTCCTTTTATGGAGAGTTTATGAATAATATGCACATTAGCACTTTAAGTAGAAATTGGAAATTAGCTTTTATTAGCTTTTAGCGTAGCATGGGGCCTTTTTCATATGTAAATATTGGGGGTGTAAATAAAATCAGTCAGGATTGTTATGTGGGTTTTGGAACCGGGACGTTTTCCAGCTCTGTTTAGGTTCTGCTGGATGTAATTTTAACCAACTTCTATATCTCTAAATTGGGTGCATGAAGGGTTTTCCCAATTTTTAGGGGGAGGATTTCACCCCTTGCCCATTACACTCGAAAACAAGGGGTAAGGGTACAAAAGAGGGAGTGGTGCTAAATGTAGTAATTGAGCAAGTTTTAAAAAGTTATGATGTTGGTGTGATATTGGTTAGCACAGGTTTCTGTTAGCTGTTATATCAGAGTTGGGGATCCAGCACCTCCAAACTGCAGGCTTATTCAGTTATTGCGTATCTGATACAAACGATTTGGGAGCTGATATGAAACTGCTATATACGTTATATAAGTTTAAACAGTAATCAGTATCAAGGAAATTGGCCCAAAACTCTCTTTGTGTTTGTCCCATAAGCCAATCGCAGGATGGTTTACCGCCTGGAGAAAGATGAAGGCATTCCTGATGGCATGTGCATTGATGCAGAGGGTAAACTATGGGTGGCCTGCTACAGTGGAGCAAGGGTGATTCGCATTGATCCACAAACAGGTATGTATTTGCATGCAGACCTGTGCAGTTTCAAATAAGCTTCTGTTATACTTTCTTAGACTGTTTTTTTTTTCTCGGCTGTTTGTATTCTCAGGAACCAGACTGCAGACAGTGAAGTTGCCCGCTGCGAAAACCACGTCATGCTGTTTCGGAGGAAAAGACTACACTGACCTTTACGTCACGTCTGCTTATAAAGGCATGGACGAGGAGTCACGAGCCCAACAGCCTGAAGCTGGCTGTATTTTTAGGGTATGCACTTTAGTGTTTTGCAGGGTTTAGTTTAGTAGAATAGTAGAATACAAGTACTGTGAAGTTGGAACCTAAACAGCTGTATACTTGTACCTGGACTTCATTAGCCAGGACTAGCCTGGGTCACTTTACCCATCTTAAATAGACTGTATTGCCAATAGTATCCGCTCACCTGCAATGCATTTGGTGATGTAACGCTTGGGTGTAGCTGCTTGGCCATGTAAACTCGTTCCATGAAGCTCTCTTGGCTCTACTGTTCTTGAGACTGATCTCTCTGAAGGCCATGTGAGGCTTGGATGTCTGTAGCAGTCACTACTATAGCAATCACTACAAGAGACAGTTGACTGTGAAATATTTAGCAGTGAGTAAATTTCACGACTGAACTTGTTGCACAGGTGGCATCTTATTACTTATCAGCTACTGAGAGCGATCCATGCTTTCCATACACTTAGGTTTGTAGAGGCTATCTATCTATCTATCTATCTATCTATCTATCTATCTATCTATCTATCTATCCATCCATCCATCCATCCATCCATCCATCCATCCATCCATCCATCCATCCATCCATCCATCCATCCATCCATCCATCCATCCATCCATCCATCCATCCATCCATCCATCCATCCATCCATCCATCCCTGTAGCTCAGTATTTACCTGTTCAGGTTTAAAAAATATCCAGCTTATCGTTCTTCTTGGCTCTAAGCAGTCTCAAGCTGTCTACTGTGTTGACAATATTAACTCACATTGTTCTTCATCTGGGATCAGGAAGCTTTTTAGAAGGATGCTGGGGCTGCAGCATGCTGTGTTTGCCTGCTATTGTATTTCATACCTGCCAACCCAGGGTGCTCTAATGATATTCTATAATTTGGAAATTTTAGTAACAACCACTAAAAGTCGCCTAGGCAAGCCTAATAGATAGTATGCACATCAACGATCAAGACAGACATATACTTGGAAGAAGTGAGCTGGTCCAGACCTATGCTCTTAAGCAATATTGTTCACGGATAACTTGTTAGTAAAAGCAATTTGAACACAACAGGTGTGAAAATAGCATTCGGGAATTGACACAAATAGATTTCTTCTCTCTAACAAACTAATGCCAAAGCTTAAAGTTGACATGTTATCCTGATCATTTTATGAGTTAGTACAAAACATTTAATACATATTGGCCCTATTAATGAACATGTAATATAATTGCACTAGTTTTCATATGTCATGAAATATTTAAACAATATAAAGGCCAGCTTCTGTTTCAAAAACAGACTTACAAGGTTTATATATGACACATTAATGTCTGCTTTTTCTCACCAGGTCTCTGGTTTAGGAGTGAAAGGAATTCCTCCATACGCATTTGCTGGCTGAAGATCACACTAAGGAAAAAAAAGAGAGGGTCATATATGCAAACTAATATAGAATCATTCGGTTCAGGTAGCATTTTTATCAATTTGGTGAAAAAACATACAGGTAGACTGAATAAATATTTTTAAGCTACATGTGTGGAAGCGTATTAATTACTAATTAATTACTAATTATTAATTATTAAATATTAAAACAAACTCTTTTTTCTTAAAAAATGACTAGTGATTACTGTTTTTAAGCATAATTGTTTACAGTAACTAAAAAATGAAAAAAAAATTAATACTAACAGTTCTATAATGGACACTTGATCACGGTGTAGTTTTGTTTCCAGTGTGTGAACTGTTAACTGTGTGAACTGTGAGAACTGGAACTGTGTATCAGAGTATATTTAGCTGTTCCCATGGGAAAGGAATAAGGAAACATTGTATTGTATCTATCATTGCATTCCTGTTTTATGTAAGTCAGTGGTTTGAATGAGAAACATTGTGAATGTCATGTGATTTACTGGTAGGATTGTATTCATTTATGGGCCTGTAACTTGCCATATGTGCCATGATCTTTTCACTGTGCTGTTTTTAAAGGGATTTTGATAACACTTAAGAATAATAAAATAAAATAATAATATAAAATTTAAGAAAATGAAGAGTATATTTCTCTTTATCCTTTTATTGTTTTTCTAAAATCAAGGCAATTATAAAATAGTTTATTCTATTTATTACAAGGTGCTACTGTCCCTGAAGGTTTATACCCTTCTAGCCCATGCTTGTCATTATATTTAGACCCCCAAATGACTAAAACCTTATTACTTTAGTCTCATTACAACTTTATGGAATGTGCTGTAGGCCTGAAATGCAGGGACATATGTATATTAATAAATAAAACAAAGTTAAACAGACAAAACATGACATATCGTGGATTATCATGTCTGCAATCAAATAAAAGTCAAAGGAAATATAAGAATTGCCGTACTGAACAATGAATAAAATTGCTGCAAAATTTGAAATGCACAGTCATCATTTTCATTGAAATCAACATTTCTTACTCTGAAAATGTCTGCATGTCCTGTTTATTTGCTATATTTGCTAATCTCATGTCTGTTTCCATTGAGCTCAATAACATTTTACAATGATTCCAAACCTGAGCGGTATGTGTGTGCATAAATATTCATTGTTTTATGTTTGTTATAGCAACACTGAATTGCATTGTGTCCTAAAATATATGACATTGTCAAAGTAACTTTATTGCAGTAATTCAGTTCGAAATGTGAAACTCATTATATAGATGTATTACACATTGCACTGACTTTGGACTTGATATAACACAGTGGAGCAACACCAGCAAATAAACTGGCTCTCTAAACCATCACTGATCATCAGTAAACTTTGCATTTCATTTAAAAATCAGGGGACCAGAATCTGGAGGAAGAGTGGAGAGGCACACAGTTGCAGCTGCTTGAGATCTAGTGTGTAGTTTCTACAATCAGTGATGGTTTGGAGAGCCATGTCATCTGCTGGTGTTGATCCACTGTGTTCTATCAAGTCTAAATTCAGTTAAGTGTTTTCCCAGAAAAGCTTACAGCACTGCTGACAACTTTTATGGAGCTGCGGATTTCATTTTCCAGCAGGACTTGGCACATTGGCAAAAGTACCAGTTGGACTTTTATAATATTCTGATTTTCTGAGACACTGATTCTTGGGTTTCATTTGCTGTAACCCATAATTGGCAACAATAAAAGAAATGAACGCTTAGAATAGAACACCCTGTGTGTAATATATGCGTTTCAAATTTTAAGCTGTATTACTGAAATAAAGTAAAACTAAAGTAAAGTATATATAAAAGAATGAGAGAAGCGTTTATGTGCAGTGTTACGTGTACTGTTATATGTAGTGTTATGTGTACTGTTATTTGTAGTGTTTAGCCCCGCCCACTTGTTTCACTCTGGATCTCTACAGGAAGACAGCAGCAAAGGGCAGGAGCTCTTAGCCCCGCCCACAACTCTACACTACAGCACAGCAGCTGATCTGCAGCAGCTGCTCGGGTTTAGTCTCAGCTCGGGTATATTTTACAGCTTCTCTTTCTCTGAAGCTGTTCATGAAGCGAGTCCGAGTCTCAGCAGTGCCGCGGTGACCCTCAGTCTGTGTGGGAGAGTTAGTTATTACCCTGAGAGAATGAGGAAATGACGGAGCTGTCTGCAGTATCTGCTGCTGCTGTTTCCTCCTCCATTTTAGCTCTCCTCTCTCAGACTACAGCTGAATCTGATAAACTATGGATGATTTAGGGGACTGCACAGGGGACTGGGGTGTTTCCAGCTGTTCGGACTGGATGTCACAGCTGCCTGCGCAGCTCCACGCTGCTGCTCTGTGGGATCTCGCCATCCCTGGTAGGACTGAACACAGCATCCTGTGACTGGAGCCGCCAGTGTTCTACACAGATACAGACATTTAAAACTGGATTTAAAGTGTTCAAACTGTCTTCTTGTGTGTGTTTTAGGCAGTCATGATACCATGACCTACTGCCTGGACCAGCATTCTTCAGTTCTGCAGTCCCAGCCCAGGATCCTGAAAGTGCTGGACCACATTGTGCCCTGTATCATCCGCCCCTGTGTGAACAACTGGGGCACCACTCAGGTGGGCAGCCTGAGTAGGTTTAATCTGACAAACATTTAAGATATACTAATGGGTCAACATACTAATGGGTCAACATCAATAAAATGTGCTTTTTAAGATAATCCTTTATTAATCCAACAGCAGGGAAATCTGCTATGTTACAGCAGCACAAGAATGTTAAGAAATATACAAATAATATATAATCTAGATGTACATCTACATTGTAGATTAATATCAAATACATCAAAACAATTAAGGGACACATATGGAATTATGCAGTAAACACAAAAGTGTGAGATCAACTGAGATGGCGATTTGAGATGAGCTGGAACTATTGTTCACCACCTCCAGGAACTCCTTAAAGACACTGAAAAAGCTATTCCAGATGACTCTCCCTCATGGAGACACACAAGACTGTGCAGATCTGTCCTCAAACATACAGTGCCCTCCATAATTATTGGCACCCCTGGTTAAGATGTGTTCTTTAGCTTCTCATAAATTGAGTTTTGTTCAAAATAATATAGGACCACGATGGGGAAAAAAAGTAAAGTCCAACCTTTAACTCAAGTAAATTTTAAGGGGGAAATAAAATCCCTGACTAAGAAATAATTATTCTTCATAAAATCACCTGTTCCACAATTATTGGCACCCCTAACAATTCTTAGGAAATAAATTTAGTAAAAGTATTTCTGTCACTTCTACAGTAGTTTACGAAGTTGATCAGAGTATGTAGGAACATTTAATTAGTAATTCACAACTTCCTGTTTCCCTGGGGTATAAATATGACGTGACACAGAGGCCATTTATCTTCAACATGGGAAAGACAAAGGAACATACCATTCAAGTGAGGCAGATGTGTGTTGACCGTCACAAGTCAGGCAATGGCTACAAGAAAATCGCTACTCGCCTACACCTGTCCATATCTACTGTCAGAGGAATTATTAAGAAGTTTAAAACAACTGGAACAGTGGTAAACAAGCCTAGACGAGGACGCAAGTTTATTTTGCCACCACGCACAGTGAGGAGGATGATAAGAGAAATAAAAAGTTCTCCAAAGCTCACTGTTACAGAATTGCAACAAATGGTAGCTTCTTGAGGTCACAAAGTCTCCAAAACAACCATCAGGCGCTATCTACATGCCAACAAGCTGTTTGGGAGGCATGCACGGAAGAAACCATTTCTCACTCACAATCATAAATGCAAACGTTTGGAGTTTGCTAAGCGGTACTGGGACTTCAACTGGGACCGTGTGCTTTGGTCAGATGAAACAAAGATAGAGCTTTTTGGCAACAAATGCTCTAAGTGGGTCTGGCGTAACACAAGAGCTGAGTATGCAGAAAAGCACCTCATGCCCACTGTGAAATACGGCGGGGGATCAGTGATGCTGTGGGCCTGTTTCTCTTCTAAAGGCCCTGGGAACCTTGTTAGGGTGCATGGCATCATGAATGCTCTAAAATACCAGGACATTTTAAAACAAAATCTGGTGGCTTCTGCCCGAAAGCTGAAGATGGGTCGTCACTGGGTCTTTCAGCAAGATAATGACCCTAAACATGTGGCCAAATCTACACAGAAATGGTTCACCGCACACAGAATCAAGCTCCTCCCATGGCCATCTCAGTCCCCAGACCTCAACCCCATTGAAAACCTGTGGGGTGAGCTGAAGAGGAGAGTGCAGAGGAGAGGACCCAGGTCGTTGGATGATTTAGAGAGAATGTGCAAAGAGGAATGGTCAAAGATCCCTCTTTCTGTATTCTCCCATCTTGTGAAACATTACAGGAGAAGATTAGGTGCTGTTTTGTTGGCAAAAGGGGGTTGTACAAAGTATTAACATCAGGGGTGCTAATAATTGTGGCACACATGATTTGATGTTAAATAATTATTTCTTAACGTGGGATTTTTTTCCTACTGAATAAATTCACTTGAGTTAAAGGTTGTATTTTACTCTTTTTTTCCATCGTGGTCCTATATTATTTTGAACAAAACTCAATTTATGAGAAGCTAAAGAACACATCTTAACCAGGGGTGCCAATAATTATGGAGGGCACTGTAAATGTGGCTACATAGAAGAATCTAAGGTAGAAAACATATTCAGTTTTTTACAAAATAATTCCACATGTGCACATATATTTAATATTAAATTTATAAAGTAAAAAAATCATAAAAAGAAAAAAAAACACATTGAATGAGACGAGGTACTGTTCACAAAAAGAAATACTATTTTTTTTGTTGGAAAGATATTATTCCAACAAAAATATACATTTAGAAAAACTAAGCTACATAGTGAAGATTACATACTAGAGTAATACAGCAGTAAAAAAGTAGACAGTTTTATTGCGCATAGTAATACATAATAATTGCTGTCTGCTAAGGTCAGCCTCTGATGTACAGTCTTGTCAGTGACCGTAAGAAAGGACCTCTTTTATTGTGTCCACAGCACAGTATTTTTTTTAAGATTATGTTATTAATATAGATGCATATTAACCTTTACTTTAAAGTACTTTTTGTGCATTTCATATTGTTTTATTTGATGTGTCAGCAATGCCGCTTGGTTACATTGAATACCTTTTTCACATGGTAAAAAATATATGTTTTATTGAAGTTTGAAGATGCTTTTTTTTATCAATTTAGTCATTTAAATGATTAATTTCGCAATTTTTATAAAATATATATATATATATATCAGGTTGTTTAAACATGTCGATGAACTTTCTGTGCAACCTGTCATCTTGGGAAAACCCCGCCCCTTAAAAAAGTAACCTTTGGCATTAGTGACATCACAATTTTACTTACTAATTTGTTTCTTTTTCAGGGTACTAAAGACACTTAATATTAATATTAAGTATTTCTTAATATTTCTCAAAAGGTCTTTTGCACAAGTAAGACACAAGTTTGATATCAATTTACAATATATTATTATACAGAAATTAAGATAAAATATCTGATTAATATGATTAAATAATTTTCATATTGTCTTCATATTTAACTGAGGTAAAGCTTAAGCTGTCCATAATGTTATGGTAAAATATTGAGGTAATCTTAGAAAATCAAAATCCATGTTTGAAAAAGAATAAGATCCTCATGAAAAATTCAAAATGGTCAGCCATGTTTTTTGTAGTCCACTCTGTATGTATGGAGGTGCCATTTTTTATTCACTGGTCTTTGCATGACTGGCTAAAATAATGGTAAAACATTTGTCTAATTAAACAAACATGAAAGCAAACTCAATGGACGATATCAAGGTCAGCAAAAATGATTGAGTATCATTCAGTAATAAACAAGGGCCAGTGTGTGAAGTCTCATGCAGGTTGCCAGATTGACACACAGTGACAAGCAATGGCGAATCTTACTCTGTAGCTAATCAGTGAATATATATGTACATACATTTGCAATGTCTCTACTATGCTAGTGGTGGTGGTAAATTACCTAGTTTATCAAATCTTACTGAAGATCAGTGATTACCTTTTCAGCAGAAAAATAGAAGGTTTGTACTGCTTTTGCCCATTTTTACATCGTTAAATGCAAGAGCGATATATATATGTATCTATATATTTATATAACAGTTTTACTGTGCTTGAGTGTAGATAAAAATGGGACTGGGGTAATGGAGATTGGCAGATTCAGAGATTACAGCCCACACAGATTTCTGTGACATACAGTCCTGCACGGATCAAATACGAACATATTGTCTGAAGCTCTGCTGACAAGAGTTTTCGATGTTTAAACTCATCATGTTATGAGTTACTGTAGAAAATATAATCCTAAATGGTCCTTTAGTAAATATAAATATTAATGCAAATTGTATGTGGTTCAACAGGCTCAAACTGGCTCTTGTGTTCTTATAGCAAAATCATCTGTGAATATACAAATTGTGTATAAGTCATAAAATTCCATTTTGAAGCATGTAAACAACTAACAAAAAGCATTAGCCAAGCTAATGTCCACACAAATGAGGGTTAAGTATAAACTACAAAAATGTGACATTGTTTGGGGTGAAAATAACCTAGATTCTGTCTACAGTCTAGACAGATAATGACTGCTGCCCTTTTAGCCCACTGTACAGTTCGTAGCCTTGGGTTAGCCTTGCATTAGCTGTTATTTTTTTCTGGATTGAGATAAAAGTTGTTTTATGTTTCTGGTATGTATATTATGTTTTACATAACATACACTTTACCCTTCTGTTTAGGAGCTGATTATTTCCACCCAACTGGATTCAGGAATTCGATTTCTCGACCTCAGGATTGCTCACAAGGCCAATGATTTTGATCAAAACTTTTACTTTGCTCATGGGATATACTCTTTGGTGACTGTGAAGGTGTGTACTGCTATTGCCCATTTTACATAGTTAAATGCAAGAGCTATATATCTATATCTATATATTTATATAACAGTTTTACGGTATATCACTGTATTTTTTATTATTATTTATATCTATTTTGGCTTATATATAGGTTTGTGACTTCCTTTGCAAAACTAAATATTTTAAGTAGTTCCATAAAAACTATAAACAAACTTAAAATATTAAAATGGTAAGTATTTAAACAGATATTTCTCAAAATGTCTATTGCACAAGTAAGACACAAGTTTAATATCAATGTACAATATATTATTATTTAATCCATTAGACGCATTAAATTATTTAAGCAGCTGTTTATCACTTTTATCCCTTGGTTCTCCAGTAAATAAATACATTCAGTTCAGTATGTATTAATATCCTTTAAGGTACAGTATTCATATATTTAAAAGGGCTATAGTTACTCATATTGCAAGGAGCAGCAGCAGAAGCTAGAAGAGTTCTGTTCTCATGTTTCACCAGGCAGGACAGTGTGCAACTCCACTAGAGCTGAACTAAACTACAGTGTGTTAGCTTGTAGCTTTGCTACTGCGATTTTTTGGTGGCGTTGTTCTACACAGTGCTCCGGAGCGCCTCTAGCGGAATGGCAGTATGTGAAAAATGCATACCGGTTCTAAATTCCCCTCCAGTATACTGTATGAACCGGCATACCGCCCAGCACTACTGTATACATATTTAATTATTAGTTTACATGCACAAATTTATGTCGGACAGTAATTATTTTTGTATTGTGTTTAAACTCCGCCCACTACATAGCCGTGTTATATTGTTAAACTGTTCTGCATATTGTGATATATATTGAATTGTAAGCCCTGTATAATGAAATGTACCGCATCATCAAGTTCTTGCCTATGAACAGCCATATTCACAATACTGTACTGATAATACAATAGTTATATAATATGTCTGTGGACATTGTTTTGATGCTTGTATGAATCACACTGTGCGTCCTTAAAATAGCATTGAGCAGTACATATTCCTGCATTACCTTTTGCTTGAAAGCCAATTCACTGTGTAATTATCTTCTTGAAGGAGGCCCTCACTGACGTAAGCCTCTGGTTAGAACAGCATGCTAAGGAAGTGGTCATGATTGCTCTCTCTGCCTTTGAAGGAGTAAATCCAACCCAGCACAGAAAACTCATTGACTTTCTCAAAAGCCTATTCGAGAAGAAACTCTGCCCCAAAACAGTGGGTATCTGTTTATACTCCCATATGTTTTTATTAAAGCAACAACTTATTTATTGATGTGCTTGCATAACTTCCTCATAATCCTTCATGTTTCCCTTCAGGAAGAACCTACACTGAAGAAGTGCTGGACTCGAGGCTATCAGGTTATTCTCTCGTATGCTGACCCGTCTGGCTCTGGTCATAGGGAACTGTGGCCAGCCTGGGATTATTGGTGGGCCAACGACTCGGACCCCAGTATGGTTATTTCGTACCTGGAGGACAGGAAAGAGAATGAGGGAAGACCAGGTGTGCTGTGCTTAGAAACACTATGAACAAGTCAGACCTGTTTTCTTGGTTACAGGTAAAGACATGTATCATTTACGAACAGTGTGGTTAGAAGGCTTTAGGCATTCAGACTTGTTTTCACATGGGAATAAATGGTGAATGTTATGGCTCAGACTGGATAATATATCGTAAAATATCAATATTGGAAACAGTTTTATATATGATAAAAAAATGTCCACATCATAACATTTCACCTGCAACACAGATTACTATCTGTGAGCAATTTAATTCTGAAAAAATAATGTTTTGGGAGCATGATAAACAATGCAGTTTACTGAGTCCACCAGTATTTATATTATATTATTTTAATGTAAAAACAAAAGATAAATGTTTATTAGATGCACTGTTAAATAGTTACAGCATACAGATAGATAGCATGCTGTTGTTTTAGTGTAAAAAAAAATCAATGCTAAAATAAAGAACCCAGCAAAACAGGAGAAAAGGGCAGTGGAGACTCACCCCCTACTTTTCCCAAAGAAAAATTATAACTGTTACAAAACTAAGGTAACAAACAGAACACAAAATGGAGATGTCGGGTTTGGCTAAGCAGGATTTTTTTCCAGGTTAGGAAAGAGGAGGAGCCCTGAAAGTCTCTCTTATAGGCTTCATTATAATGGGAGACCCTGGTGGCCAATCATGATTCTGAACCTAAAAACTAAAACAAACATTTTATATAAAATAAAACAATAGCATTAAAAAAAAAAAGCCAGTGTCACAGTTCAACCTGATGCCCAACCATTTTTCTTGGGCCCTTTTTGGTTGAACTCAAAGAAAATGGTCTATAACATGGGCTTATGTTTTTTTAATGCTGTTATTTTATTTTATATAAAATGTTTTTGTTTTTAGGTTCAGAACCATGATTGGCCACCAGGGGCACCCATTATAATGTAGCCTTGATTGGCCTGAGCTAAAAGAGACATTCAGGGCCCAGCATTAGTTACAATGTACAACCCTTATTTTTACATGTCTTTGTGCACAACAGGTTGTTTCTTTGTAGCTGGTCTAAACCTCACGGAAGATACCAGGTATGTCCTTCGCCATCTCGGGCAGTCTATGAAGACCATGACCCTCAGGGCCTACAGTCTGCTGATGGACTGGGTCAAACAGCAGCGCCCCGGCTGCCAGAAAACGTGCTTCAATGTCATCTGTGCAGACTTTGTTGGGATCTCAAGAAATGAATTTACTCAGCTGGTTATTGGACTCAATGCAAAACTCTTTTAAGAAGAGCCCTCAGGGAAGTTTACAGCAGTCTGCCCATTGATGATTTAATGTCTGTAGCCTACACTGTTGAGTTAATGGACACAAAAGAAAAAATCAACAAATAACCACATTTTAACCACTTTTCCCCTTTTGGGAAAATCATTAATATATCATTGTTTTACCTCTTTTTTTTAATTTAGACATTTTTTTTTACATTTAGAAAGACAATGTTGTTCATTTAGGGTGTTTTCACATCTGTCCTGAGTCCACACTTATGACAGATTCTGTGCTTGTTTGATGGAGGGGCTGTTTGTCACTGATTTGTTTTCACGCACAAAAAATCGGGACCGTGGATTCATTGGGCAGTTACATGCTTTAATTTTCTGTGTGTAGTTTCTCAAAAGCTTTGGACAAGTGTTTGCACTGGTTTCAGGAGAACTACAAATCAGTACTCATTACTCCCGGGTTCAAAAGCAACTTTCATGCTCAACCAAACTCTATTTAAGTGCCTTTAACTTTATCCAAATAAAAATAGCTAACAAAAGCTAAATAAGGTGGTTAATACAGTGGTATGAAAAGGTTTGGGCACCACTGATCATTTTTATGATTTTCCTTTATAAATCATTGGTTGATGGAGCAGCAATTTCAGTTAAATTTATCATATAGCAGATCCACACAGTGATATTTGAGAAGTGAAATGAAGTTTATAGGAATTATTTAAATAATTATTTAAACAAAATTAGGCAGGTGCATACATTCGGGCACCCTCAATTTTTAGAAGATACTCCTTTTGCAGAAATAACAGCTTCTAAATGCTCCCTATAGTTTCCAATGATTCTGGTTGAAGGTATTTTGAACCATTCTTCTTTACAAAATATCTCCAGTTCAGACAGGTGTGATGGCTCGCTTTAAATCACACCACAGATTTTCTATAATATTCGGGTCTGGGGACTGAAATGGTAATTCCAGAAGGTTGTACTTGTTCCTCTGCATTAATGCTTTAGTAGATTTTGAGCAATGTTAAGGGTCGTTGTCTTGTTGAAGTATCCAGCTCTGGCACAACTTCAACTTTGTCACTAATTTTCAAACATTGTTCGCAATACTGATACTGACTGGAGTTCATGTGATCCTTAACTGTGGTGTGTGCACAGAAAAGACTTCTTCTGCATTACTCTCCCACACAGCCTCTCCTTGTGTTCTGTGTTCTTTTGATATATGATAGATTTAACTGAAGTTGCTGATCTGAACAACCAATGATTTATGAAGGAAAATTAAAAGGGGTGCCCAAACTTCTTTATACCACTGTATATGTTTTTTCATAGAAAGGGCACTAAAACTGGTTTCAGTTAGATTTAAGGTCTTTACTCTGTGTACTGTCATTTTATGACTGTCACTTTTTTCAGTGAAAACACCTCTTGAATTCACCTAAGATGGATTTCAATGACAAAGGACAGTGCTTCCTCTTTCAGTCACAAGACTTTTGAGAGATAAAAGCACCAGTCAGTTTATGAGCTGGCAGGAACACTGTTGCACAGCAGACAGTTTACTGACTAAGCTTGTTAGGGGATAAATATATATATATATATATATATATATATATATATATATATCAATACAATGTGCCTTATATGTTAATCTGGATAGTTGTTTAAATTTCATACAAACACTGTGTAACAATACAGATTACAAGATTTACTCTGAATGATTACAAATACAGATAAAATTTAACCGTCACTTTAAATAACTTTTTGCACATTTTATATAGTTTTCTTTTTTTATAGTGTTTTTAAGCCTTATGCCATGTCCCTTTAAGAATAGAAACCTTTGACATCAGTGACATTACAACCGTCACACTGTTTTATTTTAAGGAAGTTAAACAGACACTTTAATGCGGTCTGCCATGAATAGGTGCACTCATTTATAACAAAAAAAATGAAAATGGAAATAATGTGAAAATATGTAGTCTGAATAAATGTGATCGAAAGTTATGATAGACCAAAAAGCACAGTAGTAATGACCCTAGGACTGTTTGCACTGTTAAGTTTCTAAATCTGGGATTTGTATGTTTACAGATTTCTATCTGGGCCATTCCATCAAATGGGTGTCATTTGCTTGTTGTAACTCTTTCAAATCAAACTTTTTTTTTTTATCTTTTTCCAACTCTAAATCTAATAACACATATATTTAACTACTCAAAACATGTACTGGTCAGGCAGTGATCTCAGGCAGCTTTACTTATTTTTTTTACAAGGTTTCTAACACCGAAGACTAGAAGGGTTACTAAACTCGTGTAACATTTAAAAAGCATGTTTAAAAGCAAGTCCACTAATTGCTTTAATTTTCTTTCAAGACAGTCTTTATTTTAAAGAAATGTTGACTATATGTTCAAATAATTAATATTTATTACAAAAAAAAAACACTCCTGATGCTAGCACTCATTTCTGTCTTTTTATGTTTTGAGTAACAGGAATAAAAGTAACAGGAATTAGTTTTTAGCATGGAATTTGCAAAAGCATGAAAAATAGCTAAATGGCAACTATACGTATAGCATGTGGACACTGGGCACATTCTAGTGATTTTTCCAAAATTTGTATTTTAAAAATAAACAAGTAAGATCTAAGAATGAATTTAGGTAACAGGAATGAGCGTTGAGATTGAGCTCCTCAGTCATAGTTACAATAAGATCATATATATAGAAAAATAAATGAGGGACCTTAATTTTGGTCTTCCCATGGTCTTCAGAAGATCCATACGGATGTAACTTCCTGTTGTAGATGTGACTTGTAGAATGTTCCAGATGTTTTAGATGATGAAGGATTTTAATGTTTTTATTTCATGGTTTATAGTTTTTATATAGTTTATTGTTAGAGAGTGCCCATAGGAAACATGCTATTTTTTTGTGTTCTAAGTAGTTTTTATAACTTACTTTTGCAATTAGGTCAATGTATAAGACACTGTGCTTAATAATATAATTGTGTGTGTGTTCGTTTTACACTTTTAAAGCTCTCAGAATTGTAAAAAAAAAAAAAAAAAAAAGAAAACCCTGCTTAACCAGTACAGTACTCAAAAGCAAAGGTCAGTGGCGCCATCTAGAGGGGAGAATGAGAGCAAACGAAATTTGTGTGGAAGGAAGATCAGTGCTGCTGAGTCACTGACACACTCGTGTCTCTGCAGTGCTGGGAATAGTTCACCACCTGAACAATATTGAGACAGTGTTGCTCTCCAGAGGGTTAGGAACATTTGGGATGCTAGGATACACCACCCATCCCAACATATTGTTTTAAAAGGACAAGGAATAATATGCATAATATTGCTGTAAAGAATGCTTTAGAAATCTGTATTTGCTACAAGATATTTTAAAAAATGTATAGAAATAAAAATAAAGAAATATACCGTACCAGATAAATGTTTGGACACACATTCTCATTCAATATGAGATATTGTCTTTCAATATGTCTTTATTTCTTTATTTAATTTATTTTCTACATTGTAGATCAACATTAAATACATTAAAAGTTAAGGGACACATATGGATTTATGTAGTGTTTGTCCTCTCCTCAATTTGAGGTGATTTGGGATGAGCTGTAGCTTCACAGCATCATAGCAGCAACTATTGTTTAGCACCTCCAGAAACTCCTTCAAAACGCTGAGAAAACTATTTCAGGTGACTCTTCCTCGTGAGATTAAAATACCAAGAGTGTTCACAGCTGTCATTAAAACGAAATGTGCTACTTAGAAAAATCTAAAGTATAAAACATATTATTTACAAAATAATTCTGCATGTGTTTCTGTATAGTCTTAATATAGTTGTAATATAGTCTTCAATATTAAATTTACAATATAAAAATATCATAAAAAGAACAAAAACAGGTATGTGCACGTGTAGGATTTGATGTTTCTGATAAAATGGCCAGTACATACTGGAACAACTCAAAACATACAAAAAAATAAATAAATAAAAGGCTTAATCAATATGCAGTCTATAAGCCTCTATGCAGTATGTGAGACAGGACACGGGTCTAATTTTAGACTAGGCCCCTCTCTTCACACTGGATAAGGTGCTTACTGTGTCTACTTAAGTGATAATCCAGTTTACTTGTGCTTCCCATGCTCGTCGGGGCTTCTGTGTTTTGTAAATAAACATGAGGCTTTAAAATGTTGTTTGGATTGTTGTTCCTTAATTTTTTTAATTCATTTTTGATCATTTATTTTATTTGCTGCTGTATTATTGAGCATATACCTTGGATGACCTGTAACAGCACACTTTTAATCTAATTCTAATCTAATTAGCAGACCGCTTCACTGTAGTTAACACCGATCAGCCATAACATTAAAATCACTGTGAATAACATTGATTCCAATGGTAATAACTGGTAATAACAGAGGTAGAATCTATGTGATAGGCAGCAAGTGCCTATAACAGTACGATCTTGAAGTTGGCATTTCCTAAACATCAGGCAGGTCTTGTAGAGCATTTCTACCAAATGTGGACTAAGAAAGGTGATGATCCTTTAAGATCCTCCACCACATTTTACAGAGGGTACAAGACATTTGTACAACTCTACAGGTCTCCATCTAAACATGTGAAGCCCTGGTGTTGAGCAAAGCTGAAAATTTGATCGGAGAAGACGAAAATTTGATCTCATTGGAGAAGATGACCTTACTCTAGTCCTCTATAGTTCAAATATTATGATATTTTGCAAACTTTTTTGCTTCTCATTGAAGAAGGTCCTTTTTCTATCTTACGTCCTGCCTCTAAGCGATTGTTTCGAACTGTTCTTTCCATGCACTTCACCCCAGCAGCCATTTGCCATTCTTTTTATAGATCACTTGATGTCATTCTGCGTTTGCTGACTGATATTCAAATACGTTGACGGTCAATCTACAGACCTGATTGAAAGCCTCTGGAATGTAATCAAGAGGAAGCTGGATGATCACAACCCATCAAACAAAGCTGAACTGATTGCTTTTCGTGCCAGGAGTGGAATAAGGTCACCCAAAAGTAGTGTGAAAGACTTGAGGAGAGCATGCCTAGATGCATGACAGCTGTGATTAAAAATCAGGGTAACTCCACCAAATATTGATTTCTTAACTCTTAAAGCATCAGCATGTTTGTTTTAAAATGAATATGAACCTGTTTTATTTGCATTATTTAAGGTTTGAAAGCACTGTACCTTTTTCATTATGTTGGCCATTTCTGATTTTCTGCAAATAAATGCTCTTAAATGACAATACTTGTTGTATTTGTAACTTGGGAGAAATGTTGTCAGTTGTTTATAGAATAAAAACAACAATGTTCATTTTAAGTATATACCTATGAATAGTAAAATCAGAGAAACTGATCATTTTGAAGTGGCCTTTTTTGTTCCAGAGCTGTATATTGTTTGGGTTGAAGTTGGTACTTCTGGATGTTCCCTGAACTGGATGCTTCCAGAGGGATTTAGGGCCTTCTCAGGCCTTCTCTCCCTCCCCCATCTGTCTCACTGTCACCTCCCCACCTTTCTCTCTTTCTCTCTCTCTCTCTCTCTCTCCAATAATAAAAAGATTAGTTAGGGATTGGCAGGCAGTCACTTGATTCGGTGTTGCAGGAGCAGACAGATGGCTGAGGAGCAGCAGCTGAGGGATCTCATTACAGAGGCTTAATCAGCACAACCAGGACTGGTCAGAAGCAGGTGGACCCAGTTACCTGCCCTGCGCTACCTGGAGCTACCTTCTATCACCTTTAGCACCTCCTACCTCAGAACCCTGTTCCACGGTTCCACAGGCCTGGGGATTCCCAGACAAGTCATGGAGAAGGAGGAAGAAGAGGAAGAGATCTTCACAGCCTGGCCTGCTGACGATGAAGAGCCAGAAAGCCCAGAGGAGCTGGATGAGGAGGAAGAAGAAGAAGAGGAAGAGGAGGCGGCGAGGAAGAGGAGCTTGGATATTCCCAGGCCGGGCCAACTATTGGCCAAACGTAGGGCCTCTCTTCCATGTCCGGTCAGCAACATTCTGATCATACGGTCACTGTCTTACAAAGCCTTATCTATATGAATTATGTATTTCACTTTTTTGCGTGAATGTTCTATACATTGGGTCCAAATTTCAAGATTAATGGTCCAGTAGAAATGCTCTCCAAAATGACTCCAAAAAGGAATATAATCTTTTCAAAGTTCTCTTTTTTAACAGCAGAAGCATGTTTAAATTAAAACATAGCAGTATGTTTCTGCTAAAAATTATTAAGTAATTACTGTAAAACTAATATGGAAGTTATGTTGTAATTAGAGTACGGTGTTAAAGTGTGGGTGCTTAGAGTTTAACAATATTTTTAAAAGTTTTATTTTTAGGATTTATGTAATAATTGTAGTAGTATGTATCCTTTATATAGGATCTATGTATAGTGCCTCTCTCAGATTATTTTACATACATTTCTATATTATTTATATATATGTTATATATATATATATATATTTTGCTGAGTCTTCAATTATTTGACAATAGTCATTATATTACAAAAGCTGTTTAATCCTAAAAGAGTGCCTTAGAATTGTTTTTGTCTCCCATCAATAGAACACCTTTATTAGACACTCTGTGCTTCTTTACAAAGTTTTTACACTTTTTCTAAGTTATCTCTTTTATAGTGCTAAAAATGCTTAAAATGGACAGAAATGCCACAAGACAAACAATATAGGTCTTATAGGCTGTAAAAAGATTGTAGTGTCTGTGTGTGTGTCTGTGTGCATGTTTTCCAGGAATAGCCTATATTGACCTCAGTATTAGAAGCACCTACATGTAGCATCATTACATCATCACCAGCTTTGGCCCAGTGGCCATAATTCTTTATAACACACCTATAAACACTTTGTTAACTGTAATTGCAACACAGGTGTATGTATTATTGCGTCACAGTAGGATGCAAAACAATGTGTTTTACTGTGGACTGCGAGCATCTTGACAATCATAGTTTCAGATCAGCCCGTGCTGTGATCAATCTGTACTTCTGTAATTTAACAAAAATAAATTTAAGATAAATAAACAAAAAAATTATGCACTATTTTCTCTCAATTATTCTTTGTTATACAAAGTGATCCTTAAAAAAATTACAATTACTCTGAGCTCGTACCATACATCCCTAATTGGTGAAAAACTGGACAGGCCAAGGAAGTGTTGCACTCTGGAGAAGACATATCTGTAAAAGCCTTACTGTTTGTGGGTGAGCATAATCCTGCTGAAAAAATGCCAGCTGGTAGTCTTCTTCATATACCTACTAGGGGTCACCGACTGTCATATGCAATGGCTTCCCAGATCATTACACCAGCAGTTGGGGAAGTGTTTGGTGCCACAGCATAAACACTAATAATATTCTCTTTTATGAAGGGTCCTCTGCGATTTTATTTCCATCTGGAATGACCACGTACAAAATTACAGGCTGAATTACCTACTGTTTTTCGATGACCTCCATGGTCCATGGTAATTTTAGTCCTGTCCGGACGCACATCTCTGAGTTTCGTCACCTTGCGTTTAATAAAATAATTATTTGTTCACTGCCACACACCGTAAATACACCTTGGGTGCACGTTTCCACGGAGATCCACGTAAACACAACAGCGAGTGGAAATGGAGGAGCTACTGAATGCGATGTCATGTGACCGAGAAAGCAAAAAAACTCACTAATACTCCTGTTTTTCAAGTGCAGTCCAGATACAAGAGTTTTATCACTGAAAAAAAGTGAGAAATATTTTTCACAGATGTCCTCCTACGAAAACTAATCACATCCGGATAGAGCTAAATGCAGGCTTGAAGCACTACACTGTGTAGCGCAATGCAGATAGCCGCAGCTATGATTGGTCCGCTGGAGCTTGCATTCACTGTCAGGCCAGCCACTTCCTGTCTGCCTGCCATGAACTTTTCATTGACACAGAACTACAGTACCCAGAATTCTGCTGTGCTCTCTCCCTGGTCTCTCCCAGTCACGTGCCATTGCGTCACACAAACTCTCCTTCATACTAATAAGTCTGACTGTTCTCACCTCTGTTTCCCTGTATAAATACCCCTCATTTCCTTTTCTCTGTGCCCAGTATTAAAGTATAAATCTACTTTCTATCTCTTTTACCTTGTGTTCTCTTTATCTTCTTTGCCTTTTGTGTATAACCTCTGCTTTTTGTTTACTGACTAATGCTTTAGCTTAGCCCTTCTGTTTAAGTTTGACCCTTGCTAGTTTTTGGACATTACTCTATCCAAAAGTAGATTCTGAGAAGCGTTTTAACTGGGAGTGGGGGTAGCAATTTTATGCCCTCTTGTGGCAAGACCCAGTGTCTAATCAGACTATACCTGTAATCATTTAAATATCTGCCTGAGACATAGCAGCATACAGCGATCCAGGGTGCTAATATAATAATAACATCTTGGTGTCAGATTCCACAGGATATCTTCAGAAGTCAAAGTATAAGAAATATTTGGGCTTGTCTTTGTTCATTTTTAAAATATAAATAAAACATATTGGGCCACCATTATTAATAAATGTTAATTTCTCCATATGCCTACAAGTAATGTACTAAACCCTGACATTTTCCTGTCTCTCTAAGGCTCAGCTGAGCGTGATGCACTTGACCCACCTGACCCATCTGACCCGTCTGCACACAGCCACCATGGCTCCTGCCCCAGCCCACCTTAGACACAGGTTAGACGGCAGTGAGCACCATGACCATTTCGGCGAAGAGGATGAAGACAGACGTGTGTATAAAAGACGACCCAGTACCATCCCGACCATACCTGAGGTTCTGGAGCCACCTGAGAGAAAGGCGCGGTTCAGGAGCCGCAATGTCATGTCACTTGTAAGCCTAATTTTATTCTGGATTCCCTAGATTTTAAGGTTATTTTTCAGTTATTAAAAAGAGATGTACCAGTCCAATTCACAGAACCACCACAGAGCAACTAGTGTTATTTGGTTAGTGGGTCATTCTCAGCACTGCAGTGACACTGGTCTGGCATGGTGGTGGTGTTTTAGTGTGTGTTTTGCTGGTATGAGTGGATCAGACTGGAGTATTTAAGCACCTCAATGTTACTTCTGTTGTGAGAATAATCCACCAACCAAGAAATATCCAGTCCTGTGGGCAGCGTCCATTGCAGCAAATAATGAGCTTTTGTCTCTGACTTTACAACTACAATATTCAGCAGATAGATAGTGAAGCCAATAGAGTGGACTCTCTTATTCACTTATACCGGCACAACACACACTAACACCTCATACACCACCATGCCAGTGTCACTGCATTGCTGAGAATGACCCAGCACTCAAGAAAATAGCTGCTCTGTTGGGTTCTGACCCCTGAAGAACAGGGAGAAAGTAGAATAATAAAGTATGCAGAGAAACAGAAGGAATACAGTCTGTAACTATAGAACTACATATCCTGTATGACCAGTGAAGTGTAGAAACATCATAATATTCTGGCTGGTTTTCCCAGATTTTTTCTGATCTTCCAGACCTCTACATGTCCTCTTCCACTTCTGTTAACTACCATTTGCCAAATGCCATTGTCCAAAATGTTAACACAGACTGCATTTTAAATGGACAGTCACTGAAAAATATGATTTTATTATGCCAGCTTTTATCGTAGCTAAACCACTCATGCAACATTTGTAGTAAAATGGACTTAGTTTGTACCCCATTTTCTGCTTTTTTGGCAGAGAATAATTTCAAGTGTAAACAGACATATTTTGTCAGCGAGTGAATGCTTTGCATGATTATCCTAAATGACTTTCAGACGTGGGCTTTTTGGTCATAATTCATGCACAGTTTAAGGTTAATGGGCGAAAACAATTTAACTATAATCCTGATTATAAGCTCAACCGATAACCCCTAATGCATGCAGTTGTGAGAGTGAGGAAACATTGTAAATCGTCCCTGCAATATCTAATATATGCATTCTAAAACAGACTGATCTAGTAGGTTTGTTGGATTTAATTGCTTTCAATATTTTGAAAGTATTCCATAAATTAACAAAACGAACAAAACTACATACTCAAAAACACAGAATTATACTCAGCAAAGTATGTACATTAATGGACCATTTAATTAAAGGACAATTAAGGATTGTATATTCTGTAGTAACTCATAACATGATCAGGGTGCATCATCAGATATTAAGGAAATGCTAAGTTTAAGCACTAGCTACTCTTTCTTATCAGCAGAAATATTAGTTATTTGAACTGTGTGGTACGCCATGGTAATCTGTATGGGTTGTGGTCTCCGAACCTTCCGAAACTGCCATTTCCCTAATATTATTTCCACAGTCAGGGTTGACAGGTATAGAACACAACAGCACGCAGTTAGGTTAACACTCTTTAGCCATTTTCCATATATGCTGGCATTTATTACTGATTGTTCCTTTAACTCTTTTGATTAGTAATCTCTGGCATTCTGACATTAGGAATTGTATCACTAGCATTAGGGTTTGTGTGGCTAATTTCTGATAGTATTTGAGCTCAATATTTTGAGAATTGGAGGTCTATCCATACTAGTATTAGATATGTCCAAGAGAATGGCTAAGCGCTTTTTTGTAAATCACTATGATTAAGAGCATCTAAATTCTAAAAGGTATATATATATATATATATATATATATATATATATATATATATATATATATATATATATATAATTTTCTTTGTTCAATAAACTGTCTTTAATATACTTATTACTGCTCTAGTGCTCTATGTGCAATATCTCAATTCACCATTTATAGCACGACCTGTTAATAATAATTATATAATAATAATAATTAATAATAAAATTATTATTATTATTGCATTTTTATGAGAAACTGTGAAATGCAGAATGCTATGTCCTAAGAGTATCTTAAGGGGAACTTTAAAAAATAATTAAGACTTTCTTAGAACTTTCTTAGTTTTTATCTTAAGATCTTTTGCAAGTTTCTTCTTAGGAAAGCTTTTGTGAATATGGCACCTGATGTATTATCTGTCCATATATCATGATATATTCATATACATATGTTTAAAAATAATTTTATATGATATAAAGAACAAAATATGATTTAAATAGTTAAAACTATATACTTGAGTGTGAGGTAACTGATCATGTGATGCTTTGTCTTACAGAGTGATGCAGACAGTCTGTGTCTAATTTGCCATGATGATCTACGCAAAGGAGGAGGATCCATCAGAGAGCTGCACTGCTCACACAGTTTCCACACTGAGGTAACAGACTGAAAAGCTTCCTGCGTCTGTTAACTTCCATGTTACAATTCATTTATGTATAACTTTTATTTTGCAATAACAAAATGGTTTGAGTTGGGTGAGGGGCAGTGAAGATAAAGTGTAGCTGTTTTACTGTAGCTCATTGATCCATATTCTAGTGGTGGTGTTTAATATAGGTTAATTTTTATCCATTGACTCGTTTTTTTTTCTTCTCTATTTCAGTCAAATAGATTGCAACAGCTGGGTACTGAGAACTGTTTTATTTTAAATCATTTATATTTAAGTAAAAATCATAGATTTGTTTGCTCCCAGCATTTATTGTTTGTCAAAATTAATAAGCAACATAAGTAAAATGGTTACAACTGACATGGGCACAGCAGGTGAGAATTATTGTGGCAGACTGGGAAGCTTTTTGTTACTGCCTTTAACAAAGTCTGATGAATTGGGCAAGACAAACAATTTTTTAAACAAATAAGCATCTTAGTGCCCGCAAATTTATTTGCTATATTTCCAAAAATATTCACTACAAAACTTAGGATCCAGTCATCTCCATGGCCACAGGTGTATGAAACCAAACACGCATGCAGACTGCTTCTACAGAAGCTCAGTGAATTCCAGGGTGGTATCCTGATAGGATGCAGCACTTGTGCAACAAGTCCAGTCGTGAAATTTCCTCACTCCTACATATTTTCCTCAGTCAACTGTCAGTGATATTATAATACAGTGAAAGCGACTGGGAAGGAAAGCTTCTCACACTGTCAATGTAAAATGACAGAGCAGGTTCAGCAGATGCTAAGGCACATAGTGTGCAGAGGTCACCAACTTTCTGCAGTGCCAATCACTACAGACCTCCAAACTTAATGTGGTCTAAAGATTAGCTCAGCAACAGTAGAGCATAGTGAGATTCATGGAATGGGTTTTCATAGTTAAGCAGCTCCATCCAAGCCTTACATCACCACATTACACTAGTAAAGAACATGGGTGTTGCCATGTTTTCCCTCTAATTCAGCAGGTCTCTTTTAAACTGCAATTCTTAAAAAACAACATTTTCTTTTAATATCAAATGAGCGGTGAACATTAATCTACAAAGATTTCTCTTCTGAAAACTGTTTATTTGGGTGAGTTATGGGTGAGTTATTTACTGTAAGCTTAGATTTGCAGATTTCCACTAGCGCTAACTACAATATGGAATCCTGAATGTTCCAGTAAAGCCTGGGCGATATCAGCTAGTGGTTTATCCCACATAGCTTGTTTTAACTTGGTAAATGCGCAGACTACAGGGCTGATAATACCCACCTATGAACGTTAAAGTGCTTGCTCTTAGCACGTTAAGTGGATAATGCTAATGCTGATCCAGCAGTGCTAGCCGGGGTTAGCAGCAGGGTACAGGCCGATAATACTCACCTCTGAAAGGCAAAAGAGCTAGCGCTGTTAGCGGGTAATGCTATTAATGCTCCAGTCTTGAGACTCTGTTTTGTAGAACTAAACTAAAACTCCTGTATTATGCTACACTTCAGCAGAATTACAATTTTTAACTCTTTTTCTTGTTCTTTGTAAAGCACAATAGGAGGACAATATGAAACTGTTCCTCAGCCTCCATTGTCTGCAGTAGCTAGTAAAAGAAAACATTCAGAAAAAACGAGTTGATCAGGAAAAAAACACCCATGTCTACGTCAACCCGTGAATTAGTATTCATGGCCTCCCCCACCTTGGCTTGTGACCGCCTACAGGCAGAGCTGCAGCGACGTTGTCTCGTCAGACAGGAGCTAACAGCTCTAGGAACAGCATGGCCGTTAGTTCCTGTTTTATTTGTGCAAATAACACATCAGTGTTATATGCTTTGCCCAGTAATTCAGAGCTAAGAAACAAATGGTTAGAATTTGTTTGTGGAACACCACTAAGTACAACTGAGATAAGTAGGTATATTTTTTAAATAGTTCTGTTTACACTAGTTAAAAGTAAAAATCAAGTAAAAATAGATTTTGCATTTTACAGAGACTCTAAGACTAGGTCAATGGCTGAACTGTACTTAGCAGGGCATTAGACTGTTGTTAGTGTAAAAATGTCTTTATTTTAAAACATTTCAGACTGTCTCGCTGCCTCACAGTGCTGTTAGCCAATCAGAGGCGATATGTCTGTATGAATATTCATGAGCAAGAGCCCAGATCCTATCATACAACTAGACTTTTTAAAATGGATGAAAAAAACAATAGAATGAGACCTTTAATCTTTGTTGTTTAATTTTCATATAGACTTGTACAAAATGTTCTATAAGAAGTACTGAGTGCATTGTGTTTTCTGTGTTTCAGTGCATAGAGGAATGGCTGTGGACAAAGCAGACCTGCCCTACGTGTCGCAAACAAGTGGCCATGCCAGAACCTCTGTACTGGACATCCACTCGCGTCAAAGTGCCCTGATCCATCACAGTCACTGAATTTTTTTACCCATCTGAGATTTCATAGACATGGAGAAATTTGGATTTTAAAGAAACTTTGTCAACTTTTGATTACTTTTACACACTAGTGTTTGTGCCGATCACTGACTGTCCAGTACACATGTGGATATTTCTGCATCTTCCTGTTGTAATGGGATTACTTTGGAATTTAGTAGCCTATAGTAGTGAAAATGATGCAGATCAGAGATGCAAAATCACAAATAAAATATTGACTAACTCATGAACCAGAAATCAGACCATAACATTTTATAGCCAGTTCCATTATCTTCTATTGCAAATCGTTTGAATTTAATCCATCATATGGAACAGTTTGTTTTTCTACGTTGTTTCTTGTATGATTGTATGCATAAAATGTTTAATCCAGTTGTTCATGAGTTTCTGAAATAAGATCAATAAATTTTAAAAACAAAAGTAAGCTTTTTATTTATCAAACGTTTCCTGTTGTCCAAACCTTTCATTTTTATTATGGTTGTCAGGTTTTATGTATAGTTTCAAACCTACAGAATTTGAGTTGATTCCGCTTACTGATCTATAATTAATAAGTGGATAGACAGCGGAGTGGAGAGTAAAGAGTGGATAGGCTGTTTCTCCAAGTGTCCTGTAGGAGTCTCCAAAGCCCTCTAAGTTTTCAGAATATAAATAACTTTTTTACTGCAGAGAAAAGGGGCTTTGTATCACCTGTACAACAAGCCTGTATACCAGCCAAGGCCTGTAAAGCAGTGTTTCTTAAATGTGGTTCAGGAGCATCCTTCCTTGCACATTTACTGCGTTCTCTGCTTCAAACACACCTGACCAAACTAATCAGCTAATGAAAATGCTTATTCAGATGTGCAAGGAAGGAATGCACCAGGGCCAAAATTGAGAAACACTTACTTATACTTAAATATACCTTTAGAAGTCTTGTGTAGTCCACCATTCCACCATGATAGACTAGAGCTGATTTAGTTGTATAAGGGAAGACAACATAATAATATTAGGCAGGGGTTTTGTTATTCTGGCTGCATGAATATACACAGTCTATCACATGGGTGTAATGTTATTCTGTTTATTCTCCCCTCAATGACATAGGCCTGGCTTATTTGTTCATACTGCTCAGAATAGTTTTCAGTTTTAAGAAAACCAATATATACAGCTCTGAAAAAGATTAAGAGACCACTGCAGTTTCTGAATCTGATTTTGCTATTTATAAGTACATGTTTGAGTAAAAGGAACATTGTTGTTTTATTCTATAAACTACAGACTATTCCCAAATTCCAAATAAGAAAATGAGAGAATTCAAAGAAAACAAGTTAAGAAGTTAAGAAGAAGTTAAGTTCAGAAATCATTTTTTGGCAGTTTCAATGCATCTTGGCATGTTCTCCTCCACCAGTTTTACACACTGCTTTTGGATAACTTTATGCCACTTTTGGTGCAAAATTCAAGTAGTTCATTTTGGTTTGATGGCTGTGATTATCCATCTTCCTCTTGATTATATTTCAGAGGTTTTTAATTAGGAACAATCTCATCATTTTTAAGTGGTCTCTTATTTTTTTCCAGAGCTGTATATATTAAAAATAATGTTTATAAATAAAAAAATTGCATAATTACGTTGTGTAATACATTGTGAAAAAAATAAAATTCTAACACAGTCGTGGTTCATATATCATATTAACAATAAATATTTAAAAAGTAAAATAAATAAATGATTACAATTTATATTTTTAGTATTATTTGTGATGGTAGTCTTTCTTGGTGTTTTTTTAATTGTAGATTCTACCTAAGCTAAAATTTATTTACTTATATATTTTATATTTTTGTTTTTAAATACAACATTTCGCCCCACGTGCGCTGTGACGTCGCCCTGCACGTTGGCCGTGGCTACTGGCGGAAGTTATCACATTCACCTGTTGTACATTGAAACAGGAAAAGAGCGAATCGATACAGGCGGCGTTTTGGCGAAGCTAAAAGCGCGTTTTGTAGTTTTTACTTGTTTAAATAGCTTTTATCGCTCTTATCGCTGCACCCATGGACAAGTTAAAGAAAGTTCTGAGCGGGCAGGACAACGGCACCGACGACCTGAACGTGCTGCAGGTGAACGAACTTACTGTACTACGGATCTCCCTCAGTACTGGAGCTTAAACTGCTAACTAAAACCAGCTACTCTCACACACACATACACACACACACTCACACACACACATACACACACTTACACACAGAATTTATAGTATACTAGGACTCTCTCTCAGTACTGTAGCTTAAACTGATGACTCTTAAGCAGCTAAGTTACTCTCTCTTTCTCAGTAACAGTTAAGTCACTGTAGCTTAAACTGCCTAACTATCACCGGCTATTCTCTCTTTCCCTCTCCCTCTCTCTCTCCCTCTCTCTCTCTCAGAGCGAGCTATAGCGCCGCGTTACTTAGTTTATAGAGCTCAGAGCGGCTGGGTGAGGCCTGGGTTTGTGCAATAAGTGTTTGTTGGGTTGTTATATAGTCGTTATAACGCCCTGCCGCCGCTGTTGTCGTTGTTGTTTCTCTCCAGGCGGCGAGTGACGCGACCACGCTGGGCTGGGGGACCCGAGTCAAAGCCTTCATCGCCTGCTTCGCCCTGGGAGTGCTCTGCTCAGTTCTGGTGAGATTCATCCTTCCAGTCCATCTCACACGTCCCTACTCACGACTCCAGAGCTCCCCAGTGTACGACATGATTTCTGTGCAAGTGTTTTGGTCGCAAACACGAACAACACAAACACTTCAGAAATAAAGCTCTTTTTCCGTTGACGGTTAACGGAAATTAACCTGGAAGGTTCTGCTGCAGTTACTGCAAACAAAACAGACTGACTAAGTATGAACATTAGGTGAGCTACAGGGTGCATCAGGGGCCACAATAATCATAGAGAGGGCACGTGATATTTTATCTCTCACCCCATGTTTAAACACTTAAATGTAACTTAAAAAGCTTACACAGTAAATTCTGTGTGTTAATGAATTAATTGTATCTCAAAAGTTAAAAAAAAAAAAAAAATAGGCAATCAAAATGGAAGAAACAGCATATGTTGCAAATATATTTTGGACAGGGGCAATTTAGGGGTCAAATCAGATTTTACCCCCTGTGGCCATGCATCTAGAACCACCAATGGAGTGAATATAGTGTGATTGGGACAGTTTTAACGTTTTCTTGATTAAAACAATTCTAACAATTGACCCATTTCTAAAGAAGTAAAATGAGATTATGTAGTTTCAAAAAATGTTTTATTGCTTTAGGCCTGTCCTAGATTGTTTCACCATGTCCCAATTAGTGCTGCGAGATTAATTGAATTAATTAAATTAATGGAATTACTGTTTTAATGCAGTTTCCAAAAGGGCATGATCAAGATTGTAAATCTGTTCATTTAGAAGCTGCCAGATGGAAGCTCAGTAGACAGGCTTGTGCTTCTGTCAGCGTCCTATAAAGAACTGTTTTATATGCCATAGATTTTCTTATTTTACACTTTTCTTCAACTAAAATATAAGGAGTTTATTTTTTTGCACCTTGTTCAGTGTAAAAGCTGCTTTTAAGGAACAAGGTAGTGAATTAAACTTTACATTTAAATTGGTTTTATTGCACTGCACAGTTTTGACTTCTTTAAAAATAAATGTAAAAGAAACGTCTGCAAGAGAGAGAGAGATAGAGAGACCACACCTATGACAAGGCAATTTACTCAAAAATGATACCAGTAATACCAGCCCTAACTCTTATAAATTTAGACATTATGTTTCTAATATCTGAAACAAGACGTTTTAATATTTTGATTTTTGTTTGGGCTGTGTGAACTGCTGAATCAACCAGTAACATTATATTATATATATTTAATTGTATACCCAAACTCTTTACATTCTTCATCAGCCTGACTGTTTTAGTGTTATTTAAATATTTGCCCAGCAATCAATTCATTGTAACAAAGTGACGGGCAAAGATGGTTACGTTTCTGCACAGTTTCCATTCTGCTGAAAGTGCTGAAAAACCTTTAAGGAGTTTAAACAAATTTAAGATATATTGCGTTTCACATCAATATTTTATGCGTTTCTGTCCATATAATTCACCCCTATTACATACTTCTATAACTGAATAATAGCCCCAGTCAGTTTGCTCAGAAGTCCTGTAGTTACTAAATTACTTAATACTCTTTACTATGTAATTAGTAATAAGTAATAAGCCTTAAAATATGGAAGGGTTTACTTTCTCTTTGTTTTTTCTCCACAGGGAACGTGTTTGCTATGGGTTCCTAAATCAGGTCTCATATTGTTCGCTGTGTTCTACACATTTGGAAACATTGCCTCACTCTTAAGGTGAGTGTCGTTAACTTTATCACTGCACTAGAGTTAAACAATGGAACTAGGATAGGGCGTGTCCACAGGGTTGGGTGCCACCATCAGCTGTGTGTTTTTGTGTGCGCTGTATTATCATATTACAGTATTAATAATCCCATGGCATATTGTGTGTGTTGCAGCACAATGTTCTTGATGGGCCCCTTGAAGCAAGTAAAGAGGATGTGTGACAAAACCAGAGCACTCGCAACAGCCATCATGATAGTGAGAGCGCACACACACACACACACATGCACAGACACACAAACACACGCATGCACACAAACATACATGTGCACTGTCAGTCTGAAAGCAAATACTTCTATACTATAAGTGTGTTCTAAAACGTATTTGTTAATTATTCTCTTGCAGACGTGTCTTGTGTTGACACTTTGCGCTGCATTTTGGGTAAGTTTTTCTGCTCTTATCAATTATACACTTTTCTCTCATGTACTAATACATGTTATTAGAGCTGTTACAATTAATATTGTGCTCCTAAATTTTCTGATTATTACAGTCTAATGATTATTGTGTGGTAATTACATTCAATAAGCTCTGCAAACAAATTGAATTATTCTTAATAGGTTCTTAGCAGAGACAACTGACAACTTTTGTTCATTTAAGTGTTTAGGTTAATTATTTGGTTTCTGCTGTGGTTTAAATAGCAGTTTGCATCAATGTGTATAGTGTTTCTGTAATACAAATACCCCCTTTTTTTAAATCATTTGAATCTGTTGTTTTTCACAATATGTCAACATTTTATAGTGATTGGACCAATGGCAAAGCTTCAAAATAAATTGGAAATGATTTAATTAATTAATTCACAGTCTCTTCCATTTAGAATGAAGGTTTTTTTAGTTCTTTAATAAAGTTGCCATTCTGGATATATAGAATAAGTTTCCCAGTCAGAGATTATTTATTTTCAATAGAATTCCATGTTTATAAAATGCTATGTAGCCTAAGTCTTAGACTTAGTCCCTATCTTGGAAACTGCCTCGTATATTTTTGTGTGATAGCAGTGTTATACAAAATGTACTGTAAGAACAAGTACATTATATTTGTCTTGGGTTTAAGACCATGAATATGGCTAATCCCTAATTTAAAACATTTGCAGTAGTGCCTTTGGCAATGGAATTTAGTACAAGACTAAATTTAATCCAGGCTTATAGTTTATGTAGACTTTTTTCTATTCATATATAAACTCTAATTATGCAAAGTAAATAATAAAAACACAGCTGTTTTTTTCAACTGTCTTTCAAATATAATAATTTATAACAGCTTCATTATTTGATGTATTATTACTTGTGAAAATATTGAAGTTGTGCCACATTTTGTCCCTTCATCAGTGGAAGAACAAAGGTCTTGCCCTGCTGTTCTGCATCCTACAATTTTTGGCCTTTACTTGGTAAGTGACCACCAACTTCAGGTCCAGATCACACCTGTTGGGTCAATAAAAATGTTAAACATAAATGTGTCGTATTTTCCTGACTGTTGACCCACACACAGAGTAGCACAGACACCGGCGTTCTCTTTGTTGGCAACAGTTGGGAAAATGAAAAGCTAATTTTATATAAAAAAAACAACCCAATTATGTCCCTCGCTCGCCGCCAGGTTCATTTATGTGTGGGTCAGAGCTGCAGCCTCACATCTAATGCTGGCTAATGCTGTAGCCTTTGATCTCCTCTGCGGCTCTCTGTTCCACAGCAGGGTTACATTATGCAGTCATTTTTTAAGAACATAATTCATTAAGTGCATTCTCGGAAAGAATTAATCTTTACATATGCCAGTCTTGGTTTAGTTATACGATGAATAAATTATACAGAAGCAAAATAACGAAGGTTCCAAATAACCATAATATGCATGTAGTATAGTATAAAAAACAATATAGGCTATCTGCAGATGCTGTGAGTGTGTAAACATGTTAATTTATATTTGTTTGAAATATTGGTTTGTCAGTCTAAAAAAACTTATATTTAATTAAATTTAAAATCTGCAGATACCCTTCTATATCACATCACTATGTTTGGTACCCACTTATGTTGTACTGTACTGATATTTTTGCTGATAGTTTAAGTAATAACCAATGAGAACTCCTGCTTTACAGTGCAAAACCTACTCCAGAGGTAGTGTCTAGTGTTTATGTACACGGTATCCAAAAGTCTGACACTCTCTCACATTTAGAAACTTTAATCATAAAAAAATGTATTATTCAGAAAATGTTTAGTCACATACTATGACTGTGTGCAAGACACAAGCAATATGTTTTTTTCCATTATGCTCCTGGAGAAAATTTACAAGAAGAGAAAATGTTGAACAATGAAGCAGAAACATTAGAAGTTTGTGGCCACAGCTCCCTTTGTGTGTACAGTAGTTTTTGTGTTCAGATGGAGTGGTGACCATTCAACATTCTGACCTTTCTGAATGCAGTCAGATCCTTACAGCAATGCTTTATAATCTAGTAGAAAATTGACAATTTCCTGGACAGAAGAGACAATTATTTAAACAAAAGCAAGATTAAGTAAAAACCCTTGATTTTTAGCAAAACAATAAATAACCCTCTACCAGTGGAATCTATCTGCCTGTCTTTCTGTCTGTCTGTTTATAAATAATCTAAACTTTAAATATTTTCTTTCATAGGTATGGCTTATCATATATTCCATTTGCAAGGTGAGTTTTTTTAAATATCCAATTACAAAGACATTTAAATTAAAATATTTAAAAGAGTCAGTCTGGTGGTCAGAATGTGTAATTGCACAGAGCATGTGGAAGAGTTATTTTAATGCAGGTTAATGTAAATAATTTGCTGTGTGAAATTATGTATTCGTGTATATTGTTTTGTTCATTTATTAAATGTTTTCACAATGTAGAGAACAGACAACAAACTTCATTTTTAGGTATCATTTTAGAAATGCACTTAGATTCAATTATTACAAATATTTTTAGTAAGGCATTCGGTAATATTTTAAAATACATAAACAGTGTGCATATTTGTGCAGCATAGCAAAGTATTTGAGCTGTGCCACAGTGCTCTGCAGTGATAAACATGTTTAAACTGATTTTGCTGCTTCACATTCAGATGGGCCTCGGGTCAGAGGTTCCATTCGCTCATGGCTCTGCTCGAGTGTCCAAAACAGACTTTTCACACTTCTGCTTTTGGCCGAGGCTGTTTGTTTACTGGTTTTGTGTTTGTTTTAATCCAGGGACGCGTTGATTAAGGTGTTCTCCGTGTGTTTGAAGTGAGGGTGTAGTGCTACGGACCTCTCCCGCCCCTCTCTCTCTCTCCATGCCTGCTCTGGCTTCAGCTCCGCTACCCCCTGAGTGCCCACTGGTAGCGCCCACTCGAGCGCCCACTCTGCTGCCTGGCACACACACGCATACACACACTGCACAGGTGTGCTTTTTCTCTTCCCGCTGGCTGGACACTCTCCAGGAATGTGTACAGAATGTAACCGCCTGCACCCACACTTATTCTGTCCCAGCAGTCAAAGAGCAATGGCTTTGTGAAGACACAGGTGACCACAGCCGTTGCTCTCATGAACAAAGTGGTCTTAAATCTGTATATTTTATATATCTGGGCTGAGTAGAGTGGCTATTGCTGTAAAATAGAAGTTCTAGAACTACACTGCACTACAGGCCAGAAGTTTGGAAGCAACAGGCCTAATTCCATCCTGGGAAACTGCTGTATAGACTATAAGACAACTTTGGGGCAGTTTTAAGGTTTAGAAAATAAAGAATACAATTTTTTAAAGATGAGTTATTTGAAGAACGTTTTAAGAATAACTATTTATCTACTTTTATCTGAAGGAACATTTTAAAATATTTTCTTTCAAAAGGTCCTTTGTGTAGCCCAGTCAAAACCACCAGTAGGACTGTCTGTAAAACACAATTTCACATCAGACAACTATGAATACCTTTATTTACCTTTACATAATTAAATTACGTAGAATTAAAAAAAAAAAGGATTATATGTTCTGCTTAAAAAAATAATTGATTGCTTCCATACTTATGGCTAGTTACATATAATCATTCCAAAATCCCCTCCCTTCTCTTTGCTGCCTGCTTTTAGTAAAGATGTAAAGATAAGCCAGATGTAGGACTGAATTACTCTGTGAAAATGGAATCGACCATTGAAAATCTTCAAAGGATTTGTTTTAGTTTTTCTTTGTTGTTATTTTTTTTGTTACTGAATGTATTGTTCTTGTATTGATCCGTTTATGTAATTGACTTGTGACATAGTAGTTTGGGTCATTACTTTATTTTGCACTTTCCACAAGTTTAAAGGATCATTGCGATATTTGTGGTGTGGTTTAATAGTTTCTTAGCTTGTTGTTCAAGGCTTACTGGTAGACTATTTAATTGCCAATATTCTGTTTATTTTTTAGTTCTGTTTCAGATTCTTCAAATTTCAAATTAGAGTTAAAGGTACATTACAGTGTGATTTAATTTATACTGAGGCTGCATGATTTTGGAAAAAAAGCCATTGCAATAGATTGTTTGTCTGCAATATATATTGTTATATTCAAAAATACTGGATTTAACACCAGATTTTAACAGAAGTCAGTGATCCAACATGTCATGATACAAATAGTGCACTCCCTATATTCAAAATTGAAGTAAAATACATTTTCCTTTTATTCCAAATGGCATACTAACCTTACATTACATTGCACATCCTGCGATGTAACTATTGCACATACCCACATTACAACAGCGATGCTAAAACAATATTTTGTGCAGCCCTAATTTATGCTCACAACATTTGAACAACCCCAGGCCAACAAAAAAAATCTTAAACACAATAACTACCACTGTGTTTTCACACTTGAAAGTCATGTGTTTGTTACATTCAATACATTTAGTCCAGTTAGTTTTTATTATCACTCTGCAGTTTACTGACTGAATGTACTAAGAAATGTTACTACTACATCATCATCTATGAGGGCAAAATGTAAAATAAAATGTAAAGTCATGGCATTTCATTCTAAGGTTTCACAAAAGGCTTGTGAAATCAAATCTCGACATTTTTCACCCCAAACTACATTAGATAACTACCATTTAAACATCCAGTATCAACTTAAAATATTTTAAATTCATTCTTTGGCACCTCTAAGGTCCTTAATTTCCGAATTTGTGTCTTTAAAGTTTTGAAAACACTTGATATTCTTTTATATTTCATGGAAAACAGGGTTCATGTCTATACTGTGCTGTAGTTCTCATTACTGAAGTAGCTAATAGTGCTCTGGTTTGAAGTGTGTTGTGTGGTTGCACATAAAATAAATCAGCACAGTATTTGCCAAAGCCTGAGGAGAGGCTCTTTGCTGTAAGGTTTTGTGTGGTACCAATTAACATGTTTTTTTTTTCTTTATTAGTTGAAGGTCTAGATAAACTGCTGTTGTTACCAAGTGTTGTAATTTTTTTTTCTTTTACTAAAAGAAATTGTTGATTTGCTCCAGGTATTTCAGTTGCCTCAGTTTGTGTCTTGGCATTTTATTATTAAACTTGCTAATATATCATTTAGTGTATGTTTTTTTTTGTGTGAGCACAATAACATGGGCAACCTCAGCTAACCTGTTACAAGTGAAACAAGTGTGAGCTAAATGTAAAACTTACCCCACCACCCCACAGAGATTTATTTGTTTCAGACTGAGGGCTTGTTTAAAAGTCTGGTACATCAGAACAAACACAGTGCATTTAGTAGAAGTCTATGAACAAGGCTTTTCAACATAATTGCATTAAAAATGTCTGCATCAAAATACCACAATAAATATGATTAGTGAAAAAGGTTGTGTTCTCCATGTGGCCTGTCTCAACTCTGAGCTTTTTATTATGTTTTTCCTTTATGCAAGATGACGAAATACAAAACGGAAACTTTCTGCTGGGAAAGTGAGTTAGGTTCACTGTTAAGGTACACAGTTAAAATGAAACTTTGACTAAACTGAAGTGAATGTAATCTGTAATCTTTGTTAAGTCCAGGTTTTATTTTGCTGCATTTCTACCATCTCTTGGGAATGGAATTCACTAGTTCCTACGGAAATCCTCTTCCACTCCTCCATTATGACATATGACAGAGCTGGTGGATGTCAGACACCTTTTCCTCCACCTTCCGCTTGAGGATGCCCCACAGATGCTCAATTAGGGTCTGGAAACATACTTGACCAGTCCATCACCTTTAACTCTTGAAAATTGCTTTTTCAGTTGTTGCATGTGTGTTTTGAATTCGTTATAATGTTGGAAAACTTTCAAAAAGGAGGGGATCATGCTCTGCTTCAGAATGTCTCAGTACATGTTGGCATTCATGTATCTGCCAGTGCCAGAAACTCTCGTGCAAGACCAGATTATGCTACTACCACCACCTTGCTTCACTGTAAGCAAGACACAGTTATCTTGGTTCTCCTCACCAGGGCATCACCTCACATGCTAGACATATTTGTCTCATCAGACCAAAGGACATGGTACATTGGAATCCTTGCTATTGGAATGCTTCTCTTCAACAAACTGTTAAAGGGCTTCTGTGTGCAGCAACCTCAGTAGAGGCTTCTTTCTGGGATGACAGCCATGCAGACCAAGTTAATGCTGTATGCGTTTGTGTAGTCTAAGACTTTCCACTTTTTCACTCCTCTGGATATGACGCTGAACATGTGGACATAACTTCTTTGGTCGGCCCTGACGAGGCCTGTTCCGAGTGGAACCTGTCCTGAAAAACTGCTGTATGACATGCTGTAGCTCAGTTTCAGGGTGTTGGCAAACTTCTTGTCAGTTCTGATGCTGTCTGCCTGCCACAGACTCTAGTATTCACTCGAAAGACTCTATTTCCCAGAATACACCTGCGCCCAACCTCCCAGACATGCTGAATCAGTGAGGCTTCAGCTTTACAGCTCACCCAGTTACTGACATTGCAGGACCTGTGTTCTCCCGTATAAATACCGTGTTTTCCTTTTCTCCCTTGCTCGGTATTGAACCTAGTTTTCTAGCTCTTCTACCCAGCATTTCTTTTGTGTTTGTCTTTTTGTAATCGACCCGTTTTGTATATTTTACCTCTCCTTTGCCTGGCTCTGTATAGTTTGATTTTATTCTCATTGCTGACCTGCTTTTGTATTTTGACTACCCTATTTGCTTTGCCCTCTAAACATTTTGGATTACCTGTGTATGACCATATTGCCTGCTCACTCTAATATGTTGTTTACCTTTGCCCTACTGTTACTGCCCTTGCCTGTCCCTGACCATTTCTGTATGTTTAGCCTTTTATTTAATAAACTGTATGCTTTGTATGCTCATTTTTGCCATAAGATTCCATGTTGAATATCCAGTGACCAGTGTGAGAGAATTGGACCCAAAGCACCAAATTTAACAGCCCTGCTCATTATTTACATCTGGAACCGTGTACCTTTAGTAAGTCAAATGACACCACCCTCCCAGTGTCACTGCAGTGCTGAGAAAAAAAAACAATTATTAAGAACACTATTTTGTTTATCTGTATGGCAAGTTATTGCCAGAAGGTGCATCCTAAAGCACTTGATCACTTTTGTCTTTTTTGTGACTCTAGGGGGCACTTTTAGCAGCTCTTTTTGATGATTAGAGTTAAAGATTAAACTTAATTAAAGAAACTTGAAGCCTAAAACCTAAGTCGTATGTGTGTGTGTCCGTCCGATGAGGCTCCGTTAATGAGACCTTTTCCGCGCGTGAACACTTTAAACCCTCTAATCTCCGTGACCACACACAAACACACACACACACACACATAGTCGCGCACGCACAGAAAGAGACTGAGCGCGTGGCGGCATCGGGTTTCCCGCGCGCTCCTCTCCACTCGGTACAGACACACGATGTCCAGCTCCTCTCTGTCCCCACCGAAACCCCCTCTGCGCGGCTCCGCAATTAGCGCGTGACCCCAAACAGCAGCTGGAGGAGCCGGTGCTCACTCAGCAACACGCACGCACACACACACACTCACAGTTCACCACAGAAATAAATTATCAGTCCTTTCACACAATAAAGATAAAAAATTCACTGCTAGTGTTCAGACCTGAAAATCAGTTTATTTTAATCTGAATTTATGGGTAGACCTTTCTCACACTGATCCTTAATGAATAGATTTACAATTTATATATTTGTATGTGTTGCGATTTTTATACTGAATACAAGCACGAAACTTTACTTTGAAAAATGTAAGAAAACGCCTTGAAAAAAACGTTTCTTTAGCAACAAACAAATGTCCTGGTTTTATACGACTCAAAATTAAATCGACTTTAAACGATGGTCCGGTCACTTGTTGCCTTATGATTTCATTTTTAGGTTAAATTGGTGAACCCTTTTGTTTTAAATATGGTTTAAATATGTTCAGGTTTGCCTTTATCTGAACATTTATTAGAACAATTGAACTTGATGTAAAATGTGATTAATGTAAATATATGCTTTTTTTTAAAAACAACAAGGTTTCCTCATAAAACTCGATAAAATTGAGTTTCATAGGGGTAGATTATAAAACTCTTAAAATGTTTACTTCAATTAACGTGTTCAGTTAATATTTTTTTACCGTTTACAGTCTTGTCACAAATCGTGCTCTCTACAGTTCCAATGACACATTGCCTGCACTTCTACGAGATCAAGAACGTTTAGAAGTTCATTGATTTAAAACTGCGGAGGAATATTTGAGATTCCTTCCAGAGTAATTTTAGCTAGTCTTTGCAGGAGCTAAAATTTATTTCAGTGCGATTATCTCAAGCGGTTCCTTATAGTTGAATATCCAAATATAGTAGGCTTAAGATCTTTGAGGAACATGACATCGCACAGATAAATTACAAGTTCTCACAAGCACCTCAGAGAGCTCTAATCCACTTTAGAAAACAAACGAACAAACCTGTTTCATTTATTTTCTAAATTTAAAATAAAGAAAAAAAAATTAAGCACAACGTGTTTAATGTGCCAGTACGTTTGCACGTCCACACGATTAAAAAAAATCGACATTAATTTTGTTGTATAGAGTGTGTGGAAGTGTTCGCGTTTACACTTATAAGTAAGTAAATTTGCCAGTGTTAAATCAACACTGTTAATTTTAAATTAACACTAATACATTTTGACACTTATGGTGTAAATTTACTATATATATATTATGTATAAAATATATGTTATATGCGTCTTATATCCTATACTGCACGCAAAAAAGGCCATTGTTTTTTCTGAAGAACTAAAGAACACGCTTTAAACTGCGGAACAATATTTGTATTTAAGATTGAATGTGTTAATAATTGGATGAATGTGAATGGGTTAATATATCGTTTAGTTATCTTATAATTATAGGATTATATGTCTTTGTTAAGTCCTGAAGTTTTAGCTTGTTATTGTTTTTTGGGTGTTATGTTAGTGTGTAATTAAGTTTGTGGTCTGAGGCATTAAATTAGGTGTTAAATTATGCTAAACACAATAATGTTGTAAGAAGGAGCAGTAACTTAACTTTACGTGGAATAAACAGGAGTCTGAATTCACACCAAGTGTCCTGATTATGAGGCTGAGACTAAAGCTCTTAAAGTTTTAAGGTGGGACTTGGGCGTGGGGGTTTGTGGAGTTGGAGTTGGTGTTGCGCTGATGAGGGCTCGCTGACTGTTCTGGGATAGAGAGAGTGGATGGATCGCTGTCCAGGGTTCTGAAGTGCTCGGCGCTCACTTTCTACACAGAGACGATTCAATACCCAGTTCATTGCAGCTGTTAGTATTTTCCATCGTTTATACTGGTGCAAACTCACTGAAAGGCACAATAATGAGAAAGAAAAATTATTAAAACCCAGTTACCCATTGGGAGACCAGTGAGAAGCTCCAGAACAGCACTCTTAAAATTACAGGTGCTCTGAAAGGTTTGCCAGATTGCCAGATTCCTAAATAACCGTTCCAATGTCTAAAGAACCTTCACTTGGTTCTTCGCCATTTTCTTTCCAATTTAAATGTCCTTTTATAAAAACAAATCTATTAAACGACACTCTCTTTGAGGGATACTATACAAAAAACACCTTTGATTTCATAAAGAGCCATGTTTCTAACAAAGATGTGTGTGTGTGAAAAATAATTTTGTATCAGCTGTTCACACTTGGTTCTTAAGCAAAAAAGGTTATTCTATATATCATTCCTGAAAAAGAACCTTTTGGATCACGCTTATATGAAAGGCTGGTTTCTGAAAGTTTGTGAGAGTTTGCGAGCTGAAAAGCAAACAAACATACAGCAGTTTAACAGTGGCCAGTGAACTTCTAAACCAACAGCCAGTCTGGATGAATGCTTGCCTTTACTAAACCTTCATCCACACACGATGTTAATAATCTTTAATTTTCTGACAGCAGGTAATGCCATAACATTTCTGTAAAAACAGTCATTTTCTGTAACCTTTGCTGCCAAAGGGATAAATCACGATTTCTTACATTCATTTTCCTGCAGTTACAAGTTGTATTCATCAGTGATTATTCAGCATAACAACATTAGTGGTGTACAACATTTTAAATCAAATAATACACTTTATTTTATGGTTAGTTTAATTGAAATGGCAATAGCAGTTTAAAAACAGACAGTTCGTGTATTCCACAACTAAATCTTTTACTACACATTTTAAACAATACATAAGCAGCATATTACGTCTTGTAATCATATTGTGTCTTGTAATCATATTATTTTGTTTATATCATTATTGTTGTATAATTATTTTGAAAATATATCAGCCTTCTCCTCTCCACCCCACATCTTACTTTTGAGTCTGAACCACGTGATCTGATGGTCTTATCCCTCGTGCTCTGATGAAGAGACAGGTGGGACACGAGCACAGACACATTGTGCACGCGGCAGGACGCCCCCCAGAGTGTATGATGCGCTGAGGCTGAACTCTGTTTCTAACTCCCGCACGCGCTCCGGCCAGACCAGCCCGCTCCTGCTGCGGGACACAGAGAGCGAGTGTGAACGAGTCAGTGAGTGAGTGAGCGTGGAGCCCATGAAGGTGGAGGGGGACGCGGGCAAAGGCGCGCGCGCGCCCGGGGACTGCTGCATCACGCGCCTGCTGAGCGCCGTGGAGAGCGAGCTGCGCGCGGGGCGCGAGAAAGGAGACCCCACCGAGAAGCAGCTGCGCGTGAGCCTGGAGGACGCAGAGCTGTGGCGCAAGTTCAAAGAAGTCACTAACGAAATGATCGTCACAAAAAACGGAAGGTACACGCGCTACGAAAAAAATGTAGAATTTCAGAATTTATTTTTTAGAAATAGTTTTTTTTTCAACTACACTTAACTTACATTGAATATGTAGATGTTGTTTATATTCTATTCCTATAGTTTTTACTGTATTCTTACATTCTGACATTTGATTTGAATAATAATAATAATAATAATAATAATAATAATAATAATATAGTAATAATAGTTGAAAGAAGCTTTAGCATAAAATCATTGTGAGTGTAGATTCAGAGCATTAAAAAACCTTTAAATGAACGTTGATTCAATCTCAGAATTTCAACACTAACACTAATAATAAAAAAAGTTCAGATGTACAGTCTCATACCGCACATCAAATATAAAATATCACAAACGCCTGTTTTTATATTTAAACAATGTTTTTTTTATCTGTGTTCAAGGAAAGAAACCCACATAAATGTCTAATACCATGCAGCTTTTCATGCTATATATATATAGCAATTTTAATGTATTCATATTTATTCTATATATATGTATATATATATATATATATACATATATATACATATATATAGAATAAATATGAATACATTAAAATTGCTTGAGTTTGTATGAAAAAAATCTCTGCATTTAGGAGAGTATTTAGTTAGATATAAAATACCAAAAAAGACTTAATAGAAATATAGAAATATTAAATCAATACTGAGCACCACAAATTTGTAAAAATATTAAACTGGATTAGGTTCCCAAAAGGTTCTTAGCAATAAGATGATTCTTAGATGGTAAAGCAAGCATCACACTGAGCACTTTCTCTTTCTCTCTCTCTCTCTCTCTCTCTCTAATGATTAGAGGCTTTTGGAAAACTGGGCAACTATTAATATTTATTATAAAAAAATAATATGTAAATAAAACTTATTACATTTATTTTAATATTAATATACTGTAAAAAATTCAAATGTTTGCAAAACACAACTTACTTACACAAATACTAATGTATCACATAGGCCCTATGTATAAGATGTGTAATATTAATGAATCACAGTGTCAAATATGATACATAAAAAGCTTCGTTTTATTCATCATTAAAATTTATGCACAGCATTGTTGATGAAGATTATGTAATTATAGTATTTTCTTTCACAGTACATTAATCAGTTAACTGTATACAAATTAGTTGATTGCATGTAAAATAACTGTATATAAATCATACGGTTTATTCAAATGTTTAGAAATAAGTTAGACCATATAATCAGACTGTATAAAATACACTCACTGTATATAAATCTGTGTAATGTATCTAAATCTAATGTATCTAAATCAATTAAATGTATAATATTTAGTTTAATGTGTAGAAATCAGTTTATAAATCAGTTGAATGTATATAAATCACTTTAAATGTATATAAATTAACTGACTATATGTTTTGACTGTTATTTATTTATTGTTTTGTATTAGTGCATCTTTAAGAGCAATTTTTTGAAATGTGGCATAATTTATGATGCTTTGTTGAACTACTAACATTTACATTTTCTATAATAAGCGGCCATGAATGATCAGATGATATCTGTATAGATTTCTGTGTGAAATCATATATGTTGTTGAACTCAACCTGTAAAATTGCTGAATAGGTTTCCATATGGCAACTTTCTGTACATACCTGTCTCTCACTTTCTCCTCATCTGTCTGACCCTATCTAAATCAATCAGACTGTGTGTTATTGCAGTTATTGGTCTGCTGCTTTATTGAATGGGGCAGTTTAATTTATTTGAATGGGTTTGTTGTTGTACTGTGGAGTTGAAGGGTGTGTTGACCAGCTTGCTGGGTAGTTACAGGTCAGCACTGCAGGTGGGTGTCTGTCCATTTACATGTTCCCCAACAGCCCCACTCCAACTAATTTTTATCCAAAAAACAATCAGCCAAAAGAGCAGGCAAAGCGAACAGGTTCCAGACCCTCATAAAGTTTTTTGTGTGCATGTATGTGTGTAAATGTGTGTGTGACTAGCGTTTAGCGGAGCAGCCGCTGAACACACACACTCAGTTGGGAGATTTTGGCAAGAGCTTGTAGCACAAGTGTGTGCATGTTATGAGGAAATCAACTCAAATAAATAAAGAGTGTTAAATTGGATATTTCCAGTTGTGTAGTTGAGTTGAGTTTCACTCATTTAGTTAAAGTTAGATAAACATTCACAACCACATATACATTGAAATAGGGTCTTTGGGATCAAGGTTGAATAAAGGTAGAGTTCAGTCTGTTGCCATAGGGAGGTTATTTTTATTTTTTCCCTTTGGCATCATATATTTGCTTACTGGGTGTGTCCCACAGTTTCTAACGTGCACCATCAGTGTATAGTCACTCTCCTAAAGACTACCTTAGGTAAGCTTGTATATCATACTGCATATTATAAATAACTACCTGGTCTTGATGATGTAGCCTATAAAACTCTCTGTGTTACATTGTACATTTTGTGTTATAATGTATCGCATTTTCTTTCTTCATTGCTTTCATTTCTTCACCTCAAATTCAAATCTATTTCATTCACCTGACAAAAAACTTTGAAGTAAACTGTTTTATTCCTATAACCAAAAAAAATCAATTAAATTCACTTACAAGTTTACTTCACTTAATTTCAGTAAATATTACTGATTTCCTCAAATTAGTTCAGTAAATTCAATTTATACAGGTTTACAATGTTGCGTGTTACTGCCTCATATGTCTGTGAATGCAGAGTAAATGTACTTTTAGTGATAAATTACCACTGTGGGTTGGTTTCCTAGACAGGGATTAAGCCTAGTCATATAATGGAAAACATTCATTCATAATGCTGTACAATCCAAGGTTTAATCCTTGTCTGGGAGCCTACCCTTTAAGTGGCAAGATTTAACATTCACAATGTTAATTTAACATTAAAGCAGACGTTTCATGAAAAGGTACCAAGCCCATAATTTAATTGTATTGGAAAATCTCCTCTCAAAATGCAGCACAGTCCAAGGCTTATAACCCTTGAAAAGGAGACTGCCACTGTGAGTGTTAAAATGTAACAATAAAGACGAAAAAAACCTCTATAGTCTGAGCAGCCAGAGAATATCCATCATTAATTTAATTTCCAGTCAAAACTGCTGTACAAATTTTTATCATTCCATTCAAATCACAGAAGACTCAACAACTAATGGAGTTATAAATACAACTTAATTTTGGGAGATTGATCCACGTCCTTTCTCTCCTTCCACTCAGCCCTATATAATCCCTCACTTCCTCTCTACCCGCATGTCATACAATTTTGCACCCACCTCCTCCTCATCTTTCTCCTTTTTTCCTGTATCTCTTCTCATGGGGAAACTTTAGCTTAACGCTGCCCAAAAAGCTGCCCCGAACTCCTGCCCAAAACTGCTAAGTTTGCCCCACTCGGTTTGAATTATTTAGTGCACCCACCTCTATGTTTTTATCACAGCCTTCATCCTCCACAGGAGACTCATTTTCACTCTGGGTGATCTTTAAACACCACCAAAGTTTAGGAGCATTTTAAGTTCCTCACCATGCAAGTCTTCCCACACACATTCAGAAATGTTGAGGTCTGGACTCTGGAGTGGTCAGTTCACTGTTCTGAGAACAGCAGCAGCTTCAGTATTTATGTAATGTCCATTTCCCCATTCTCAGTAAGAACCTCTTGACCAGCTCCACATCATTTCAGGCTGACAGTGTTGAATTGTCCTCCCACAGTATAAAGATCTCTTAATGTTACATGTTACAACCATTCACAGTGTTACATGTTACAGTTGTTCACAGTATTATATGTTACAGTCTTTCATAGTGTGACATGTTACAACTGTTTAACCATTCGTGGTGTTACATGTTATAACTATTCATAGTGTTACACGTTACAGTCGTTCAGTGTCATGTTACAACTGTTCAACCGTTCATAGTGTTACATTACAATTTTTCATAGTGTTACACGTCACAGTTGTTCAGTGTCACATGATACAACTGTTAAACTGTTCATAGTGTTGCAAGTTACAGCCATTCACAGTGTTAGATATTACAACCATTTACAGTGTTACATGTTACAACCAGTCACAGTGTTACATGTAACAGTCTTTCATTTTGGGACACGTTACAAGTTTATAACCATTCACAATGTTATATGTATGTACGGTCGTTGCTAAAACAATGCATGATGTCAGTATGCATACAATGTTTTATTATTTATAACAGTTCAGTAATGTTCTGATGCTGCACTGCACTCACTCTCAGTACTCACGTAACACTGGCTGTGTCTTTCTCTAGACGGATGTTTCCGGTTCTGAAGGTCAGCGTGTCCGGCCTGGACCCTAACGCCATGTACTCCTTTCTGCTGGACTTCAGCCCGGCCGACGGTCACCGCTGGAAATATGTGAACGGGGAGTGGGTGCCAGCGGGTAAACCCGAGCCGCACACACACAGCTGCGTCTACATTCACCCTGACTCCCCAAACTTCGGAGCCCACTGGATGAAGGCCCCTGTGTCCTTCAGCAAGGTCAAACTGACCAACAAGCTCAACGGGGGAGGACAGGTGCGTTAAACACACTTTTACATAATTTAGTGTGTCCACTTCTTTGAGTACAGCTGGGTATCCTGTAAGAAAAGATTCACAAGAAAACTGTTGATGTAAACTTTCTTCACACTCGCACATCTTTTTTAAAGAGCAGTAGTGCTGGGCATGTTACTTTGAAAAAGTAATTAGTTATAGTTACTAGTTACTTCTCCAAAAAAGTTACTAACTGAGTTACTCCACTATAAAAGTAACTGGTTACCAGTAGAAGTAACTATTGTGTTACTTTTGTGTTAAGGCTGTTTTGCCACTGGAGTCCTCCTCACTCTCCATCTCTCGCTATGCTCTGTAAACATACCCCACTATGCATTTGCTCTAAACACCCACCCACCTATTTTCTTTGATATTTTCTCTGGCTGAAGATGTAATCTTACTATACCTTAGCCCAGTGGCGGACTTAGCAATTTGGGGGCTCAAGGCGAATTTAGCTTGGGGGCCCATCAATAAAAAAAAAATGATCAATAAAATACTAAAAATATTTATCTAATAGTGCGCAGAATAATATCAGTTTCAGTTAGTTTCAGTTTCAAATAATTGAAACAGCTCCCCAAAACCTCAACCTATCCTTTATATTTGACAATATTTGATTAACTTTACAGGTCCTCACTCATCTTAATTTATTTAACTAAACTGAGTTTTCAAATTATTTCTAGCCTCGCGCTGAATTCAGTTCCGCGCTGCGGAAGAGAGAGAGAGAGCGAGAGAGAGAGCGCGCGGGCAGCGCAGTGCGGCGCGGCGCATTTTGCCTGATTTCTCTTGTTTAAATATCAATAAATATGTGAATTTAATATTTTTTACTACCATTATATTTTACTTCACTTGATAAGATCTTATTTATTATTTTTTTAAATGCAATGCCGCGCGCGCTTTCCTTGTGACTGACGCGTTTGATCCAGCTGTTATATTATATTATGTTATATTAATACCATTTTAACGTTTTTCGTTTCTATGTTTTGAAATTCGTTAGATTATATTTTTGTCAACATTTTGGGTTCTTTTCGTTTGTTATTTTTCAAATAAAAATAATAGAATTTACATAATTTAAAGTAAGTCAATTACTTTTACTAGTTACATTTATAGTGAGGTAACTCCGTTATAACTGATTTTTCAAAGTAAGCCCAACACTGGTTGACAATGTGCAAGTTTCCCAACGCACAAAGAGCAGGCTTATTCTATTTGCCTGAATAACATGAAATGTTTAAAATTAATACAGACATGTAGAAAAAACGAAGACAAGCTGTAGATATAAATAATAATAGAATAATAATAATAGAATAATAATAAATAATAAAATAATATGCCAATTAGGCATAGCAGTAGGGTATTTAAATTTTCATCCCTGACTCTAATTAATTTAAGTTATATACCTGATTTGATATTTTTCCATACAATCCCTGCTAAAGTTTTAGGTGAAGGAGACCCAAAGAAGGTCAGTGCATGTTTCTGGAAAAACAAAAAAGTGGGCGTGGGTCATAAATGACGATATGGGTGCTGACACACTAAAAAAGCTTATCAGTTTTGGAAGAGCATCTGTTTTTAGTTTAGCCTCTTCCTTCTTTTTTCTTTTTTCGCACACATCCCACTTGTACACTTAATTTCACCTTAATTCCGTCTTTCACAAGCAGCGCGTTCGCGGTTCACCGGCATGACCACATGGCATGGATGGAATATTCCATTTTAACCCGAAAGAGAGGGGGTGTGGACGGAATCTGTATTTCTTTGTAATTTATTGTGTTGTCTTTGTTTCCATTTTAAACATACAAGAATCACCATTTATGAACTCACTATCTGTGAATTACTGTCCAAAGGGCCCCAATTACCAGCTGTAGGCCTATGGGAATTTGCAGCTAAGTATGGGGCCCCTACAGTGGGCTGCAGTGGGAGGGGCCCAAGGCAGTTGCCTAGCAATGCCTCTATGCAAAGACCGCCTCTGCCTTAGCGAATCATTGCGGTTCAGGCGGTTATTTCATCCTCCCCTCCCTCGTGACTTACACACACACACTTGCGTTTTTGTCTGTATGCACAAAGTAAAAAAAAAGTTAATTGTGCGGCTAAAGTAACGTGCAGTAACGAGATGTTTGTGTGTGATCATTAGATCATAAATGACCACAGCAACTTAAATTGCTAGGTGTCAAATGCTTGGCATTTCTTGTTTGTGTGTTATTGTTTTTTAACACTGTCACTAAGTATGAAGTTTTTTGTAGCTCTTTTAAAGTTTAAAATTAGCAAAAAAAATGGCAAATACATCTAATTAGTAGTGCTGTCAACGTTAACATGTTAACACACATGATTAATCTGCAAACTCTAATATGTCTTTTTTATGTGGATGAATTTATAAGGCTACCTACCGAGGCAGAGGGCTGAGAACTAGCTCCGCCTCTTGCCGTGTCTGACTGGTTGTGTCGTGTGTCCATTATCTGCCTCTTATCTTTAATTGGTGGATTCCTCTTTGTTTAGTGAGAATCTGATCAATGGACACTCAGGAAATCACTAAAGACACACCCACCACATCAAAGACAAACCCGCTAATCTTCATTTGAGAGAGACGTGTATATAGTTTAAATAGTGCTTTTGGAAAGCAGCATTAAAGAGGTTCAGATTTTAATGATTAAGAAAATATAAAAATAAAGGATCTGTAACATAATTATTACTCTTACAAAGTATAAAAATAACTAGCATTTAAAAAAATTATCATGGTTTCAATTATGATTAACCACAGAATATTATTGTAATAAATACAATTATTTAATTTAAGTGATTTCCCCAATATTATAAACATAATTCCACTTTACCAATCGATTCACATTTAGATATTCACTATTAAAATATTAAGCCTTAAGAAGAAAAAGAAAATTGCGTTTAATCATGATTATTCCAATAAATGTATTTTCTAGACTTTCTCGAGTCCAAATACAATTTAAAACATACATTTTTCTCCTTTTTCATAACTGGTGTGTGATGACACTCTCGGAGCAGCAGCTTGCAAGTTAAACCGGATTGTAGTAGCTTTGGTTTGTCTCATTGTAAACAGCTTAAACAGAGCTGAGCTCCAGTACTTTTTAAATATAATACACAAACTGCATAGACTTTTACTGTTGAACCATGACACCTAAAAGACAAACTGCCCAGCTGACACACAACCGACCTTCAACGTTGAAATGTGGTTAAAATATGAAGTAATGTCTGTTGTTGTTTCAGCACTTTGAGATTTTTTTGAAATGTAAAGTGCATTACAAATAAAATGTATTATTATTATTATTATTATTATTATTATTATTATTATTATTATTATTATTATTATTATTATTGTTTAAATGTTAAAACAACCTTTAATGGTAAATGGTTGTGCAAATGTTGAAATTTTAACGTTGAATCAATATAATGTCCTCAACCTTCTACCTCTTGAATTAGCATTTTACATTTTATCTCCATACAATTAAAAAAGCAGTTGGATGGAGGGATGAAAAAGTGATTTTACTTTTATTTGCAGTTATTGCTTTTTAATTTGGCACCAACTCTTTATCATACCTGGGGGTATGTTCATGTTCTATTTGTTTTACTGTTGCGTTTTTGAGATCAAATGTTCAGTCAGATTGGTAGTGGTAGTTAACATTCTTTATACTCAGCTTTTTTGCCATATCAACGTTGATTCACTTTTCAAAACCAACATCAAATCCAACATTGATTCAACCATAACATCAATGTTGATTCAACTTTGAAATGCCAGCTGGGTGGGCATCCAGCGGAAACGATTCCTCACCTATCTAGCTTATTTTTTCTTACAGTTTTCCCTCAAGATAAAGAAGATGCTTTACTTACCCTATCTTAGAAAGATAATACATTCAGTATGTTAACACTCTTTACTGTTCCAAATATCTGCTGAATACGTTCAAAATGTCCCTTTCTCTTTGTCTTTAAATCCCTGTGATCCTGTTTAAGGATTGTGTGTATTGTAATTGTAGTCTAAGATGTTTGTTTAGTTTGTTTTTAGCCAACCTTTACATTTAGTATGCTAATCACTCTCTGAGACGGTCTCACGAGCCCACAACCCCAAAGTGCAGACCTCCATCGGGCTTGAAAGACTTACTTTCCATTGTACCTGTGTGTTTCAGTACAGGTGTAGTACTTTTTGTCTGCCTCGTCGGGTGAGTAATCTTAGCCAGGCCACTCATGCTTTCCATGCGGAGCTTTTAGGAGCCTTGGGCTGCCTGTAATCATGTCGTCTGCCGCTGCCTGGGAAATATCAAGTGTGCATTTATACAATTAGTGCTCTCCTCGCCGTCCACTTCACCTATGGAGCCCCTTTGTTCGGCGGGGCCCGCATGTAAACAGGAATAAACAGCTCTTAATTGCCACTTTCCCCGTTTAATGCACTTCCTGATGTTCAGACAGGAGCGCTCCATACTCCAGGGGCCCAGTCATTGGGGGGCTTTCATTGGAGGCCGCTCCGAGAGGTGCTCCAGCATGGGGCCATTTGAGTATGACTCTAACACAAAATTATCGCCGGTATTTACATGAACCCCCCCCTCGTCCAATATCACCCCCCTCACACGCACACCTCCTCTCCACTGCCTTTTCTCTGGCATTTATAAATGCAGTGTTGGCAAGCAGTGGAGGACGGCGAGAGAGAGAGAGAGAAAGAGAGAGAGAGAGACCGGGGCTCCAAATGAAATAATTGCCGTGGTTAGTTGTACATTATGGTAATTACCTGTGTTTTTTTCTATGCAAAAATTAATTTAGCCATCAGTCCTTAGATGTTTCAGAGGCCAAAAAAAAGCGAAATATATAAAAAAAACTGCATCAGTGGAGGAGAAAAAAACCCACACAAAGCCCTTTCCCCTGCCCCGCAGCCACACTGATGAGTACCTGGCCCTCATCAGTCATCGTGATGGTGAAAGGTGAAGTAAAGCTGTCAATTAGAATGAACAAACAGTTTGTTCTCTCCCTCTCTCTCTCTCTCTCTCTCTCTCTCTCTCTCGCTCTCTTTCTCTCATATGCTCTCACTCTCATACCCTATCATACATAGCACTGTCTACATATAGGAAACACTTTATAAGAACAGTCTCACAGTCTTGTTGTAGCTTGTTCATCTTCACCTGCAGGTACCACACAGTCTGTATTTAGTGAATTTGCATCTGGTAATTAATGCTGGACACAATGAATGTTCACTGTAGGACATGCCCGAATATTGTTGTTAAATTAGTTATCCAATTATCCAATTACTCTTATTCTCTCTCTCTCTCTCTCTCTGCTGCAGATCATGCTCAACTCTCTCCATAAGTATAAGCCGCAGATCCACATAGTGCGTGTGGGGGGCAGCCACAGGATGGTCACCAACATCTCCTTTACAGATACCCAGTTCATCGCTGTCACGGCCTACCAGAACGAAGAGGTAGCTGTCTCTCTGTCTGTTTATTGCCAGTTACCGTGAAGCTTAAAGGGTTGTAAGTCATCCAATTATCATATGAAGGACTATGAAGGAAGACATAAGGAATCATGTAGTAACTTATAGGTGTTAAACAAAACAAAAAACTCTGTGAAGCATTTATCTGGGTGCTGTTAACTGGTGGTTTCTGAAGCTGGTAAACTCTGATGAATTCATCTTATATATTTCAGACGGACTGACCTTCATTTATTTATTGGTTTTATTACTTAGTTGAGTAGTTCTTGCCATAATATGGATTAGAACATATTAACTCAAATATGGCTATTCACTGTTTAACAACTACCGCCTCACAACTTTATAACTGATGCTCTCAAACACATTAAGAGGACAAAAAAATAATATTTCATTTCATTTAATAATTCCTTATATTTTCTTAATAGGTTGGATGACTGTAGTATTAAACTACAATTAAAAAGTTTATAACTGCTACTGCACATTTATTATGTTACATAATTATTTTTTACAAAAGATTACTTTTTATTCAGTTACTGTTGTTTAAAAAATAGACAAAAAAATACAGATTGTATTGTCTCCACTAAATCTGTAAAATGTTTTGTGCAGTAGTAAGAAATTGATTTTTCAGAGGTTTGTCATCTCACCAAAAATATTGTTATCACAAAAATGCCCTAACATATTGTGATATCATTTTAAGGACATATCACCCACACCATTACCTATTTATCTTTAAAATTAACCCCATCTAAATCGTGATGTTAGTGTTATGGCTGATCAGTGTATGTAAACAAGTAAATTAATGCATTATTGACCAGATGGGAATGCCAATTAACCCTCCCTCTATGGCATGAATTATTTTTTACCTCACTTCACCTCACTTTTTAAGCTCAATACTCAATCTGGAATCTAAGAACCCCCATCCCCCATTACATCTGATACATTTAACTACTGTAAGCAGCTGCTACATAACAAGCTCATCATTTGAATCATCCGGTGTGTTGGAGCAGGGAAACACAGAATATTTAGGGGAGAGCGACTCCAGTATCATAGATGAGAATCATTGCTTTATAATGAACAATTGCTCTAACATAAATAGAGAACACACAAAATTGCCCTCAGGCAGCAAATAAAAAAAACAACACTATTTTAGTGAGTAAATGAAAAAAAAAAAAACATACTTATGCTCATATACATACAGCTCTGAAAAAAATAAGAAAAAGAAGAAAAAATGATGAGTTTCTTTGATTTTACCAAATTAAGTCCTCTGGAATATAATCAAGTGAAAGATGGATGACCACAAGCCATCAAACAAAGCTGAACTGCTTGACTGCTTAAAGTTATCCAAAAGCAGTGTGTAAGACTGGTGGAGGAGAACATGCCAAGATGCATGACAACTGTGATATAAAAGCAGGGTTATTCCACACAATATTGATTTTTTAACTTTTTAAACTTTATGAATATGAACTTGTTTTCTTTGCATTATTTGAGGTATGAAAGCATTGCGTCTTTTTTTTTTACTTGGAATTTGGGAGAAATTTTATACATAGTTAGAATAGAATTAAACAACAATGTTCATTTGACTCAAACATATACCTATAAATACCAACATCAGAGAAACTAATTCAGAAACTGAAGTGGTCTTAATTTTTTCCAGAGCTGAATTTTTATTCATGAAGGCGTTTTGATGGAAAAGTAAAAACATAATTTTTACTTTTGATGGTAATGCATTGAATGAAAATTTGGATTGCTCCACTCCAAATATCAAACCAGTTTATACAATAATTTTACTATGCACAGACATGTAATGACATTGTAATCTAAAAAAAAAATTAATGAAAATAAATGTAAAAGGACAGTGTAATAATAAAAAGGTGGGCAACACAATGCCATAGAGGGTTGAATTCAGTATTTTTTATAGTTACAACTCTTACCTTGATAACGTATGAATGAATCTGACTCACATTTGATCTCATTCACAGATTACTGCTCTGAAGATAAAATATAACCCCTTTGCGAAGGCTTTTCTGGATGCTAAAGAAAGGTACATTTACTCACCATTTTTACACATTCATTCCCATTTGAAAGACATTAGCCCTTGTACTCCCCCTTTGTTCAAAGCTTGGCCTTATTTGAATTCGCATCAGTGCAGCAATGCTGTTGCTCCTATGATATCATAGCAGGCATTAGCGCTAGTCAAGCTAGCATGACTGTGCGAAATCAGCTGTGATTAGCGAGCAATTATTAAACGTTTATGCTGGGAATTGAGTGAGTGTATGAGTAAGGAGCTTGTTGGAGAGGTAGTGTGAAGTGAGGGTGAGAGATTTGGAGCATGTACGGTGAAGAATGTGTGAGGTGTAACACATGGCTAATCATCATCAGAAGGCTAGTCTCTGATTAGCCATGCGCTAACTCTCTGACCCTCATTTATCAGTGAGTAAAGAGCATTAATACAGTGCTGTCCCGCCTGTACTGATTGCTCTTCATAACTCTGTGCCTGTCTCTCTAATTCAGTCACTGGAACCAGCTCTAAATTAAATTATGTTAAATAACTTTCTTTTTTTTATATAAATGCGAGATATAAACTTAGCAACCTCCGCTGGACTTCTATACCTATTCTGCAGCTTATTCTGTTCATTTTTTATTACTGTATTTACCTTGGACAGAACTGAAAAACAAGGCTTAAATCATATTTAATAGAATAGAGTTTAAAGTTTTTAGTTAGCAGAACCAACACTGTAGGGTAGACTAAATACAACTGTAATATAGGATGACCATATTTGTGTTTTCAGGCTTTACATAGTCCTAAATTGTAGGATTGTGTCAGTTTGTGTGATGGGGGAGTGACACAGCTAAATCTGTGTTAATTAAATTTTAATTAACATTCAATATATACATATATAATATAGTTATTTTAACTCATCTGTTTTACAAGTAAATTAACTAATATAATACCAAGGTTTAATAACATTATAAAATTGAAATAAGTTTCTTATTAACTGTCCAGTTCTCCTGGTGTTTCTAACAGACTTCTAACAGAATGTGTTTATTTTAGCATATTTTAGCATATTTTCAATCTCTGTTAAGGCCTATTAAACAAATTAAATATGATTTTTTTAAACTTACAAAATTGACTATAACTTTTACGTTCCTCAATATTTATCTAGTTTTGCACACAGTAAAAAAATCTATAATGACTGTTTTGTTTAGTATTTTGGAAATACATGAAAACATAAGTTCTAATCAAATATTACCATTTAGTAACATAAATCCTGCACCGAACAACTGGGCTTATATATAAGGTCCATTCCCTTTCCCTATACTCTACTCTCCCACTCACTTACCTTTTACCACATGAGCATAACAAGTTTTGTCACCTAACATTAAAGTTGCTGTGGCCATTTATGATACAATCAGCAACATCGAACACAAGCATGAAGATCCTACACCTAATAACTAAGTTGCTGTGGCCGTTTATGATTATATTACATTACATTACATTACACTTGGCAGACGCTTTTATCCAAAGCCACTTAAAAATAATGATATACATTTAGTAATAGAGGACATAGAAGTTCAAGGTAGTGGTAGTGGAAGGTAGCTTGTTCGACCATTGGGGAATTAGGTAGGACAACAGTGTGGATTGCTTTTTGTGAATGTTTGGCAAAGTGAGGCGACGTTCACTGGAGGAGCAAAGTGAGCAGGAAGTAATGTAGGCCTTTAGGAATAAGTGCAAGTATGATCCCCTCAGCAACATTTGACTCATACATGAAGATCCTCTACCTAACCGCTAAGTTGCTGTAGCCGGTTATGATCGCCTCAGCAACATTTGACCCAAACATGTAGCTGTTTATGAGCTGATCAGCAACACTTGACCATAACAGGAAGACCCTCCACCAAAAAGCTAACTTGCTGTAGCCATATATGATCCAATCAGCAACATCTGACAATGATTCAAATGATATCACATAACCTTTGCCCACACACTTATGACCTATATGGTGGCATCAATGTTAAGCAATACATCCACAACGCGACAGTTCCAAGCCAAAACGTTCTGACAACAATAAACAAGGCGACAGTGTGTTTATGAACTTGTGATAATGAACTTACTACAGCGTAAAAAGGTCCAACTTCTTTTCTGCACTAATTTCTTATTTACCATGTTCACGTGGCAGTGTTTAAGTCAAAACTGATTGAGGTTATGTTCATATATTGTACAATAAGTCTATTTCATAATTATTGGACAGGCCTATTTGTTACAACTGTCCTTGGTTTACTTGACTATAGATCAATGTTTACAGTACAATGGCGCTTCTAGACTGGTATAACAGGTACATCAAATGTTTCTGCAGCTTAAGTGCACCTAATTGACCTTTTGAATGGCTTGATAATTAGTCAAATCGGTTGTTTTGGAGCAGTGGTTCTTAACTTCAGACCTGGGAACCCGCTGCAGTACACATTTTCATGTACTCTCTCTGCCCATACACACTTGATCCAGCTCATGAAGGGCTTGATAATCAGCTGATGAGTTGAATCAAGTGTGCTGGAGCAAGGATTACTTGAAACTGGTCGGCAGGGAGTTAAGAACCACTGTTGTAGAATATGAAAAGCAGTGATATATGTGGTGTGTGGATGCTCTAGTGGTGGGAAACAGTGTTGTTAGTCATTTTATTGTGTTCGACCATTACCACATGCTAGGGCAAAGGCTAGCCAGCACTTTGTATGACAATTAAGCCATTATAGTGCTTCAGGGTTTAGAATCTGATTGCTGTGTAACACATTAGAAGGATGGGACACTTCTGACGAGAGCATAGCCACATATCCAGTTATCTTCTTGGGCATCTCAGACCACAAAAACCACAAAGGGTAGGACTCCAGACTGAAAGACACATAAGGGTTTTTTGTATTTTGGACCTAAAGATTATTTTTTTTGTAAAGTAGACAGGGAATTCTGGGACACATTCAACTATCATTTTTAAAACGGAAATAGCTAAATAAATCAGGGATCACTGTGCACATGGCAAATTCCCCACCCCCACACACACCTATTTCAAAGAAAACTGTACAGAAATGTACAGAAAATGAAGCATAACATTCCATTATATTTGTAATAAGGTGTTAATTCAGAGTAGACGTTAAACAATAAATTGTTACACAGTGTTTGAATAAAATAATGTGGCACAAAAGCCACATTATATCGATATTGACCCACTAACAATTTGCTCCATCTGCAGGAGCCATCCCAAGAACTTTCTAGAACATCCTCCAGACAACCAACATGTTGGCATACCACACTGTGAGTGTTTATGGCTCATTGCAAACCTCCACTCAAACAGTATGCAGTTATCAACTAAATAAAGTTGTTATCAGAACAGAAGCTTTCTAGAAGCTTTTATAACCTTTATGAGACTGAATATTGTATTGATTTGATTTTCAGGTGGATGGTTTATTTCCAATCCGGATTCCCTTTGTTCCTCTGGAAGCAGCAACTTCCCCTACCCAGGGGGTTTACCGCTTGCTCCCCACCATGGATATAAACACTACTCTAGTCTGCACGGACATCGAGCCACTCCCTACCCACCACCTTACCTGCACCACCACCACCGCAGCCACAGTTCAGGTAAATCGTGTAGACCAGGGATGCCCAATTGACGATAGTAGAAATTTCGAGAGGGGTCTGTGTGCAACAGGGGCTTCACAGTGCACATGCACTACAGAGTCCCGGAAATGCACTCTCAAGCCCCAAGTTGTTGCATTGTGGGTGGACTCATTGTCAGGTAAACCCATGAATATTAAATGTGTTTCGCCTTAGTGTCTATGTTTTGTCTTACTGTTACGTTGTAAATAGCGAGTTAGCTTGGTTAGTGGTTAGGTAAGCTAGTTAGCCAACCTAACCAGTTAGCTTCTTGCTACTGTTATAACTGACATGTCGCAATTTCGCTTCAAAATGTGCTTAACACTAGCTAGCTAGCTACTCATAGAAGCTAAAACAATCTACCTGAAACGTTAATACCTTTACATTTAATAAAAGTGTGTGAATATGTGATATTCTGACCTTTTTTACATAATACTAGGTGTGCTGGGTTAGCACTGGAGATAAAACTAAATCTTTTTAAAAGTGTATTTTGTTTTCCATTCTGTAACACTAGTTCTGAAAGCATTTCTACAACAAAATGTTAGCTTAAAATACAAGTTATGCAATTGAGTCCATCAGGTATTTCACCTTGAAATACCTACTCATGTGCTGTTGTATAACAATAAGAAATGAATGCATGAATTATCTGCTTATTTAATTGAATCAATTTAATTTACAAGAAAATCTAAAATACAATACACTGTATTTGCTAATTTATATGCTAATAAAACCGTCACACATGTCCTCGCATTCCCAAGCTCACGCACACACACACAATTTCACTGGCCACTGAAGGTTTGGGGCTTGGAGGTGCATGTGCACTGTGAAGCCCCTGCTGCACACAGAAAATTTCCCAATATAATTTAGTAACTTGAAATCAGGGCCAATCTAGGCAGGTTTTAATGGATCTGTTATTGGAGTTTTTTTAGAAGGTAAATTAAAGAGTCTGCAGTGTGGAACTATTTTACAGTGGAGCATTAAACCATCCCAATATATGTAAAATTATGTTAAACTATCACCCAAAACTTTACCGACAGCAGAACCACACAACTCCTTTTGTGTTTTTAAACCAGCACTAAACAGTGTAATCAGAATTGAATGAAGGCTAATGTTTATGCTAATACACACATAGCTATAGAAACCCAAATTATAGCAATATAAAGCAGTTCTTAAACATTAGTAGTCTACATATATAAACACACTATAAATATCATTTTTTATAAATGTCACTCAATAAATTAACTAAATGAATCAATCTAGATGTCTCATTATATAACTGTTACTAAAATATTGTGATTTTACTTCCATATTAACCAGCAGCACATCATATCTAAACGGTGGGGCTGTATCATTCAAACAAACAGAAATATGTGCTTGGCACTGACTGATACTAAGCATTAAGAGACTCAAATCAGGAAGAAAAATAACCTGATTGGGACATCCCTAACACAAGGTTCAGTCCACTGAGGCCTTCCGGTCTATTCAATAAATGGATCATGTGTGCTAGTAGGCTTGGGAAACTAGGTTTGGCACACTCAAATATTCAAGTAACTGCCTAGTTTAGAAAATATTGTCGCTGTCCGATAAAAAACAAGTATCTTCAAAACAGCAACTAAAAACAGTCCAAACTGGAAGTCAATGTAAAAAGAGTTTATTTTAGGTAATTTTGTAGTATTTCTATCAGTCCATTCATTAAGACATTTTGGGACAGTGTATGGGACAGTTTGTCTGTTCACATTATGTAATAAACTAAAAATCAACAAAAATGGAGATACTTGTTTTTCATTGGAGAGCGGCGATATGTAAACACATCAAATACCCAGGCCAGAGTTAATTACCTTATCCTAACTGTACCTTAACATCTCCATGTATCTCTTTTGGCGCACTTTCGTTTTCTTCCCTCTCTGCAGTTTCTCTGTCCGAGGGTTTAAGTCCAGGTGCTCTGCAGGTGTTCTCTGGTCCTGAGAGCTGGACAGGTGTTTCTCCTCCTGGTCCTGCTGCAATGCTATCAGTGCCATCTGGTCCAAACTCACCTGGAGTCAGCAGGTCAGAAACAGCACAAGAATCAAACAAATGACCTTTATTCCACACCACACAGAGGTATAATAATAACAATATGTTTAGCACATGTTTAGCACCAGGGTGTATCATGACCTAGCTGCTTCTTGGAACCCCCCTGTCTTGTTTGCTGTTTCACAGCTTTATTGTATTTGATTATGATATTCCAATTAGGAATGCAACAAAATGAAACATGTTGGCCGATGCAAAACCAAAAAAAGGTCAAATATTGAACAACCTTTTTACTAAGGTATTTTTAAATTATTTTTGACACTTTCACCACTAAATAAATTACATAATCTATATGTTTTTTTAAAATGAATTAGTAAGCTTAAAAACTACAGTTATTTTTTAGACATATTTATTGAACACTGCAGTGTCAGTGTGGTGGCCATGATGGGAGCCAGTATTCTAGGCTTCATAGAAAAGTAAAATATTGGTTTCACAGTTTAAGCATGGTGATCGGTATCAATATCAGAGACTCAGACTCAGAGATATCAGTATTGTTATCGGACAGATGTATCATGCCACCCCTACTTTATAACCTAATAGAAATAAAAGAAGTTTACGTTACCCCTGAAGGGACAGTGTAATTGTTTTGGAAAAAAAGTTGTGCTCACCAGATACTAAGTGGCCAAAGTTTTTTTTCCTATTAGTTTCAAATGCTCGAATGATAGCATCTGGTTCTTACCTCATAGTATCTTACCAAATACAGTGGCTTGCAAAAGAATTCTTGCCCTTTGAACTTTTTCACATTTTGTCTCCTTACAACCATAAATTTAAGTGTATTGTATTGAGATTTTATGTGATAGACCAACACAAAATATCACAAATTTGTGAATTGGAAACGAAAATGATGCAGAAAATAAGTGACATGCAAAAGTATTCAGCCCCCCTATATCAATACATACTATAGCCACCTTTTATTGCAATTACAACTGCAAGTCTTTTGGGGTATATCTCTTCCAGCTTTGTTTATCCAGAGATTGAGATTTTTGAACATTCATCTTTGCAAAATAGCTCAAGCTCAGGCAGGTTGGATGGAGAATGTCTGTGAACAGCAATTTTCATGTCTTGCCACAGAAGCTCAATAAAATTTAGGTCAGGACTTAACACTGAATATTCTTTGATAAAAATTATTCCACTGTAGCTCTGGCTGTATGTTTAGAGTGATTCTCTTGCTGGAAGGTGAATCTCCTTCCCAGTCTCAAGACTTTTGCCGGTTCCAAAAGGTTTTCTTCCAGGATTGACTTGTATTTAGCTCCATCCATCTTCGTATCAACTCTCTAACCAACTTCCATGCTGCCAGCACCATGTATCACTGTGGGGAGGGTGTGTTCAGGATGATGAGTAGTGTTAGGTTTTCACCACACAAAGCGCTTTGTTTTCAGGTCTCATCTGACCAGGGCACCTTCTTCCAAATGTTTACTGTGTCCGCTACATGGCTTGTGGCAAACTGCAACGTTTTTTTTTTTCATGCCACTCTTCATTAAAGACCAGAATTATAGTTGACAAATTCTCACAGCTGAGCTGTGGATTTCTGCAGCTCCTCCGACGTGACCATGGGCCTCTTGGCTGCTTTCTGACCAGAGCTCTTCATGCTTAATCTGTAATTTTTGGGTGGATGGCCATGTCTTGGTAGGTTTGCAGCTGTAGAATACTTTTTCTAGATGGATTGATGGACTAAGACTAAATCACACACAGCTGGACTCTATTAATTAATTGACTTTTGAAGGCAGTTGATTGCAAAGGATTTTATAGATTTTATAGTTTTAGAGAAAAGGGGGCTGAATACTTTTACACACTTTTCAGATTTTTGATTAAAATGTATCAATTTTCGTTCCACTTCACATTTATGTGCTACTGTGTTGGTTTATCAGTTAAAATCTTAATAATATACATTTAATTTGTAGTTGCAAGATGACAAAATGTGAAAAAGTTCAAGAGGTATGAAGCCACTGTAGTATATTAAATATTTATGTGGTCAGCACTAAATACTAAGTGGCGAGCGCCAGATACTATGTTTTTACATTTTTTTACCTGCAAATACAGCATCTATTCAGGAGCTGCATAGCGGATGAAATGCTACCTTTAAATGAATAAAAGATAATGCATCCAAGATCTTTTACACCACTATTATCAATATAGGTTAGTGATTAATTCAGGCTCTTGTTCTTTTCTATGCTTCCCCAGTCAGTACCCTTGCTTGTGGACGGTGAGCAGCTGCAGTGTGTCCTCCAGCCCGCCAGGGGGGCCTGTGAGCTCCGCCCAGTGTCAGGAAGAGCCGCCAGATGCCAGCTCAGCCTCCGCATCACCATGCACAATCCTGCAAAGCCACGGCCCCACAAACGCGAATGGTGTGGTGGAGCAATCCAGTCACAATAGGGTGGGTGGGGTTACCTGGTCAGCCGTCTCTGCCCATTCCTTTTAAATACACACAACAAAAAATAAAATATTAAAAAGGCCCTGTAGTGTTACACCTATTACAAAATCCTGAAGTAAAAACTACATTCTGCCAAAAAAGAACTGCTTTTGATTCCATAAAGAACCATGAACAGAGATGTGTGAAAAGAGTGAAGGACTTTTATATCAAGCGAAAGTTCTTTAGACCTTTATTGTAGTTATTTACCAAAAGTAATATTTTTGACTGAAATTTGACTGAACATTTGGCCGAAGGAGCAATACCAAATAATATTTTTTGCCATTTTTTTCACTATTGAATAAATTACAATGCCTAAATATACATTTTGTCTTGCTTTTCAAACTAAAAATAATTACAGAACTACAAATCTAAAAATATTTATTGAAAAGCAGACAAACCAACAAAGCACACCTCAGCAGTGTCATTCAGTCATTTTAATCTTACATTTATTTCAGCAGTGCTATTCCAGTCCCACTTTTAGTTAGCTAGCTACCTTAGCGGTGCTATTCTAATAATAAATGTCTCTCAGCAGTGGAATTTTTGTCATAAATTTAGCTCAGTAGTGCAGTCCTAATCATGAGTATACTTTGAGCATGCTTATTCTGCCATGTCCACTTTTAAAAGTTAGCTTCTTCTGCATTTGTGTTAGAATATCCAGTCATTTGCATTAGATGGTTCACATTAGATGAGTGTATGTACTGCTGTGGACACTGATCATAAAGTAGCTAGATATGGAAACCCAACAGTTCAGTAGGTCATTAAACGTTGCTACTATACATACTATATCGTTGCTGTCCAATAAATGTTTTATTGATTTTTAGTTTACTACATTATTTGAACACACTCCCTTACATTATGTTAGAATTTCTTGATGAATGGGCTAATAGAAATTCTCTAAAATTACTTAAAATAAACTCTTTTAACAATGACCTCTATTTTGAAAGTTAAGAAGGTTTTATCTCTTCTGTAAAATTGTTGTTTGGGAGATACTTGTTTTTTATTGGACAGCAACAATATATACTAAAACACTATATCTTATAAGTTAGCTAGGTTAACTAGTTAGGTAACTAGTTAGCGAACATATCCACTGCCTTTCAAAGAAGAGCAACTCCATCTGTGTGTGGAGCAGCTAAATAAAATAAAATCCATGCAAATATTTTAATATTCTGTGGAAGAGAAACTCTTATAATGCTCCGGTGAAGAGGACGTGCTGGTGTTGTGAGGCTGTCAGAGACGCTCTTAAGACCTAATCTAAAGGACAGGTGTGTACTTCTGCACTGTAGCTTTAGAACCAGCCCTTTTTTCTTAGTTAGGAGGTTTTCTCTCCACTAAATGGTTAAAGCAGACACATAATATTTAGCTTTTCCTCTGTGGGTGGTTGATGGAAGGCAAAAGGTCTGTGTTGTGTTTAAAACACTAATGTTTAGGTCACACTTCTCCTCATCTTCTAATTACGGTGCCACCCTGTGACTACCTGAATATATTATATTACCGTATTTTTTGCTCTATAAGGCACACTTAAAATCCTTTAATTTTTCTAAAAACAATCAGTGCGCTTTATAATCCAGTGCGCATTATGTATGAATTTTATCAATAAGGTTGGAAGGAGGAGTAAAACCTCTCCGCTAAAGTACAGTGTTATAAAGGAATTTAAGCGAAGTTTCTCCAGCACCAAGGCTGAAGCAGTATTAGCAATAGCCGCTAACCGCAGCACTAGCACTTTCGTCCTTCAGGGGTGAGTATTATCGGACTGTAGTCTGTGTTAAAACAACTGGGCTCCCCAGTGTAGCTCTGTCGGGCAGCATTTTCTAGCAATAAGTGCTGCTAACCGTGGCTAGCGCTGCTGCTAAGGGAAACATGGTGGCACCCTTTTTCCTTACTATTGTCGCTTAAAATGCGGTGTATAATCTGGTGTTCCTTGTGTATTAAAATAGACCAGAAACTAGATGTTTAGATGCCTTATAATGCGGTGCGCCTTATAGTCTGTAAATTATGTACTTATTCTCTACATTAATTATTATCACTTTGGTTAAAATCAGTATAAATGGTCCGCTGCTGCACCAGAAATTCCAACCCAAAGTAAACAAATATGGCCCCCTCCTTGTCCTTGCACAAAATAAGATGGATTCTAATTACACATTTAGCTAGCTAGGTGCAATTTTAGTGTTAGATATCCTTCAGTTTACCTATTGTACCTAGCTACCTAACTTACACCGTTACAATTACACTAGCTACCTAAGTTACACAGTGAATGGCAGTCAGTCTTTTGGTAAACAACATGCTAAAGCTAAGTTAGCTTTAAGTTAGCTACTATCCTAGCCTTGTAGCTACTGCTTATATCTTTCTACCCGAGAACAGGCATTTTATAAAGAGATAGCTAACTTGCAAACTGATAAAAAGCATGATAAGTGATCATTATTGAATTCATGCCAGAGCAGGAGTGTATGCACAATGCTGCTTAAAACAAACCAAACATTAGAGTAAATGCTGCAATCTGACTTAAAATAAAACATTTATTGTTTGGTATAAATTATTTGTCCTTTTCACTTAAATATCGGTGGCCAAATATTTATTTTAATGGGTTCTTTACGCTTAAAGGAGAACTCAGGTGTAAAAATTATTTTTTTTGTAGTAAAACATAATAAAGAGTACTGACCTTTGTTGAATTGCTCACCTCCATTCTCCTGCAACTTTTCAAGATCCAGTAATTTTTTACAGTTTGTCCAAACATGCTTTAGAATGGATGATATGGGGCATATTTTGCCCCTGCAGATAAATCACTTTTTACACCATTATCCGGACTCAAAGTAGCTCCACACTGGTAGAATCCGGACATTTTAAACGAGGCATTAATAAATTTAAAAGTGCACAAGAAGTGTATTAAAAACCACTGTTTACAACCCATAGCGTAATCTCCAGGTGCTGCCATCTTTAGGTGCTAAAGTGAGAGCACAATAACAATCAATATGTCTGTATTGAAGACATTAATTTAAATTATCATGAAATAGAATTTATTAAGTTCAATTTGTTTATCAGTTTTTTTTATTGACAAGCATGGTTCTTTATGGAACCCCAAGTGGTTCTTCTATATAATCCCTCAAATGATTGATTTAAGAATCTTTTTTTCTTGTGTAAAAGCCCTACCACTGTGAATCTTTGCCTATCTATTCAGTTTACACCAATATTTCTTGTCCCATGAGGATCAATCCTAAACATCTTTTAGCATGGGCCGAGAATGTAATCTGTTTTAATTAATTGTCTTGTAAATATGAAATTATGAGATGGTTTGCAACATGGCTTTTGCCCAGTGCAGTGCTACCCTCCCCATTATACCTTCTCTACTCTTTTTGTCACATTCTGGACATTCTAAAATTTTTGTCATGTTTTACTAAATGTAACGTGAGGGGGAGTTTCCTTCCTTTCTAAAGAAAATGTGATGTCAGTGCATGGTGTGTCTTTGCCTTATTGTTGTAAAGAATTGTTTCATAGTATCATAGCATATATGGGTCATTATGAAAATCCTGTGCCCTTAGGCCCTCAATATTTTTTATCATAATTTAGCTGAATCACTCTTTTATTTTCACTTGCAGGCATGTGTCCACCCTGTTATGGTAAGCTACAGGGGACATGGACATAACAGGGTGGACAGCTTTAGCAATAAATGGTATTGATTGACCCAGAGTAAACATTTTGAATTGTTTATGATGAGCATCTTCTGTTTCAAAGATACATTTTGAATTTTTAAAAATATTTTAATTACCTTGATATTTTATCACAACATGGCGGACAGCTTAAGCTTTACTTTAGCTAAGTATGGAGGCAACATACTAAGTATTATCTGAAGTGATGAACATGCAGCAAGTGTCTCCAGTTACTTGAAAATAAAACACTGATATCAAAGGTTACTTTAAACTTTTAGGAAAAAACGTTTTTAAAAATCTATATCGAATGTAAAAAGTATTATTCAGTTTACCCAGACAGCACTGCAGACATGCAAGTAAAAATTGACGTTTGAATCCTGTTCATGTAGCTTGCTATCGGCTACCAGAGCCCTGAGAGAGCACAGTTGACCTTGCTCTTTCTGGGTGGGTGAATGGTGCTCTCTCCCCACATCACTCCAAAGGGTGATGTCCGCAGCACAAGGCGTCTGTGAGCTGATGTTACATTACATTACATTTGGCAGACGCTTTTGTCCAAAGCGACTTACAATATTGAAGTGCAAATAATAGAAGAGGTTAAGTACAAAAATAATAGGAATTAAAAAAAAAAAAAAAAACATCTTTAGATAGGGCCTTAAGGAGGTCAGAGGGAAATAATGGGATAGAGGAGTAGAGAAGAGGAAGAAGGAGATGAGGTTAGAATTAGTTAGTTTGTTAGAGGTGTTAGGAGAGTAAGTGTCTTCAAGAGTTTCTTAAAGATAGCAAGAGATTCTCCTGATCTGGTAGTGGAAGGTAGTTTGTTCCACCATTGTGGAACTCTGTATGAGAACAGTCTGGATTGCTTTGTGTGAGTGACATGTGCCCGTTTTGGCTGGTTGAAGACCAAACGTGCTGCTGCATTCTGAATCATCTGTAGTGGTTTTACTACACAGGCCGGGAGGCCAGTTAGTACGGCATTGCAGTAGTCGAGGCGTGAGATTACCACAGCTTGTACCAGGAGTTGGGTGGCCTGTTACGTTAGAAACGGTCGAATTTTTCCGATGTTGTAAAGCGCAAAGCGGCAGGATCGAGCAACTGAGGCCACATGGTGCGTATCAGAACGTATCAGAACATGAGTCGCTGCGCTTTCCTCCAAGCACGCTGTGATGCTACTTGGCAATACTATATTAGCAGCAGTTTGAAAAAAGGGGTTGCCGACTTCATAAGTATCGGATGAGGCATGTGTTAGACTTCACCCTCCTGGTGTTAGGGCATCACTAGTGATAGGGGGAGTCCTAATGAGTGGGTTGGGTAATTGGCCAAGTAAAAAAAAAAACGTACACCTGAACATCAAATGAACTTAAGTATAAAACAAGTATTAATAAAATAAATAATTACTTTTAAGTAAAATATGACACATATATTCATAACAATGCATTAATACAATGTTTGTATTTAATACACATTTAAACAACTTTGTTGCGAACACAAAAGGCACGTTATATTGATATTGACCCATATATATTGACAATGGAAAACTGTATGACATGAGTTATGAAGCAATGCATCTGCCCTAGGCTACTCTGTACATTTCCTTTACCTGCACAGTAAACAATGATGGAACTTGTCAAAGTATTTAAATTATTGTACAATAAAAAAGCACTGACATTTGTCAATTACTACTGAATTAGTGTCTTAGCCTTAATGAGCAGCACACATGCTCAAAAATGTTTCTATTAGAATGAAAATATGAACACAGGGCATCTTCTTTCAGCTCATTCCAGCATGTTGTGACACTGCGTTATGTCTGCAAAGGGGCTGCAAGGTCAAAAGATCACAGGTGGTCTTCAAAACCGCAGAGTACGGCAGACCATTATCAGGGAGTGGAGAAAGTGACAATAAGGGAAGCTTCCATACAGGAAAAATTAAAGTGAAACTTAGTCAGCAATTAAGGCCCAGTATAATTGGTAGTTGGAGTAGTTATCCAATTAAGCCCCATTCTGACGTTCTCTAACATGGCAGATCCTTGGCAGGCATAGTAATCACACATTTACCTAGTACTTTAACCCCTCACACACACACACATACGCATGCTCACACAAAACTCTGTCGCATTTCCCCAAAAAGCAGGTCTTATTTATCCGCTGCTGTAAAACACTGCATAAAGAGATAATTATACCTCCATCATATTTTTCCTCTCTTGAAAATGTTATTTTAATCGTGCGAGTGGAGTGGACCACTCTGTTGTTTTCACATGTGTGTAATGAAATAATGACGGGCGCCCTGTGAATGGGGCCTTGGCACGAGTCGGCGGCACTGCGGGCATGAGGCACACACACATACGCACGCACTCCAAAGCTTTAGAGAGCTCTGGAGCCAAGGTCCAGGATTCAATTATACACCAGAGAGAGAGTGAGGGGAGAGGGGGGAGGCATGTTTAAAACTACACTTTTTCATCACATCTTTCATTTTTACCTGAAAATTAATGTGATCTCCTCTTCTTTGCTCTCTCTCTCTCAATCACTGAAATTAGCTTTCACACCAACAGAATGAGAGAAAAAGTCCAAAGTAGACACCAATCATCACACCGACTAAAACCTGCATATTGTGTCGGTAACACAAAAACCTCATCTACTATTACCTGCATTTTTTCTGTTTTTCACTTTTTGACCTCACGTGACAGTTGTTCTTCTTCATATTGATTTTAAAAAAAATCATCAGTAAACCAAAAGAAATGCTAAAGAATGATGCTTATTGACAGATTTTTGACTGTTTTTTTCCTTCTATTAGGTTGACATGTTGGAGTTTTTCCTATTGAAAGAGATAATATATAAAAAAAACATATAGCATGAAAATAAGCTCACAGACACACAAGCTCTGTACAGGGGCCCTGCTAAAGCCATTTCCTTTCTCTCCATTTTCCTTTTACGGTTCTTCTAATCAGAAGACACAGCCTTAGTACTGTCTCAAATCACTTAATATTCCCTACATAGTGCATTTTATTATTAACAAACATAATCATCATTAATCAGTCATTAAATGTTAAATGGGAATAGTCTTCCTTATTGCTGAATATAGTTGTTTTTGGTCAAACACTCCACTGTTGTTCTTGCCATTTTATCACCCACAACCTGCACTACAAAGGAATGAGGGAGTGATTTGGGACAGAACCCCAGGAATTTTAATGCTCTGCAGCTTATGATCATTTTAGTTACTATAATCATGAAAACACATTTTCCTAAACCTTTACTTGTAGTCAAAGGTAAGTTTAAGGCTATGCCTATTTGAGACCAAGCCCAGACTCCAAATGTAAAAGAAAAGTCCATAAAGAAAATGCGTCCTTAACTGCTTTCAGACTAAAGATCTTTTTCAGATGTTTTTAAACATTTTAATGGATTTCATATATTTATTTTTTAACTTTTCCATATTTCACTATTCCCTCTGGGAGGGAACATATATAAAAAAAAATACGGTACCAGTCAAAAGTTTGCACACACCTTTTCATTTAATATATATATATATATATATATATATATATATATATATATATAGAGAGAGAGAGAGAGAGAGAGAGAGAGAGAGAGAGAGAGATTTCTTTCTACACTCATTGTAAATTAATACTGAAGTTATCCAGACTATGAAGGAACACATAAGGAATCAAGTAGTAACTTTAAAAATGTTAAACAAATCAAAATACTCTTATCTGGGTTCTGTTAACTTGCAGATTCTGAGGCTGGAAACTCTAACGAACTATGTGCAACAGAGGAAACTGTTGGTCTTCCTTTCTTGGGGCAGTCCTGATGAGAGCCCGTTTCATCATAAAGTTTTTGAAGGCCTTTGTGACTTCACTTGAAATTTTTCGGATTGAATGACCTTAATTTTTTTTAAGTAACTTTTTTCTTTACTTAGTTAAGTAGTTTTTGCCAAAAATATGGATTAGGACATTACTCAGACAGAACTATTTACTGTATACCAACTCTACCTCTTTACAACCTTTAGTGCTGATGCTCTCAAACACATTAAGAGGCAAGAAAGTCAAGTAACTAACTCTTGACATGTTCAGCACAGCTGTTAACTGAAAGCCATTCCAGGTGACTCTACCTCATAAAGCTAACTGTTAAAATCCAGCCAAGATGTACAAAACTGTCAACTAAGCAAGAGGTGCTACTTTGAAGAATCTAAAATATAAAACACATACTGGTTTGTTTAACACTTTTTAAACTGCTAAATAATTCCATAAGTTTTCTTTATAGTTTGGATGTCTTTATTATTAATCTACAGTGCTGTAGAATTGTACATTGAGATAATAAAAAACACTAACTTTATAATTTGTACTTTTCCTTTTTTCCTTACTTTGTCTATTTGCACTGTGCAATCCATTAACATGAAACAAAATTATCTCACATTTATGTTGTTCCATAAGCTTACCAAATAAATCATCTGAAAATATGAATGGACTAACCAACATTCTGACAAACATCTGAACGCTGTACAGTAAACATACCAACAACACATAGAAAAAGTAATAAATTAGTGTTTTTTTTATTGAGGTTTGCTAAAAGCCTCATTTCTTTGAAGGAATAAAGATCCCCTTTTCCAAAGAAAAAGGGGCCATGGGCAGTAAAATACTTTTATATAAATCAGTGACTGGTCTCATCAATATAAAAGTGGGTAAAAAGGGACACAAAATCTTCTTAATCTATCTGTGTAAAAATAATTGCTTTATAATCTTATATACCTTGTATAACTAGAATTTTTGCTAGTAGACAGATAGGGACAGGCTATTAGCTTCCACTTACTACCATTTTAGAGTCAGACAAACCATCTGACCCTGGGAATACTCATTGAAAAGCTTGCAGATTTTCACAAATCTGTTATTGGCAGATAATGGATTTCATTTTTATAAGCTTTATTTATAAGCTACTAATTCAAAGCCAATAGAAAATTACTCTCATTCTTTCAATGTCAGTGCATGACGCAAACCAGACAGGTCTTGTACAAAAAAATCAATAATAAAATAACTCTTTGTCTGACAAAAACACAACTGATATCATGAATCACATTATGAAGCTACAAGTTCCCACCTAGATACAAAGAGTCAAACTCTGTATCAAGGTCTTCACGAGGCAGCGTCTCTGGATCGGAAAACTCATCTCCCAGCTTTCTCCACCAGGGCAGTCGCATGCTCTGTAGCATTACATTGTGGGATTGCCGGGCGCGCATGGCAACTGCTGCGGATCGGCTCAGGAAAGGGCTGGACTTGTCCTCAACAGCATCTATTAGAGAGGGAGCATCTGAGGAGCAGAGGGAAAAAATGTGGGCATGTTGTTAACCCACCTGCTATGTTACAGGTAAAACTGACCTGTTTTTAAGTTTGAAGATCTAGGAAAAATACTTAAAACTATTTTTTCTTCTGCTTGCTTTAATTAGTGTAATCAACATATAATATGAAAATGTGTTATCTCACATATTTGCAACCACCCCCTACAAAAACTAAAACAAAATTACAATTTATGTTTCAATGTTATGTAAAACTATTGTGTTTTATATGTTGGTCTTTCAAAAGTAATAAAGCAGTGAAACATTAAAAAAAGTTTGAACATGTTTTTTAATGAAAAATGAGTAAATTATCTATATACTTGAACCATTACCTGTTAGAAACAAAAAAAAAGACTATTGAACGAAATATTGAAATAATAATTAGCAATGGAGTTAGTAAAGAAATATTTAGGATTTTTTTGGTTTTAGACATCTTTTGGATAATTAAAAATGCACCAGGTCAAATTAACCCGGAAACACTGTTGCTGTTCCTGACAAATGAACATAACATTTTTCTATATTAAGATTAATGTTAAATTAAACAGAAACATCAAATACCTGATGCATCAAATACCTAATGCAATTTAACTTTTAACTGTAATTATCAACAGAGGCTTAAATTGCCGGGGTCAAAATGACCCAAATGGTCGTTGGTAAATTTGAGGACTTACTCAGAAGAAGCTCTATGTCTGTGTTGATCTGCGCCAGCAGAGCCTGCCTGTGCTGCTCCTGGGCCCGATCATGAGCTCTGGTCATAAGGTGCTGCTGCAGCATACTCTGGGCTTTCTCATGAAGCTCTTGATTACCCTCTACTGACACCACCGAGGACTGCAAAACACGAGGAACATGCAGAGCTGACCAGTGACTATAGACAGAGACGTTAATAATGAGAACAGTCACTGACTGCAATATGAACGGGATTTCTGGTAACACTAATCAAGACAACCATTCACGGATAAAATCCTACGCTTCCAAAAGAAAAAAAGAAAAAACTAGCAAACTGGTTGTGCCAAAAGTGCTAGATGGTCGGTGTGCTGGTGGGAAAACCCCCCTTGATGTGGAGATCTGTGCAAGTGCAGTAGCCATAACAAGCCGAACATTAATGTTTTTTACGCATTATTGAGCAAAATGCTACAAATGGTTCATGAGAATTGTCATATTTTTTATTATTAGTGGTGTAAAATATGTTTTTGCAAAAGTAATTTGACCTTCAGTTAAAAGTATTTTGGTCTCTTCCCATTTAAAAAGCAGAATGCAGAGATGTTCAAGTGCCTAAAGAACATCTTAATGAACATCACCGGCTGTAAGTGATGTATCTCTAAGTGATGTATCTCTTTTGGACAGTTAAAAATTATGTATCTAGTATCTGGAGATATATCTAAGCACACAATGTCAGAGATTTGAAGTACATCTATGTGTTAACTCACAGAATGGAGGGAGATGTGCTCCTCTATCTGTCTCCTGAGTTCTGCTCTCCTGTTATCAGTCAGGCCTTTGGGGCCTTTCCACGGTGACAGAATCATCCTCTGAGATCTTCGTCGCTTTAGGAACCTCAAAATCTAAACAAACACAGACAAAAGCAGAAAGCAGCCAAATGAATATTCTTAACAAAATTAAATGTATTATTATATATTTTATTACAATTTATAAAGAATCTTATTATTTCTTTTGAAACAGTAGTTTCATTTACTAAAATCACATTATTCAACTAATTCAAGATTTTCCTTTAACTTGTGAACAATCTAAATTCAATCAAACTAAAGGCACAGCAGCCAACCCATTTCCTTTTCAGGGATGAAGAGAACTATTTTCTCATTGTCTTTATAGTCTTTTCCACTCTATCACTTATACTATGAAGGCATCTGAAAGCTACAAATTAATACAGCAGTAAAAACAGTAAACATTACTGATGAATCAGTAGCATTGTTCGCCATTTCTATTGTTCTGTAAACAAAGTACATCAAAGTATTGCTGTTCTTGCTACACGTGCTCCACAGGTCTGGCTTAATGCTGCATGTGTGAAAGCACATCTTTAAAAAAAAAAACATCCTGATTCTTCAGATATGTTTATACTCCAGAGTGCACATGTGAACGGGGCTTGTGTGTGGAACAGTGTGCAGTGTATATATATCAGTGTATGGTCTACTCACAGCTCTCTGCAGGGTCACTGCAGCTTTGTGCTGTCTGAGCTGGTATTTAGTTTTCTGAAAGCACTGTCTCTCTCGGTGTCCTCTCCATACTCTCTGGATCAGCAGAGCCGCTCTGTTCTCCAACTCACCCAGGTATCGTGCCACCTGGTCTGCAACAAGCACACACACAAACACACACACATTATTTTTATTTTTCACACACACACACACACATCACCTACTGTACCTACCCACAGAAAATATCTTTAAATAGCTTTAAATGTAAATAACATTTGTGTCTGTGAGTGTGTGTGTCATCTGCACACCTTCTGGTCTAATCCCATTTCTCTTCATTGGTACCCCTACCCCTTGTTTTCGAATGTCACCCTTCTCCTTGGAACAGAGTTGCAGAGGGATGTGATTGAAATCTCCCCTCTAAGAAATGGGACCACGCTTCAAAAACCTGATTAAAAATAAGTTAATAAAAAAGATCACTGCATCATAAGCAGCTACTAGCAGAGCTCTGTAGGTGACCCTGCCAGTCTGTGTTGATGACATGGCATTTATTTATTATCATCCATGCCTAATCCCTCATGAATAGTTAGCTAATCGCTAGCTAATCTATATCTTCTTGTTTGAATTTATTTAGCTAGCGTTTGTTTTTCTTTGGTCACATGTGCCATCATTGTGCAGTGATTTCTTATTAACCTCTGTTTGGGGTGTACCTCTGAAAAATGATAGTTTGGAACCCATGTAACTCCAACATTTTGCCCTTTTCCTCTATCCCAACAAGAATCAAGACACCTCTCAAAATCACCATCTCAAAACAGAAGAGTAGGTCCTAATGGTAGTGGAAGGAGGTAAAATGAGATTAGGCCTTTCTATCACTTTAATGTGTGAGTAAATGCATTGATGAGCACGTCTAACCAGCAGGCAGGATCTCCATCAGGTGGAGCTGGCGTTGGCGGAACTGGCGAGTGGCCCGCTGTCTGCGCAGAAGCACTTGATGGCGTAACTCCTCCTCTGCACGACGTTTGTCGGTCTCCTCTTGCTGACGTCTTCTTCTCTCTCTGCACAAACATATACAGTATAGGCAACACATATGTATGTAATTAAATAAGTTACTGTGGGCTGAATATGAAGGCAGAATATCATGCAATGATGGACTCAGATGGTGCATTGGGTAAATCATGTTTTCTGGTGCTTCCCTTGGTGACAAAGCATCACTGAAGTGCCCTATTGGCTCTTCTTGTGGGGGAAAAATAGTGACTTGAGTGCCTGCTAGGGTGCCCCTTTTTGCAATAAAATGATGTGCCCTCTAGATCAACAAAGGCTGTGTCTATGTGTCTAATGAGTGCTATCTATGGGTGCCCTTCTGCCTTCCAGAAGAAAAGGGTCTTTCTATGTCACCCCTACAACACAGCGTACCAAAGAGTGCCATTTTCAGTTGAAAGAATTGGATGCAGTGCTGTATATGGTTCTCATAAAGGGGAAAAAACATAATAGAGTGCCAAGTAAGTTGTTCTTAAGATTAAATGTTGTGTAGTGACCTATAAGTGCTCTCACAATGGGATTATCTGTATCTGATGTTACAAACCAAAGCAAATTCTTGTCAATGAAGTCACAAAGTTAAAAAAAAAAAAAAGAATTTCCATGGTTAAACTTGCAACTATTTCATTCATTTATTTAATGTCATGTAGTTGGTGCCCTTTTTATTTCCCCCTGCCCTTCAAACAGTCTGAGTCCACCACTGATATTTCCCACTGATATCATGAATATGTCAGCTGGGTTAAGACACCTGAAGCTCCGCTGTAGCGCACTGACGGCTTTGGGAAGTTTCCTCATTCTGTTTCTGGTCTGATGGGCTCTCCAGGCTGCCTGGATCACACATGCTGCTCGAATTTTCTCCTCAGATGAGCGCTGAACCTGATCAAAATACACAACACACACACACACAGACATTTGTAATTATGCGTCTCACAATACACAATTATTGCAGCCTTCTCCCGCTTTATATCTGCCTATAAAATTACTGTAAAAGTTACAGATGGAATATTCAATTGCAGATAACAACAGTTCCACTTCAGAATCCTGTTGCTGTTCCGCTGTTCCATTATGTCTGTCATTCACTCACATTTCAGACCAGAAGCCTGCTATTGCACTATGCTCACCAGATCTGTGTAATGCTGCATAACCAAAGTCAAATTAGTATAAAATCCTGTTATGTTTATATACAGCCTCAATCCACATGCTTCTTTCACTTCAGATGCCAGTTCTGCATCTCTTGTCAGCTGCAGCTTGTCAACAAACACATGTGCATTGTTATTTTCATTTTTCATTTGTTTGCTTTTATTTTCTTTTTAAATTTTGTTACAGGTTACATATATTTTATATCATACTTATGTCATCAGCCCAACTACATCTAGTAGTTATGATGTTATTAGCAGTATAACCTCAGTAACTGGTATTTAGACCATACTGTTCATGTTGAAGAGTGTTACGGTAGTAAAAAACACAATACTCTGAACAAACATGATCATAAGTTTTTTCATACAAACCTTAATGCTTCTTTCTGGAACTTCTGACTGTAGATGATTAATGAGCTGCTCCAACACTGCATCAAAGCCCTTACCCTGCCAGTCCTTCCTCAACAAATCACCCAACCCTGCAAGGCATAACAGATAGACACCATATTACAAACATCCATATATTGAATCAAAGCAGTCTTATTATTCCATAATTAATTAATTATTCCATAAGAAATATTACTTCTACTTAACTATTTAAAAATATTCAAAAATATCTGACTGATATTTATTGATAATAAATAATAATTATGTTACATTAGAAATGGGAAAGTTAATCAGAAATGAGTTTTAAACAGCCACCACATGCAGTATAGGGAAGAGTGAGTAAACATTGTTAAAATCATTTTTTCAAGGTTTAATTATACGTAGGACCATTTTATGCCCAGATGGTTTTATTTTTATTTGCACTGGTTATTATTTAAAAATACAGTGTATGAATACATTGAGATTATTACTGAAAAACACACAAATACTGTTTTTTAATTATATAGTCACTTTAGTAACTATCCCCTTATAATATTAATAATAATGTTTTATTTATTTTATTATACTATTAGAATTTTATAATTTTTGTAAATGTTACATTATATAATAAGGAGATATTAGTACATAATACAAAATAAGGAAATACAAACGAAATAATAATCATAATGAATGGTCTTATCTGAGCTGGGAAAATAATAAATAATAATAAACAATGAATAATAAAATAAACAATAGAAAAACAAAAATATTACATAGTAAAAAAATAGCAAGAGCATTTTAGTTTCAAGCTGTAAAAAATAACTAGTAATGAAAAAAACAGTTAATGATCAGTTGAGCAGTCTGATTAAAATAAAAAATATATTTCCTTATACATTTATGACCTGTAGCTTAGGATATGCAGATGTTCAAAAACAGCCTGTGAAGTTATTTGTAATTGTCTTTTTATTAAAAATATATATTTTTATTAACAGTTGGTGAGCTTGTGCTTTTCATTTTAAGTTTTATAATAAATAAATGCATTTTTGGACCACATTCAATTATACTGCCTGATATTACTGGTAATCTGTTCTCCAATTTATCCATATGTTGGCCAGTTGCTGTTATGCTGTTATGAGAGCGAGGAGCAGAAGTGAGGTTAAGGGGTTAATAAACATTATTACATGTAATATGGAGATACGTAATGTGATATGAAGTGCATGGCTGATTACCTTTGTAGTGTTTGTGGAGGATCTGTAGAGACTGGCTGTGCTGATCTATAATTAGCAGCAGAATTTTGGTGGCGGAGCTGCCGATCACAGGATTGGTGCTGTTGGAACTTTTATACACAACGTCATCCACAACGCTGCCCAGTGCTTTTCTACCCATCTCAGATATAATCTCACTGCAGAACAGGAATAAAGACAAAGACATACTGATAGGCTTCACTGTGGACCCTGGAGAGTATAGATATGTAACAGTATTTTACATTTTACCCTGTATATGTGTACTAAACTTTCTTCAAAGTTACTGAATACAGAATATCTTATAGTCTGCGCCACACTTTACCTGTTTACCCTGAACAGATTGTACCACATCATTAGTACAACTGCAGACACTTCATCATCCTCACTCATCTGCACGCTCTCATAATGTTTGGATTTGAGCACTGAGGAGAGAGGAAAGGACAGGCATGAAGAATTATTTACACCATATTATATCTGGGTTATTATTTAAATAATGTGCCTTTTGGCCCTTGAAATAAAATTCATTGTTTAAGATTTAAAATTTTATTGACTATTCTTTATTTATAAGATTTCAGACCACAGAAATCACATTTCCACTTATTATCACTTATGAAATATTTTCACTGCACTTGCATTGGTCTAGCTTGTAATGAAAATACTAAAGATATAATTTAATGTCAGGCAGAAAAATGAGAAATAAGTCTGGGTGTTAAGGGGTTAACTGGGTATTGAGTATGTAATATGGATATTTGAGTATACTCAAATTTGACACTTTTATCTATAGTACATACTTTGATTTAGTTCCCTAAATGGAATGCAGCAACCCAATTATCAAATCAAATAATTATTCAGATCTCAGGTATTTAATCTAGTTTCTATTCACCACAGATTACAAAGTAAGGACTGGAAACTGGATCCAAGATCCAAATTTAAAGATTTCAAAATTTCATATTTAGAGCAATGCTGCTCAGTAAATGAGACAATTAGATTTAAGATCATTTGAGAGAAAACAAAGACAGGGAAATGCTATCCTGGTGGGCTCTTTTCCTGTGTTTGTCTCATTGTCACTTGTCATTATGTCACTACTCTACAATATAAACTACAATATTTTCTAGAATTTAAACAATCATAATTGCTGAGTGTAAAATAACTGCAGTTTGAATATAAGGCCATACCACAGGAAATTAAATGAGTGTAAGCCCTCAGAATCCAGCTGAGCGAATCAAAGACTTTCCTAAAGAGACGGAACATCTCAGTTTGTCCCTTTTCCTGTTGGAGAGGAAACATTACCAAGGTCAAATAAACGCACTTACATTACTGCATTTATTTCTAATACATTTAGGTTCAGTTTCCCAGACAGGTATTCTCTCTAGACATATAATTTACCTTTCAGTGCAGTCAAAGACTAGGCTTAATCCCTCTTTAAGAAATTTCCCCAAATGGATTGTGTGAACACCTACCACTCTGTTCATAAGACGGTGAGCAAAGAACAGCAGGTTTTCTGTCACTGAAGGAAGAAACTGGTGAAGAAAGACTTCTCTGTTTCTCACAGAACCGATACCTACACAGCATGTGCTGAAAAAAGCATTATAAAAGCAAGATTAAAACAAAAGCCTCCACTGCTTCTAAATGTATCATAACTGAAGTGAATGTAGAACCATATTTTCGTACCTGATAACATCTACCATCTGTGTAATAGAGGCATAACTCCCTTCGGTTTTTACAGGGTTGAACCTTAGGGCAGCAGAGCAGTAGGCCAGTACGCCATGCTGATAAAGGTCTTGTTTACATCTTTCCAGATCCCGCAGATCTCCCACAGATTTTCTGCTGAGAAGCTCTTTCAACACAGTGATAGAGTTAGTTTCATTAGTAAAAAGTTTCATTGACCATCAAATAGATAGAGCCCTGTGGGACTTCACAAAATATGGTAGACTAAACAGCTAGTAAACAACTGACAATATGAAAAATCTTTAGGAATCATAACAGGATTAAGCACAATTATCATTTAAACTCACATGTGGCTTCTTTGTTAATGCTAACAGCTCACAGTCCCATACTAATATATGCTGAGTGAACAAATTTGATCTTAAAAAGAAACAATGCACCCGAGACTTGTTTTATTACTATACAAGTTGGGTTTTTGACTTCAGTTATGTCTCCTTTGTAGTCAGAGTACCTAAGTTTAGTTTTAAGGAACCCAAAGCATCTGATAATCAGTGCTGACACACAAAAATCCTTGCATGCAATGGCAAAATGGTAACTTAACAGTAAAAGGATAAAGCCTTCTTAACAATCAATGTACAACTCCAATGGCAAAAATGTTGTGATGCGTTGTAAAATCTAAACAAATCAATAAACACAGAATGCTGTGAAATGCAAATCTCACAGACCATAGAACACACATCAGATGTTAAAAGTGAGCCATTTTACAGTTTCAAGTAAATCAACCCCCCACCAGAGCCCCACCCACTAGATCTGTTGAAGAGTCTTATTCTGAAAGGGACTAAAACTGATTTTGTGCAGAGAACTTCTTAAGCATGTTATGTATAGCCAATAAACCCATTCTTCATTTTAGATAAATATTAAAGACATGAACACAATCAGAGGACACATACAGAGTTATGTATTCAATGTATTCAAAATTGTATGTCATTTTAAAGCATTTCTGTTTGTGTATTTATCATTGCATTCTGATACAATATGAAGAAAAGTTTTAAATTATGGTAGAAATTAATATGCACACTAAAAACAGAGGTACAATATGATATTGGTCTTTAAAGGGTCAGATGTGTTCCCTCTGAAGAGTACTAATAAACAATATATATTTTAATTACACATTTTTTATATTTTGGATGTAGAACATGATCATCAAGAACATGATAATGACATGAACATCAAGACATGAAGACATGAACATGAACATCAAGAACATGATGATGTTCTTGACATATTCAGTTGATGATAATGTTTATAATCTTTATAATCTTTTACTGGTACAAAAGACCTGGGAACAAAAAAAGACTTTTACTGAAAGGTACTCTGTTGTACCCCAATAAAAGCTACAGTCCCGCGACGAGCTTTGTACTCTTTTATGTACAAATCTGTACTTATTTTGCTTAGTGTGTACATGGTTTTAGAGTGAGGGCATATATGTAGTGAACTGCTGAACTGCTAGGTATTAGGTACAGGTACGGGTGTTGTTTATCCGGTGTTCATTTTAATAATTAGAAAGTATCAAAAACAGCAGATATAGACATAGCGTGATAAACCCCTCTCTTACCTTTAGTCTTTGATAAGACGTGTTTAAAACTGTGTTCAGATTTTTCAGCGCTGAGAGTTTTGAGGACTGAGATTATATCCTCCTCCTCTTCTCCTGAAGACCCCATTCGAGCTGTATGTTAGTTTAACTAACTGAGGCGCGTTTGCTAATATAACCTGTATATTTCAGGTGCCAAAATCTTATATCGATTCATACCAGCATGTTCAGCTGCGAGTTTAAACGGGCGCTGTATCGCTGTGTGTTTTAATGTCCGGGAGCAGAATTTGCTGCTAGCTTATCCTCACAGTACAGCTAACACAGCGTACCCGGTTTCTAAAGCAACGCCGCGTCATCACCCTGCGACCCTCCTGATTTGAATATTCAGTGTGACCAAAATGTATTTTTTCTACGTTTATATATAGCAGTGGGCCAATTCCATGAGTCATATACCCAACAACATAAAAATATATTAAAATAAATAAACAAACAAATAATAGAATAGAATTATTTAAAAGTTTTCACATATCACTAGATTTATGACATTTCTTATTTTTATTGGTCGAAAATTTACCAACGTGTGTATATAATTGTATAGGTCCGAATAAACAAATGTTTTTTAGCCAATTTCAAAAACAGATCTGGAAAGATTGAAACTGTTTCAGTTTCTGAACCAGTTTCTCTAATTTTGCTATTTATAGGTATATGTTTGAGTAAAATTAACATTGTTTTATTTTATAAACTACGGACAACATTTCTCCCAAATTCCAAATAAAAATATTGTCATTTAGAGCATTTATTTGCAGAAAATTAGAAATGACTGAAAAAAAAAAAGATGCAGAGCTTTCAGACCTCAAATAATGCAAAGAAAACAAGCTCATATTCAAAAAGTTTTAAAAGTTCAGAAATCAATATTTGGTGGAATAACCCTGGTTTTTAATCACAGTTTTCATGCGTCTTGGCATGTTCTCCTCCACCAGTCTTACACACTGCTTTTGGATAACTTTATGCCAATCCTGGTGCAAATATACAAGCAGTTCAGCTTGGTTTGACGGCTTGTGATCATCCATCTTCCTCTTGTTTACATTCCGTAGGTTTTCAATTGGGTAAAATCAAAGAAACTCAATTTTTTCCAGAGCTGTATATATTTACCTAAAATTGTAATTTATTTTAAATCTCTTCCTGTGGTCAAATAAAGGTTCATCAAAAATATACAACTTCCTTACATACCCTTCTCTTCAAGTCTAAAAAAAGAAAAATGAAAAACAACTGTTTATCCTATGTTGAGCTGACCACTTAAATGTCACTACAGTAATAATGTAATTATTCAAAGAAATGGTGTAATTTCCTTTAAGTAAGCATTAAAGACTATCAGAAATAAAATCACATATCCATTTGAAATCAATATTAAATCCGATAGCTTCAAATTCGTTGCAGAATTCAGAGTAAGAATGTGACTTTGATTTAATAAATTGTTGCATCAATTTAAGATTCCATTTCTTGCTTTTTTTTAATATATACTCAGTTTGGAAGGGACACTTTAGATAAAGTAGGGGAATTGTTTAATAAATTGAGAGACTTAGTTATTTAATTGAAGGAATGTTTAGAGTTATTTTTCTTAGCATGATACTCCATTGTTGTGTGTGGTCATTTTTATTCAATTTAGTATAGAAATTTTAAATCATCATCATTTATAGCCTCAAAACATAAATCTTCAGCCCTATTCAGTGTAGTATTCAGTTACTTGTCACATATACTATATGGTGTTTAGCAAAACAACTTTATATTAACTTCTATTATTATAAAAACAATGGGCTTTATGAACCCCAATCCTGTTTTTGGAAATTAAATCATCTTGCAACCACATTTATTTATAATAAATAATTTAATATAATGATTAAAATTACAAAACACAGACACAGATAAAACATGCTAATGCAAGCTTAAGCTTATTGGATCATTTCTTAAGTTCAGCTTTTAGGGTCTTCTGTAAACTGGCAATGCTGGCATCCAGGGCTGCTAAGCCATTCCGAAAGTTTTGCTCATCCCGCGTGTTGAACGTAGACCACGAGTTCACACTCCAGTCTGAGGCTAAGGATTTTATATCACAAGAGGAAAGGGTATTCTCCAAGACTGATGGCCTTCCTGTGTATGCAGATTCTTCACCTATCTGCAGACAGCGGCGAACAGTTTGTGACTGCTGTGAAAGCTCTGGGTGTACTGTACCCTCTTTTGCATGTGAGAGGAAATTTTTACCATCATCCAGAACTTTGAGGTCTTGAGTAGGGAGTCCAAGTTTTTCAAAAGCAAGGCCCAAGAAGTTGAGTCCTGGGTGATCACTAACTCCATCAACCTGTTTCTGCTTTGGAAAGTCTTTCTGGGTCACCTTAGCTGCTGGCTGCACTCTTGCTGTTTCTCTGAGAGGCACAAAAGCTCGATCACGATCGTCTCCTTCCTGAATCTTACCACCAGCTTGACTGTCCTGTGGTATAATCAGACGTCTCGTCTCATGTAATTTACCACTCTCTTCAACAAACCTCCCCTGGTCAATTGAGGGAGGAGAGAGAGGACAGGGGAGTAGATCAGACTGATGAATGTAAGTGTCATGTCCTGTGCTCTCAAGAGTCTGAAGGTAGGTCTTAATGGTGTCGGAGACTCTGTCAGGTTTGGCAGTCTGTTTTTCTTGATTCTCATACAAGTCCAGAACACTCTTCGTGAGTTGCGAGGGAGGTTTAGGCATATCTGTCTGTGCAAAATGGCAGGCAGTCTCTTTAGCAGAGGAGCTTTTCTGGTGATTTCTGTGTAAATGCCAAAAATGGAAAGAAATAAAAAATGAATCAAAATTAAAACACGTTAAAATGTGCATCTATTTCTTTATGAAAATGTTAATAAACTATACAACCAATATACCCAATGATCTCCAGTAATTTTGTGATCTCTGCCTCCTTCTGCTGGACATTCCATGTCAGTGCAACCTTTTCCCTCTCAGATGCTTCCAGCTTAGCCTGGCAGTTTCTCATTTCAGCCAGTGCTTCACTCACATCTACAACGTAAAAAGTATTTAGACAAAAATATTATATCTTCCAAAACAGCAAAATGTACAGGGGGGCGGGGGACTTCTTACATCTGGCACATTTACAGGGTATATGAAGTTATGTGGAAATTAAACATAAGACTTTCAGACTTTTTATTCAGAATTAATGGAAAAAATATATACCAGTTTCTTAACAATAATAAAAACGTATAATTCTTGCCTTTTCTGACAAACCAATATTTAAAACTAATATTAAAAATGGGACATATCTCTCTTTTTAGACCTAGTTAGAAAAGGTATATGGGCTATACAATGGCTCTGTCACTTTAAAGCAAATAAGCTGTTGCTGGTCACACTGAGCGTTTACCACTCTTTAGTGTTATTTTGTGCTATATTGCATAATACAAACAAGGTAATTCATGCTTAACTGCGATAGAAGCACAAAAGTGGTAATTTCAAAGTAATCACATCTCCTTTAACTGCTAACTTGCTGCATACAGTAGGTACAGATCCCTCAGTCAGACAAAGTCTACTGGCTAATCCTGCTGTGTACGGACTGAGGTTCTTAACGAAATTACCAAAATGGCATTTTTTTAACACATCTGGTAGGTGGGGCTGGACTGGTGCATGGTGGTGCCAGGGTGGTTCTATGCACTTTTCTTTATTGTGACGTCACAATAAGGTAGCCATTCAAACGGCATATGATTCCAGTTTTAATTCACTGAAACAGGGTAGAGCGCAAAAATTAAGGTTCTCTAAATCACACGCCCACAGTACACAACCAAAATCGTGTTTACCGTTATTGTGATATTTTTAAGACAAATTATGGCACTAAAGACCTAAACCATATTTTTTTTATTAATAGCTCAAATGCTAGTTTCGAATAGGGCTGATGTTTCCACCATCTGAGCCTAACTGCCATTAGAGGCACATTACTCCTGCTGCAGCTCAACCAATCAGTTATCCATCCTGCCCCACCCCTAAACCCATACATCACCCAGTGCCCCTCCCAAACTACTCTTGCCATTAAAGGGTTTAGTTACCATTTAAGGATCTACAGATTCCCTGATTTATATTGCTGCATTCATCATTACATTTTGATATAATGTAAAGAGCCACTGCCAAATACACAATCGGTCAAAAAATATTTTTTTGCAGGCCAGCAATGATTTTATTGGGGGTGTCAAATAAACAAACTTGATACAATTAAACAAATTCCTACCCAAGCGTATGCGGCTGATCTCCACTTTGCTCTGCTCTTTGCTCTTCTGGAGGTCAATCTCTTTATCCTCCAAGTCTCGCTGCAGCCTCTGGTTCTCCTGCTGCAGATTTCCCAGCTCTCTCTGGCTGTCACTGAGCTGAGTCTGAAGTGTGAGGTTGAGGGACTGCAGAGTGGCCACTGAAATTTAACACAGTTCTGAGCTTAGTATTTATGGCATCCTCTAGTATTTGCTCACCTTCTCCAGTGGGACTGAAATAAAGCACCATCTCATTGTGCTAAACACCTGCTAGGCAGCTTCAGGATGGCTACTTACATTCTAGAGTGCAGTCCACTGGTCTGGCCTGCCTTTCTGCTCTCTCCCGCTCCAGTAACTGTTGATTCAGGATCCTTAAACGCCTATATAACAAAACAACACCACACTGCATTTGAAATGAAACGAATGAGCTGCAATTAAAGTGTACTTTCAGGTTTATTTTAAGAAGATGAACAAAAATACCCTATAAAATGTTTAGGAATTTTTCTACAAAGCCTCCTTATTTCAGGGTAATTGGACGAATTAACTTCAGCATAAATAAATAATTTTTTTTTTTTTTTACTTTGCGCTCTTTTTTTTTTTTTTTTTTACACCAGAACTGTTGATTTGGCCACTCCTTACATTTCCTCCAACCCTCTGATGGATTTCTTCTTGTTTCTTGTTTTTAGTCTAATGATGGTCTGTTTCACTTCCATTGAGAGCTCCTTTAACTGCATGGTTTGGGTTCACAGCAACAGCTTCTAAATACAAATGCCACACCTGGAATAATCTCCAGACCTTTTACCTGCATAACATGCAGTTTATGAAACAGCTTTTAAGGTAATCTGACCAATTTACTTTTGAGCCCCTGAAATGAGGAGGCTTTGCAGAAGAATTATTGGAATTTCAAAAAGCTTCATAGGGTATTTTTGTTTAGCCCCTTTAATTACCCTGAAAGTTTACACTTTAGTTATATCATTTTTGTATCATTTTAAATCCAGTGTGATGGCATGCAGAGCTCAAATTACGAACATTGTGTCACTGTCCGAATACTTATGAACCTAACTGTAACAGTTTCATACAATCAGTAGAAAAATTAATAAATCTGTAAGCGGTACTATGATACTTTCCAAGACACTTTTTTTTTTTTTTTTACAGATTTTGTATAAAATAATAAATGTAGCAAATTAAAAGATGTAACAAAATAATCTACCACACTAACGGCAAACAATTAAAATTAAATTAAAATTAAATACAGAAACAACAAAATAAATAAAATAGACTGCTTTCATGTTTATTAGTTTATGTTGCATTATATTGAGTACAATACGATCAACACTATCAATTATATCGATTAACGCTGCAGCCCTGATGTCAGTTCCACCTGTATAAAAACCCACCATGTAGCAAATTAGCCAAAAGACATGTTTGGTATTTTTTAGTTTATAGTTTTTTTACCATTAAATATCCAGCATTATCACTCCGAGCAGCAGCAATAAATAAAGTACATTTATCCACTGTGTACTATATTTCATGATACTGACCTGCGAAGTTGTGCATTCTCACTCCTGAGAGGCTGCAGGGCTAGTGCAAGCTCAGCCTGCACATTGGTGCTGCCCACCATGGCAGGGAGCAGGGAGATGCTCTGCTCCACCTCCGAGATGAGACGCACTGCATCACTGTCTGTAGGGGACAACAGAGAACACTGATACACAGCATGAGACAGAAGATGCTGTCAGAATAACAAAACAATCTCCAGAAACTTGAGAATTCTTCTTTTTCAAAAAGTAAAGAAGGGTTTTTTTTTATTTATGGGCAGTGGTGGCTCAGCTGAGTGCCCAGAGCACTGGGTTATTGATTACAAGGTTGTTGGTTCATAGTTTTGGGGAAGTTACACTTTTGTAGCATAACTGATCAGTTTTCATAGATAACAACTTTTCTTCTGCTACCCAATCTAGTATTTAAATCCTCTGGTCTAAGAGTAGTCTTTAAAATATTCATATTTTAATTTATACAGCTATACAGGAAGATGATCACAAGACATCAAACCAAGCTGAACTGCTTGAATGTTTGCACCAGGAGTGGCATGAATTTTTTTTACAAAAGCAGTGTGTGGTGGAGGAAAACATGCCAAGATGCATGAAAACTGTGATTAAATCCAGGGTTATTCCACCAAATATTGATATTGATGCAGCTTCACTAAGTAGCACAGAGTGCTGTCCAACATCACACTGGGAATGATGTGGAAGGAGAGCGCCATCTACCCACCCAGAGAGAACCAAGGCCATTTGTGCTCTTTTGGATTCTTGCTGCTAATGGCAAGCAGCAGGATCCAGGAGAACCGAAGATGCATCATTAATTAGCGCACTGCATAAATGCAAAACCCCGGTTAGCAGCTCTGGGGTGGCAATTATGTATTACCAACCACTAGGGGTGTAACAATGCGCTGCGCTCATGATTCGATTTGATTTGATTGAATTCTGGAGTCAATATTACATTTTTTTTTCAATATTTGGAACAAATTTTGACTGACAAGAAATAAAAATAGGAAAAAGTCTAAAACAAATTTCTTTTATTTTATTTTATTTCTTAATTAATCATTACTTTATTTAGGCAATCAACTAGAGATAAATATTAAAGTATAATTGTCTAAGCAGAAAGTAATAAAGACAATAAAAATTCATTACTCTACTTAAATAGGTTTTTGTGTATCTTTACGTCCTTCCCTTTTTTTTGGTGACTTTTTACTTTAATCTGGCTCAAAGATTTTACTTCACTGGAAATCTGTCATTGCTTTTGGCTCAAATGGCTGGGTGGAGCATCTGATGTCTTTCCCAGCCCTGGAGAGCCAAACAGCTGTGATAGACTAACATATCCTCTACCCTTTGCTTACACTAACTGGTTCCTTGGCCACCTAAACCTGAGGTGTGTTGTAAAGTGGGAGCGCAACAAAGCTAGATACACCAAATCCAGCCCTGGACTGGAAATACAAAAAAAAAAAAACCTGGAACAGTTAAAGACCATTCAGCTTACCTTGATTAGCTACCAGGGTCTTCAGCTCACCCAGTAGATACTTGACAGTCATAACCTTCTTGGCGGTCTTTTCTGGACTAGATGTTTTGCCTTTTTGACTGGGCATTAGTATGGGATTGTTTATGCTGGTTTGACAGCTTGTATCTCTGACTGGTGTAGTGTCTACTAAAGTCAGCTCGTCCTCCTCACTGCTGCACCCGCCACACTCGTCTGAGCTTTCCTCGGTTGAAAGCTTCTGCTGATGCTTCTCATACGGACCAGCATACACCAGTGTAGGCTGTGGATGAGCCTGTGAATGGCTGGTGATTGGTACTTGAAGTAGGGGCACGTGTGTTGCCATTGTGGGTGAAGGGTTAGTCGAAGATCTATTACACGACTCAATAGGGGTACTCCGTCCATCTGACCCCACCAAATGAGGTGCACTTAAAAGGGGACTTGGCACTCTAAGCTTCCCATTTGCCCCTGGAATTGTTGTGGCCTGGTGCACAGATGCTGTGGAGGCACCAGGATGCTGCTGAACAGCTGGTGCCACAGGCAGCGAAGCTGTGTAATGGACTGGTGGTCCATGCTGACTTGATTGCCCTCCAGTACCAATGTCCCACTGCTGTGTGAAGTAGTGCAGCTGTCCATCTGATTCCCTAGGAGGCTGCAAATGTTTGGAGGTGCAGAAAGAGAAAGAGAAAAACAGACAGAAATGGGGCATGTAATTGAAAGCATGCTGTGATCAAACCAAACAAAACCATTCACATATCCTTGAGCTACTGTTTCATGACTGGGCAGTGCAAGACTGGGCAGTACTTTAGGCCCAATCAGGCTTCTTGCACCATTGCAAAGGTCAAATTTAATTCTTTTTAAGACCTTTTTTGGACCGCAAAAAATATAATTTAAGACCCAAAAATGTAGTCATATTTTCTTCGGTAGAAAATAATTTGTTGTATTGTAAATCAAAACATAACGTCGCTAACTCGCCACTAACTTTAGCATGTTATCTAGTTTGGCGCTAATGTTAGCTAGCTTACCGCTAACCTTAGTTTTCTCCCTGGTAATGTAGCTAACTCGCCACTAATGTTATGTTAGCATGTTAGCTCGCTTGCCGCTAATGTAACTATGTTAGCTAGCTCTCCACTAACCTTACTTCTCTAACCGGTAATGTAGCTAGATAACTTGCTGCTAACATTAGTATGTTAGCTAGCTCGCCGCTAATGTTAGCTAGCTCTTCGTTAACCTTAGTTCTCTTCCCGGTAACATCAGCTTACTCACAGCTAAAGTTATTGTGCGCTTTCCCACCGGCATTAAATGCACCGTCTGAAAATGTTATACCTACAGCAAATTACAGTACATTTAAGACATTTTAAGAGTTGCAAGGACCTGCAGGAACCCATTAAGGTGTAAAAAAAAAAATACAGAATTAGCTATGAAGATGTGCTACCATGTGCTATCATGTATCACTATGTTTTGATCGTTTTGTGGAAAAAGGCTATAATACATTGAATTTACTAAGATAATGCAAGGGTTATCATAACTTAACAATAATACACATTTGTGTATTTCTTTGGTCACATCCTGCTGGTGCTTTCTTATAACCCACCATTTTGAGGCAATGTAGCCCCAACACTTCCCCCTACCCACCCCAGAAAGAATCAGGACACTCTACCCCTAGACGTGAATGTGCAAAACAGAGGGGTAGTAAGGGCTAAGTGGTAAAATCAGATTGGGCATTTAGACTCCACCAAGTTATGATTTTCAAAGCTTATCCAACAAGCGTAGCAACAAAGAATGCATCTGTATGTGGAACATTTAGCCTCTCAATACTAAACTAAGTAGGGTTTATTGTAAGACAATAGACATATTTACTCATACCACTTGACTGTGCTCTGGAGTGGGTATCTGAGGGTTCAGTACTGGGGTAGAGGTGGCCAGACGGCAATTAAACACAGTTGAGGTCTGTTGTTCTGCAAAACAAGAAAGAATGTATTAATCTAATGACAGTTTTTGTGCTTATATTAACATTTATTAACATTTATGGCATTTTGCTGACCCTCTCATATAGAGATTGGCTTACATGTGAATTATATAACATAGGAAGGACAGCAGGAAAATGTGTAGGAAACCTATGCAAGGACTCTATTTGACATAGCATAGTATGATTCACCTGGCCTGGGAACTGAAACATTAATTTGGCTTCTGTGTTATATTTATTTAAGATAGATAAGTTGCTTCAATGCCATGATACCACTACACTGGCCACAAGCATGGGAGCTAACTGTACTTTGGGCCACAGAACCATTCAATGGGAGGGCTTAATGACATCATTGACTCATTGATTGACTATCCACATTTAGCTAATGCTGCAGTAGCAATGTTGGACGGGGAGACAGTGATGCTGGACATGGTTAGTAGTCAGCATGAAAACTTAGTCCTCTTTTTCGCATTTAGTTAGTATGCTTTCTTGCTGACTGTGAAATCAGGTAGGCAATGCGAGACCAGACACACCATCTATGACAAGATAATATGATCTACAGGCATTAACAAACTTAAGAGAATGGTAAAATGATTCCCTCAGAGATGATACATGGGTATTTATGGTACCAGGGTCTAAGGAAAATACAATATAACATAATAAATAAAGTGTATCTTGAGCATCTTGGTGTCCTGCGTACTTTTAGGTACTCTTTTTATTTTACTGTTTTAATTAAAACAACTAGCTAATTAGGTTTAAAAGAAAACATATTGAATTGCTGAATAAAGTAACATATATTTTTTACATATACACATCTGTAGAAAGCTGCAGACCAATCAGTACTGCTTGTTGTTCAGATAACTTTGCAGTCTGAGAGCAGCAACATACAAGTGTTTCTACAATGTATCTTATAAAACTACTTTTATAGGACACACTAAGTGAAGTTGGGGAGATATAATTACCACTGATTACTATTCACAACAAATGTAATTATAATTATTTATTCCAATAGCCTTTTTTGATTGTTTTTGTTTATTAATTATGAAACATTGATACATTGAATGTAAAAAACCACAGGCCAGATTTAAAATTACCTTATGTGAAAAACAGCTAAACTGGAGTTCTTGCGTGACAAAAATGATATGCATGAATTACTGCTGTTTTTACCTGTTCTTACTGTGCCTGCAGTAAGTGGGCATGCCAAAGGAAGAGAATGTGGCTGGATATGCTCAGATTGCGTCAATGGGGTCAATGCTTTTGTTCTGCTCTGGGAGCACAAAATAGTCTTCTGTACAGGAGCTATAGAAAGTATGAGAGTTTCCAGACTAAATTGTCAGTTTCACACTTATAAAAGGTCATCAGTATTACTGATCACACATCTGCTAGGAGCATCACCTGGTTTCCTGGATATGTGAGAGACCAAGCTTGACTTCTTTCCCGATTTCTTCTTTTCTGCTTCCACCTTTCCAGACACCACTTTAGATTTAAGTTTGGAAGAAGTCGTCTTTGGAAAATGAGACTTTGACTTGGACTCTTTCGATTCCGCTGAGCAACAACGAAGACACAAAACGTATACAAAAAAACAACCCAAACTATAAACAGTTAATAAATTAATAAAATGTTTCAGCTTGCAGGTTACCTGTTTTCTCAGCCTGAAGCATTCCATTCAGTAAAGCTGCACAGCGATCCAGACCTTTGTGGACTGTTGTCACCTAGTCAATGAAGGTAAAGGTAAAAATGTAAATATGCAGACACGGTTGATATCTGCTCATTTATGCAAATATGTTCATATAGGCCTACCTGGTCTTCTGAATCGGTGGAGTACAGAGAATATGCTGGTTCAAGAACCGCTACACGTCTTCCGACAACCCTGTAGTACAGTTTAAGACAATTCACAGCATATTAGCTCCACCTTATTCACAGAGGTAGCAGGTAACAATTTATAAGTACATATTTAAAGTATCTGTATTTATTTCAGGAACACTGTTTATACACATGATACCTTGAAGCAGTTCTCTAGGCACCACCATCTTTAAATTAAGTCACAATAAATTGACTGATGAGCACAAATGAATTGGTAGAATATGGAAACAGATTGCAAAATTAATTATGTGGAAATACATGGAATGTTTTTTGCAATCTGTTCCCCTTTGCCCAGTCGATAGCGTTGTAAATCTGTTGGGAGCATCAGCTAAAAGTGCTATATTTTGGAATAGTGGGGGAGGATGGAGGTGAGCCATTTGATAAAAGATTATACCTCATTATCATGTTTCACTACACTACAGTCCATTTCACACAGAATTTCTCCTTTAATACTTTATTTTTACTTCCTATATTTCACAGGAAAATCTTAATTTTATACTCAGGATTGTTACTGTTTTTAATCGCACAGGCATTCAGGCATATAAATGTGTGAGCTGCTGATGGTATACTTTTATTTAGGTAAAAATATATTTCATACTTCAGATTTTACCTAAGTACTAACTAAGCAGACATTTTGTACATTGTATTTAAAGTAAATATTGGTCTTATGAACTTATTTTATTGTTAGCAAGCTTTAGGCTACCATGTAAGCTTGGAGCTAATTTAAAGCAGCACTAGGTAGGATTTCCTTGACTTTTTAAAGAAGTAAAATTACAGCTTGAAACTCACTGCAGCGCTGCATTGAGGTGTAATAGGAGGAATAGTGGTCCTTTCGTGTCTGTGCCGGAGCTCCTCTGAGCTCAAACCAGACTCTGTAAGTTTTCTGAGGCGGCCGCAACCAACGCTCGCGAGAACTGTGACCTGCTTTCCGACCTTTAGTTCTAACAGTTCTACAAGGACTACTGGTTCATTCTTTACAAACTAACACACAGACACTCTGGCAGAAGCTGGAAAGAGACCGAATATGTCTGTGAAAGCCAGAAAACGAGAAAGAGAAACTAATCTGCCTGAAACATTTATTACACTCTACAACTGTAGGGGGAGCCCACGAGCACAAAATCTTAATCCTAACTAGTGGATTTTACATAACAGATCCAACCCAAAAAATACAGCAGTGAGTATCTAGCACTTGGCTTCACATGCACAGGAACAGAAAACTATTAAGTTGATGGTTGAGGTGTATTTATTTTTTAGCGATAAACGTTAAATATATATATAATATATATATATTTATATATTATTATATATTTATAATATATAAATATTTCTGAGGGCAGTGAGAAAGTTTAGCAGTGTGTTTGAGCTGCAAAAGTATGAGCACCCCTGTTCTACCCCTGTTGGGACATTATATTTAATATTGTGCTAAGAAAGGTAGCTCTTCAAACTGAGCATCACTGTACCGAATCAAACTGAATCATTAATGTTATGAATCGATTCACCCCTTTAGTAAAGAGCAGCTTACGTTTTCCTGGTCGCTTGTCCCCGCCCACAGCCTGTCAGTCTGCCTGACGAGACCACCTGTAACAGAGCAACGAGCAACGATTATAAACCTAAACACAGAGAAAAGCCTGTAGAAACTTGACTTTAAATGACTTTATCTGCAATATTCACCTTGAGCCTGGGTTTCCCCTGTCTTGCCATCAGTCAGTAAAACAGCGCCGTTCAGATGAAGTAAAGCTCAGAAGCAGCAGCCGCCCAGCGCAGTCCACTCCAGCAATATATCTCTCTCTCCACTTACAGCTACAACTTCTACAGCTAACACATCTACATCTACATCAACGACCTCCCTCTACAGGCCGCTTATACAGATTTATATAGTGAATAAGCCGAAACCATATTGTTCCCAGAAAACTCTCCACACCAGCCCGCAACCTGCGAGTTTGTTGTTTAAACGGAAGACAACGACGCTCAAGGCGCTCACGGCCAATAAGAATAAAGCAAACACTTATTTTAGGCCGCGATTGGTGCATTTGCTGTGACGCAAACAAGACGCTCTCGCTTATTGGATGAAAAAGTTATCGATCTATGGAAAGACAACCAATAGGTCCATGACTGATATAGGCGTGCCCCTTTAGTCTGTAACTGTTGAGAGTTGTGGAATAGATTTCTTTTCGCGGGTTGTTGAATTGATACTCCCGCGTTTATTCCCGCGATTTTAAAACACACACACACAAACTCACTGACTTTTTTGTATATTTATTGTATGTTTATTAAAAAAAGAAAACACCATAATAACCAATGATTGATTATCAGTGTAAATATTTTACCTATTTTTAATTTTATGTATAATACTTATATTTAAGTACAAAAGAAATGTAGTTTTACTTTCTGCAGTGCTTCTGTGTGCCTTGCTATATCAATTTGCTGCTGCAACATAGAATTTCCTCACTGTGGGACTAAAAAATATCATAATTATAATTATTCGTCAATTAATTTATACATTTGCAGAAGTTTCAAAAGTATTCCCATTAAATACGCAGGTAAAAGTATAGATACTTAACTTCTGTAGAAGTTAAAGCTTGAGCTTTTTACTCAAGTAAAAGTGTAAAAGTACTGGTTTCAAAACTACAAAAGTTAAACTAATGTAAAACATTAGAAAGACTAATGCCATTAATGATATTTTTCTAAAAGCCATAAAGACTATAATGTTAAATAAAACTGTTAATGTTGAAACATTTGAGATGCTGTAGGCTGCTGTAGGCTGCCCATTGGAAATGAATGCGTTCTAGTACAATGCAAAAATATTAAAGTTTAGTTGCAACATTTCGTGAGTGTGACCTGATGTGTAGGTGTGATGGATCGCATATAAACCAAAATGGTGTCGGTATGTTTATACGTCTCATCAACCTCAATCAAATTCACTCTATCCAGATGGAGAGATTTATCTTTTATCTTTTTTTTAACTATGACAACAAGCAGAAATGAAAACAAGCTGAAATGAAATAGGAGTAACAAGGCTATTTTTAAAATGTAAAGCAGATAATTGGGTGAAAATGTAAGGAGTAAAAGTAAAAAAAAAAAGTCTAAAAAATAATTACTCCAGTGAAGTTAAGGTAACCAAAATTTCTACTTAAGCAAGGAAAATATGTGTACTCCATTGCTTGACACCTCTGGTAATTTGCCTGCAATGGACATTATGTGTAGACCCCTGTTTACTCCACAAACATGGCAAAGATTTTAAGGCTCCATTCATGACAGCTGACAATTTTGTTTACTGAGTTTTTTTTAGATTTTGACTTGTGTGAAATATAATGTTTTATCATAACATCTCAATGCAGGATTTTTATTTATTGATCTGAAAATCCATTGTTGTTTTAATAACTTATTGTAAAAGTATTTTGAGATAAAGGAGGTATGTTTGGAGAGAAAAGGGTGCAACATATCATTAAGAATTATGCATCTTCTAATGATAAACATGTGGTTGGCAACATTTTATTGATTCAGGGAAGAATGGATTCAGTTAAATACTTGCAAATTCTGAAATCAAACATCCCTTCATCTGTAAAGAGAAACAAAAATCTCACACACTAACCACTAAACACAAAACAATAGAGACAATAAAGCCATTTACATTTTACAAGCTGTAGACACATAATAATACAGTACATTATTGCTTGGACTATCTAAACAGACTACACCAATACACTGTGCTGTGCAGATTTATAATACCATATACCATAACATTGTGAGCAATAAGCTCTGAACACTGTTATTGTTCTCTGTTTTATTGGCTGATGGAGAACTGTAGAGAAGGAGTGAGGCAATTTTATTAGGAAGGCCTTTCTCCTTGTTACACTATTACAGAGCTCAAGCCAGGCACTTTACAGCTGTTGATGAAATCAGACACCTTCACTATTCTGTTATTCACCATTGCAAGAAAAGGGAAAAATCAGAAAAGATATTACAGGCTTTACCCGAGGAGAGCCGAACTTGACAGCATTTCTACCACAACATCCAGTGCAGACAGTGTGAATCATTTGTGATTCAGCTATGAACAAATCATCTTTGTTCCTTCGCCTTTTGTTCATTTTTTGTTCCCTGGATCTTTTGTTTCCTTAAAAAAAATAACTCAAATAATGTTTAAAAATTCAATTGTGCTTTGTGCTGTTCTACAGTATCCTCGAAATCGACTATATAAAGCTCTTGTAGAAGTTAAAAGGTCACAACAGAGTGGGAAAAAATCAGTATTCAGTACTATATCAAGTCCTTAACGATGAATTACACACAGTAGGTACAAGGCTGTGTGCAGTGTGAAAGCACTTTTATAGGTGGTTCAGGCTTTTGGACCTATTATACAAAGCTGAGGCAAGCTATCCTCACAAATTAAACAATACAGAAGAAAAAAGATCCAGTGTCCAAATCCAACTCCCCTTCACATGTTCATGTGCCATGCAGCACTATGGACGCAAAAGCTTACACTGGTGGTTTATGTATCTACTGTAACTGTATATTAACCAATATTTATAAACTGAAATGAAAGAAAGCTGAGTGGAATCTGTTACGCTCATTTTTCTACATGATGCACATGCCTGCAAAGGGACGTCAGATTCTGAAAGGGAGGTAGAATTCAGCACATCACCTGAAAAGGTAACTCACTAATCTTCACTAACATTCTAGGAAGACACAGCCCATGTAGAAAAAAATATCCCTGATCCAATCACGTCATTAAAAATCAGGTCCAATCACGTTATTTTCAAAGAAATGAAAACAGGTGGAAAAGATCCGGATCACTAATGCATCATATTTCTATGAGTGGATGCTGAACTGTGAGCTGGTGGCTGGTAGGCTGGGAAAGTGGGCAGCAAGCTACCTATATCGAGGCATCCACTACTTTCATCCACGCTTCATTTTCCTTCAAACTGTCGATAAAGCATTGACTCTCAGATGCTCTCTCTCTCTCACACTCTCACACCTAGCTGGTGACACACTTCCTCTTGTTAAAGGTGTGGAACATACAGATACATAAACAACATTTATTTTCTCCATGTAAACGCTCAGTTAAACATTACAATATTCTTATTTAAAAAGCATCAAAAGTGCCCTGAGATATTATAATACTGTAAAAAAGGATGTAATCTCCTGCTTTTTTACTTAAACCACACTACTTATCACTGTCCCCTCCCAACAATACAGGGAAATACCAAATTTAAAAAAATATTATGATTTATTGTGGTTATTAATGTAATAAATTGTTAAGTGATTAACACCACTAATTAAATATCCACTCTTTAATATTTGCACTGGTGATTTTAAAAGTTTCGGGTTTTTTTTTCTCGAATAAATGAAATATGCCTTAAATATATTGTATTAAATATAATAAGTAAATATATTTAGTTAGCAATTATTATCCTTTAAAACGCATAGAATAGTTCCATATAATACTTTTACAAACACATTTTTGTGATAAAATTGTATTTTTTGATCATGTCACTAGTAATAAAAAAAGTAATTGTAAAACATCCTAATGGACAATTTGCATGTGTTCCCTCTTTATTACTGCATTTTACTGATACTTAAAATCAAATTACTTGGACTTAGGGGGGAGAAAAGTGATAAGGACATCCCTACATGTAGGATATAGTAAAGTTGTTTAGTGCACTTGCTAAACTGAAGTGGGAAATCAAAACTAACTTAACTAAATGTAAACAGTGTAACAAATATTTGAAGCTTGGTTTGGACTTTGGCTCAGAATTTCAGGTGTGAAAATACCCTATTTCACCTTTTACCCCAACATCAGGAGGTTGGAACAGCACATCCAGTGGTGATCTCCAGCTGTTCAAAAGACAAGCATGAAAAAAATAAAGCTTTTTTATAAGGGCAACCTTTTCAACCGAAAAGGTAGAAGGGCACGCATAGCTAATAGATAGGTACTCATTTTGACAGATTATCAAAATATATTTAGATGGCACATTATCATAATGTATTGGAAGAAAAGGCACCCTAGTGGGCACTTGATCACTTTTTCTTTACATGAAAGGCAGCAAATAGGGGACTTTGTCTTTTCTTGCCACGTTATTGATTTCTCAGTTTTTCAAACAATAGTGCACTCTATTGAGTTTACTAGTGTCCAAAACTAAATCAAACAAAAACAAACACGTACACACAAACACACACTCGTAATCATCCCCCTGATGGGAGCATGCTGGGAGCTCAGCTGGAAGCTCCCCAAGAGATCCTAAAGGCCCAACCATACCCTGCGCCATTACATTGCTGTCCAATAGCACTACTATTTCTGTCCCTAGTATGATGACTGACAACTGTGCCAAATTGACACCTTCTCTGTGTCACAATCATTGTGAAAAATATAACACGTAATCCACCTACTAATCTGTCTAATCCTCTTAATGATCTTCTCTTACAGTATTTGTGTGGTAGTGCACAAAACTGAAAATGCTGCATTTGTGTAAATGTTGTCATTTGTGTTTGGCATAGCCAAACCCTTCTGAGGGTTTTTTTATTTAAAAAAAAACTGTGAAGGTCTGTGAAGTTTGAGATTGAGAATTTGTTAAATGTTCTGAGCATAATTATGTTAGGATTTGAGAAAAAAAATCTTGCAAGCAGGCAGTTGATTTGACACATTATTTAAAAACATGTATTCGTTCCATCATGCTTCTCACCCACCTATGTGTTTTTTTTGTTTGTATCAGACAAGGTATATCACTAGTGTTCTGGAGTGATCATGGGATCTGCTGTGTGGGGGAATCACTACTGTGACGCAACAAAAGCGCTACAACACTCAGCCACGCGGGGACGACATTTCACCACCAGCGAGCTCGTGTCAGTAATTTAATAGAAGTCTTGTGTTTTTGTGGGATAATTCAATTTATTTGTATTTTTCATAAAACAAAGCGTGAGATTAACTGATTTTCTCACCTGAGAAAAAAACAGGACTGTTTCTCTTCATGTTTATCGCAGTCTGTCTGTATATCTCTGTATGTGGTCATCCAGAAAAACATACCATTTGCTGGTCAAGAGCTAGTTAATCTAATCTACCAGCATAGGATATGTTTTTTTTTTCTGGATGACCTGATGGTCTGAAGCTGGACCATTTGTGTGTGTGTGTTTTTTATGAGGTCAGCTTTGTTTTCTGTGGGAAGCTGGAGTGACCCTGGGCTCAGTATGAATCACAGGAAGCCTGGATTTCCTGGTGAACGTTTACCTTCTAGAAACGACATAATTGTGCTCCAGTTCACACATTTCAACTAGCCTTTCTTTCATTCAGTGCTACGTAAAGGGGGTGTGTCCATAATAGGCGGAGCGTTGATTGGCAGGTACACGCCCATAAACAAAACCTTTTCATATATATCAGTGACTATTCTACAGCTCTCTACTAAACTACAGACAGCATTTCTCTCAAATTCCAAATAAAAATATTGTCATTTAGAGCATTTCTTTGCAGAAAATGAGAAATGGCTGAAATAACAAAAAAGATGCAAAGCTTTCAGACCTCAAATAATGCAAAGAAAACAAGTTTATATTCATACAGTTTTAAGATTCAGAAATCAATATTTGGTGGAATAACCCTGGTTTTTAATCACATTAAAATTTCATGCAGTTGTCATGCATCTTGGAACGTTCTCCTCCACCAGTCTTACACACTGCTTTTGGATAACTTGCCACTCCTGATGCAAAAATTCAAGCAGTTCAGCTTGGTTTGATGGCTTGTGATCATCCATCTTTCTCTTGATTATATTTCAGAGTTTTTTAATTGGTAAAATCAAAGAAACTCATCATATTTTTTCACAGAGCTGTATAATACTATTAAGAAAATTGATTTTATACATCTTTATTTTTATAAATCTTAACAGTTTCCCTGGATGACACCTACTGAGACACGTGTGCTTACTATTTTATTAGTTATATTTAAGGATAATACTGCCCTGCTGAAAGAATCCAGCTCAGGACCATGCTGGTAGGCCAGCTTGTTAACCAGCACAGGGTATGTTTTTTGTCTGGATGACCAGCTGGTCTTAAGCTGGATTTTTGTAAAAAAATTGCATTTACGTCAGTCACTATTATCCAAAGCTAATTACCTTAGCAAATTCTACCACATGAACCTCACAAAATACCAGACTAAACAATTATAGCTTCAATCAACTGAACTAAGGTTTAACCAATTGGTAAAACCTTTTTTGGTTTAAAACTTATAATTATGGGTTTGAACAGCCATCATATCAGCGTTAAATGTTCAGTGAATGCTCGGTATGGTTTGTTGTTCTTTGAGAATCACTATCATCCTCGGTTTTTGGGGATGAAGCAATAACATATCTATAAGCAATAACATATCTACCAACACCAGAACGCATAGCCTACTGAGAAATGGCTCAGAGCTTTGTTTCAACTATATACTGCACACTATAACATCACTTATCGCTCGCCTAAGCCATTTTTGGCAAAATTTACTTTTTTGCCTAAATCATCTACTCATGATGCTGGTCAAGTTGATTAGTTCATTTGATTCCACCTCTTCAACTTCAGGATAGTGGCCTGTTTAGAGTGTGACTTAAGCTAATTTATTATGCCCAAGTCAAAATAAAATGTTGAAATGTTTGCCATTTAAATAGATTTTCAAGATGAATTTTCATGATTCAGGGATCGTCCCCGATTGGTAAATGATGAGATTTTGACTATAATATACATAAGTTTACTAAATAAAGACTATAGGCTACAAAAGTTGCAGTCTTATTACTGAGTTGTACTGAATTTTGTTTACATTTTTAGTCTGCATTTTAATTAGTAGAATCCATTACTTTAGCTACTTTAGCTCGAAATGCTCTACAATTTGAATGTAACAAAATATTAACTGTTTTCTGTCTTTTCAATCAATATTTAAAACAGTACATTTTAATTGCTTGTGGTTCTACTGCTCGACTATATGAAAAACTATCCTCTTAAATCATTGTGAATTTATAAATAGTCCTATTAAATGAAAACTGTTTGGTGTGTTCCTGAAACTTTAAAGAATAGTTGGTGTTGATAATGTATACATAATACTGTACATAGTAATCTTAAATATGCAGATGTTAAACATTTTATGTACAAGCTTCCACCATATCTTACATTGATTTGTATTTGCCATCTTTCCTATTATTGTTCCAGAAGTATTCAGCTCCTCCCTTTCTACTTTGTAATGCATTGTATGATAATAGTGTTAACTGTAACCACACTCAAAAATTATTCTTTCTGAATATGTACTGTTTGCTAGATATTTGTAATAAGCTCCTAGATACAGTGCAAAAATGAAGCACATTTTCTTCTTTTTTGTTTTCTAATTGTATCCCTGTCTCTCCCCACTTTGGAAATCCAATTACCTCACCCAGTCATTAGGAGTCCCAGTAATGCTCCCAACACTAAGAGGGTGAAGACTAGTATACTCTCTAATACATGTGAATTAGTATATTATATACTCTGCCTCTTTTTTTTCAAACCATTACTGGCTAGCTAGCGCTCTCTGAGGAAAGGGCTGTATCCCCAGCTCTGATTCATCAGCTAACAGACACCTGTGCTGACCAACATCACACAGAAGTGGTAAAGGCAGAGACGGCCGTCTACTCACTCAGAGAGAGCATGATCAATTGTATCTTTAAGGCTCTGGTTGCTGATGGACCTGGAATTCAAACCAGGATTAAAGTAGCTTTGTGAAATATCAGATATATGTGGATTCGAAATAGTAAAGAAGCAATAAGGAGACTCATGGTTGAGAGTTTATGCTACAGCCAATCAAAATAGAGCTCATTTATGTATAATATATATCTTAAAGTCTTGGTATTAAAAACAAAATAAATGTGTTATTGATCAATGAGGAACAAAGAGGTTGTAATTCATAAAATCAAAAACATTATTAATGGGCATCATCCCATTTCTATTATTCATCATATTATTTCCTACCGTTGCCCATGTAATAGGTTTGTGGGTTTGGCTCTTTTAACTGACTCTTTATATATACAGCTCTAAAAATAATAAGAAACCACTTAAACATAATTGTTTTTTTTATTTTACCAAATTGAAAACCTCTGGAATATAATCAAGAGGAAGATGGATGATCGTAAGCCATCAAACTAAGCTGAACTGCTTGAATTTTTCCACCAGGAGTGCAGGCATAAAGTTATCCAAAAGCAGTGTGTAAGACTGGTGGAGAACATGCCAAGCTGCTTGAAAACTGCAATTAAAAAACAGGGTTATTTGACCAAATATTGATTTCTAAACGCTCATTTCTCATTTTCTGCAAAAAAAAAAATGCTTAAAATGACAATGTTTTTATTTGGAATTTGGGAGAAATGCTGTCTGTAGTTTATAGAATAAAATAACAATGTTCATTTTACTCAAACATATACCTATAAATAGCAAAATCAGAGAAACTGATTCAGAAACTCTCTTGATTTTTTTTCCAGAGCTGTGTGTGTGTATATATATATATATATATATATATATATATATATATATATATATATATATATATATATATATATATATATATATATATTTTTTTTACAGTATGGGTTTTTTTTGCCATACAGTCAGTCATTTGGCCCAAAAAAAGAGAATGGGCTCATTTGCCCCTCCGTGTTACCGGGAGGGGGGGTGGTTTCTGGCAGAGGCGGTGAACAATAGCGCCCGGTGCGGCGGCGGCGCGGTGGCTGGGGTAGTGTAGTAAAGAGGAGGGTGGGCAGGGAGGAGTGGAGGGGAGGAGGAGGTGGTGGAGGTAGTGGTGGTGGTGGTAGTGGTGGTGTACGGAGAAGCCGCCTCAGGACCAGCGGACATCAACGGCCACGAGCTCGCTCGAGCTCCCGAGCTGGACTAAATGGAGGCGGCCACGCGCTCGAAGGGGTGGCACAGATAATCTGGGCAGGAGGGGGGGCAGATCCAGGCTTAGGGAAAGCCCGCGGGGGGTGCCATCAACAGCTGGAGCGTATTGTTGAAGGGCGGAAAAAAAGAAAAGAAGAGGAGAAAGATGAATTCTGCCGAGGCGGCGGAGGAAGGACCGACCGACCCGGACACGGAGCCGTTCTTCAGGACAGGTAACGCCGCCGGGCTGCGCGAGCACAGTCGCGCGCTTTCCCGCAGTTTTTATTGTTGTGGCTGATGCTCGTGAGCGCTACACCCGCTCGCTGCTTTTGTTGCGGCGGCGCGGCGGTACGGAGGAGCCGGATGCCGCCTCGCTCGCTTACTATCCGTCGCGTGCTAATGGCGAGCGGCCGCAGGAGCAGGATGGTGATAATGAGTGCATTATCTCGCGTGCACCGGTTTGCCTCCCTGATCAATGGCACACCCATGCTGTGAACGTGCAGCACACAGAACCTCGCTTCTTGACCACTATCACAGCCATGCCTAGAGGAGAGAGTGTTACAGCCATGTTCCTCCTCCCCCGTGCAGATGCTGTGCACGGATGCTGCTCGTTTTGGGAGCATGCAACTGGAACGCTCTGGAATGCTGAACGTGCTTCTGGACCGTGTATTCTCATCTGTGGTCATTCTACTCTAGAGCGAGCATTCTGTTTTCAGAACATGAAACAAGAACGTTTCTTACAATTCTGAGCGTGCATTCTAAAACTAGAGAGTGCAATCTAATTCAGAAGGTGCAATAATGTTTATTCTAATTCTAAGCGTGCATTCAGATTCTTGAACATTAAACAAGAGCATTTATTACAATTCTGGAGTATGTATTCTTATTCTAGAACATCATCAAGAGCATTTATTACATTTCTGAAGTATGCATTCTAATTTAGAATGTGCAGTAAAGTTATTTGAATTCTGGGCGTCCAATTACATTCTAGAACATGCAATCAAAGCATTAATTTTAATTCTAGAGCATACATTCTTATTTTAGAATGTGTATTCAATTTCTAAAACATTAAACAAGAACCTTTATCACAATTCTAGAGTGTGCATTCTAATTGTTGAGCGTGCATCTGATGTAGATCATTCAATAATATTTATTCTAAATCTATTCATACATTCTGATTCAAGAGCATGCATTTAACTTCTAATACATTAAATAAGAACATTTATTACAATTCTACTGTATGCATTCTAATTCTAGAGCATGCATTCTAATTCTAGAGCTTGTATTCTTATTCAAAACATCCAATACAATAGTTTATTCTAATACTGAGCAAGAATTTTAATTATAGAGCATGCATTAGGAATCTTTAACATCCAATAAGAGCATTTGTTCTAAGTGTAGTGTGCATTTTACTTCTAGAGTGTGCATAATAATAATAGTGTTTTTTCTAATTCTGAGCATTTATTTTAGCTCTTACGAGCATGCATTCTAATTCTAAAGCACTTGTTCTAATTCCAGGGCCTGAAATCTAAGTTGGAGTGTGCAAAAATAGTGTTAGTTCTAATTTTGAGCATTTATTTTAAGAGCGTGCATTCTAATTGTATAACATACAAGAAGAGTTTGTATTTAATTCTTAAATCTTCTGATAATAGGGCATCTATTCTAATTCTAGAGTGTGCACTCATATTCTAGAGCATGAAAGAAGTATGTTTATCACAATTTTGAGTGTGCATTCGGATTCTAGAGCGTTTATTATAATTTAGAATTTGCTATTATAATTTGTATATTATGATTATGATTATATTCTGAGCATGCATTCCAATTTTAGAATGTGAAGGTGCATTGTAGTTCGAGGGCGGTCGTGCACGTGAAGGACGACTCCTCTGTGATGCATAGGGCGCGAGCTCGCTACTGTTGTCAGTACCTGCTGCCTCAATAATGCCGGGACGCCCGTGAACGATGGTAGCTCGCGCCTGCGCTCGCGCTGCGGGAGTGGCTGCCTCCCTGCCTGTCTTTTTGTCGAGCGTGACATTAGCGCGCGTCGCTCGCGCTTAAAGCCTGTTGATTCTCAGAGCTGCAGTGTTGAAAGAAAGGAAGGATGGAGTCTGGAGTCAGGGCTCGAGCTGAATGTGATTATGCACGGACAGGTAGTCAGCTCCATCACTGTTATAGACGGCTACTTTTATGCAAAATTAGCCAAGGTTTGTGCTCGAGGCACTGTTGCCTCGTGAAGCCCTGGTTGTGTGCCAGTGTTTGGGGCACCGCATGCACGCAGGCCCTGTCTGAACTATAACCTTTAGCCTGTGGCCTAGATTTGTGCAGCCCACCCACTTAAGGCCAGCGTGCATAACCATCTCAATCTGATGAAAAAAATCACCCTAAGCTCCTTAATGCACCCATACGCCCCTCACCCCATCCCACCCTATCACATCACATCTGCAGATGCTAATGTATATATGTCTGCTGGAGGATTGAGTGGGTGATAATGTGTGTTTGAATGTGTAAGCCTGAATGTAGTGTAATACAATGATGGAAGTGTGTGGTTTGCATAAGTGCATACAGATGCACATAAAAGTGATCAGACATAACACTAACACAGTCTGATTAATATTTTGTAGGACCGCCACCCGTACAAACAAACCAGCTCTGAACATGCAATTAAGTCATTTACCTTAATTTCTAGAGCATGGTTTCTAATTCCAGAACATGCAGTAACAATGTTTTTTTCTAATCTGAACATGCATTCCAATTCCAGAGCATGCAATCAAATACTAGAACCCATCCCATCAAATTATGGACTTCTCAATACAAGGTCTTTAGGTCCTTTAGGTGCTGGTTGTCCTTCCTTGGTGAACTTCTGATAGGCACTCTTTAGGGTCAAAGTGAGGTAGAGTGGGGTAGACTGAGGTGGGATGAGGTAGGGTGAGGTAGAGCAAGTGAGAGTGAGGCAGAGAGAGGTATAGCGAGGCAGAATACGATAGAGTGAGGCAAAGTGTGGTAGAGTGATAGACAGGTAGAGCGGGGTGGAGTAAGTGTTGGGCAGAGTGAGGTATAATGGAGCTGAGAGGGGTACAGTGGTGTAAAAAAATGTTTGTCCCCTTTGTGATCTATTATTTTTCGTTTTAAGGATTAAGGATGAAAAAATCCCAAACAGACCCTGTGTGAAAAAAGTTTGCACCCTAAACCTAATAAGCCTTAGCAGCAACAACTGCAAATTGCAATAAGTGTTTCCCAACACTGTGGAGGAATTTAGGCCACTCTTTTTTGCAGAATTGTTGTAACATTGGAGGGTTTTCGAGCATGAACCACATTTTTTAAGGTCATGCTGCAGCATTTTAACAGGTTTGAGATCAGGAAGTGGACCTTCCACTCCAATGTCTTCACTTTCATGTTTTTCTTTAGCCATTTAGAGGTGGACTTGCTGGTGTGTTTTGGATCATTGTCCTGCTGCATGCCCCAGGCCATCACACTACCAGCACTATATACACCATATACCACCAGTCTTAATGTTCTTTTCTGAAATGAAGTGTTACTTTTACGCCAAATATAATGGGACACACACCTTGCAAAAAGTTCAACTTTAATCTCGTAAGTCCACATAGTATTTTCCCAAATGTCTTAAGGGACCATCAAGATGTTTTCTGGCAAAATTAACATGAGCCTTTATTTTCTTATTGCTCAGCAGTGGTTTTCATCTTGGCACTCTGCCATGCAGGCCATTTTTGCATGAGTCATGAGCGCTTGAAGTGAGGCGTGCAGTTCTTTGAATGTTGTTGTGGGGTCTTTTGTGACCTCTTAGATGAGTTGTCACTGCGCTCTTGGGGTAATTTTGGTTGGCCGGTCACTCCTGGGAAGGTTCACCAGTGTTCCATGTTTTTGCCATTTGTAAATGATGGCCCTCACTGTGGTTCACTGGAGTCCCAAACTTTAGAAATGGCTTTATAACCTTTTTTCAGACTGATAGATCTCAAATACTTTCTTTTGATGGACTTCACTTTGTCAGACAGGTCCTATTTAAGTGATTTCTTGATTGAGAACAGCTGTGGCAGTAATCAGGCCTGGGTGTGGTGTAATAAACTGGGGGGCAAACACTTTTTCACACAGTGTTTGGATTTTTTTCTAAATTAATTAAGTTCCTTCATTTTATAACTGTATTTTGTGTGTACGTTTGTTGTCTTTTTTGTTGATGATCTAAAACATTTAAGCGTGACAAAAAAGCAAAAAAAAAAAAAAAAGAAATCATGAAGGGGCAAACTTCTGTATATTGAGGCCGAATGCAGTGAGGCAAAGTGATGTATAAGTCAACAGTAAAAGCACACGGCAAACTACTTCTTATCCTGAAAAAAATGACTGCAGCTAATTTAGCATCTTAATTTATTGTGCTTTACATCAATATCGAAATGTTCTATAGATTTATCGCACATCGCCTTTTCTGTCCATGTTGTACAAAGATCTCCCACAAGATCTGCTTGATGTTTTGGTGGTTGTCTGACGCAGTCGTCTAGACATCACAGATTGAACTTACTGTTCACTTGCTTCCTAATATTCTGCCCACCCCTTGACACATGCCATAATAACCAGATACTCATGTCAATGACTTCATCTGTCAGTGGTTTTAATATTATGGTTGATGTATTGTGTATATTTACACTGACATGCCAAAAGTCGTGGGATAGCAGTATGTAAATTAATTATAAGGTGTTATTTCAGGGGATGGCTGGAAAATGCCCACACCTGTATAAGCCTGAGGGAGACATTTAACTTCCCTTAAACATTTGTGTTGTGTATGTACCGGAAATACTCCCTAAAAGGCATAAACAGTGGATAGAACAGTGGATGGTAATAATTGTGACCTGCAGCATCTTCTAGCTACAATTGTCATTGTGAACTCTCCCAAAAATCACCCTAGCTTCCATGGGACATGGCAAAATCATGGGACACAATGTGTAGGCCTGTCACAATAATTGCAATATCGATTAATCGTACAATAAATGAACATGACCTCAATCATTTTTGATAATCGTGATATCGTCTATTGTGTTTATTTTTATTTTTGTTCACACATATAACAGTGAAAAGTATTTTAGCCAGTCATGTTTCAATAACTCTGACTCCATACACACAGTGTGGACTAAAGTAGGTGAAGGAATAAGTATATAATTTCCAAACTAATCATAATAAATGATTATTCAAATTTTTGCTTTCTTTAAAAAGTGCATAATTACTTGTTTATGCTATTCTGCTATCATTATGTCAGTGGCATTTAATAGTCTTAAAATTACAAAAATATTGTGTATCGCAATAATTTCTGGGACAATATATCGTCCACAAAAAAGTTCTTAGAGTGATAGGCCTAACAATACTCGTTTCTGCCCTATGACTTAGGCATGTTAGTGTACGTGTAAGTGTATTTGCAATGAAAAAACAAAGCATTAAAAGGAAATGTAAACACTTTTCCACTTTTCCAAGATCAGCATGGCTAACAATAATATTTGTATTCAAACATACACTGAAAGTCAGATGTCACTTTAATCTGTCCTGTAAATACACACCCACACACTTCTTTCAACCCGCGCAAACCACATCTCAGTCTTCGTTAAGCTGGTGCATAATTGTGCATGTGGTTTAGGGCACAGAATGGCTTACTATAAATTATAAAATATGAACAAAACATCATTGTGTAACAGATTGCTGCGGGTATTCTGAGATCATCCTCTAATTCAGGCCTGCTTTGTAAATACCAGTCCTGTTGCTGCACAGTTAAACAGTAAAATTCTATTATAAGTCTGTTAATAGTTATAGGTCACAGTGCCTTAAATCAGGGTTTTAAATCAGGGTTTCCATTCCAGGGTTTCAGCATCCAGGGACCCCTAATAGTGTGAAACAGATTCCATAGCCCCCCATAGATTTATTTCAAGATTATAGTCACTATATATTCAACAGTCATACTATTAAAAAGCTACAGTTGTGGTCAAAAGTTTACATACACTTGTAAAAAAACATAATGTTATGGCTGTCTTGAGTTTTCAATAAGTTCTACAACTCTTATTTTTCTGTGATAGAGTGATCAGAACACATACATGTTTGTCACAAAAAACAGTCATAAAATTTGGTTCTTTCATAAATTTATTATGGGTCTGCTGAAAATGTCACCAAATCTGCTGGGTCAAAAATATACATACAGCAACAAAATTTGTCAATTTTGGTGATGTAGCGAGTTGTGTCAATCAAATTAGCTTCATGTCATGGCCTCTTCACTTCTTGTAAGTGATTCTGATTGACTACAGCTGTTGACTTCTCATGAGCCCATTTAAATAGGGCTCATTTGACCCAGTGATTAGACTCAGCTACAAAAGCTACAATGGGAAAGTCAAAGGAACTCAGTGTGGATCTGAAAAAGCGAATTATTGACTTGAACAAGTCAGGGAAGTCACTTGGAGCCATTTCAAAGCAGCTACAGGTCCCAAGAGCAACTGTGCAGACAATTATACGCAAGTATAAAGTGCATGGAACAGTTGTGTCACTGCCACGATCAGGAAGAAAACGCAAGCTATCACATGCTGCCGAGAGGAGATTGGTCAGGATGTTCAAGAGTCAACCAAGAATCACCAAGAAGCAGGTCTGCAAGGATTTGGAAGCTGATGGAACACAGGTGTCAGTCTCCACAGTCAAGCGTGTTTTACATCGCCATGGACTGAGAGGCTGCCGTGCAAGAAAGAAGCCCTTGCTCCAGAAAAGGCACCTTAAGACTCGGCTGAAGTTTGCTGCTGATCACATGGACAAAGATAAAACCTTCTGGAGGAAAGTTCTCTGGTCAGACGAAACAAAAATTGAGCTGTTTGGCCACAACACCCAGCAATATGTTTGGAGGAGAAAAGGTGAGGCCTTTAATCCCAGGAACACCATGCCTACTGTCAAGCATGGTGGTGGTAGTATTATGCTCTGGGGATGTTTTGCTGCCAGTGGAACTGGTTCTTTGCAGAAAGTAAATGGGATAATGAAGAAGGAGGATTACCTCCAAATTCTGCAGGAAAACTTAAAACCATCAGCCCGAAGGTTGGGTCTTGGGCGCAGTTGGGTGTTCCAAGAAGACAATGACCCAAAACACACATCAAAAGTGGTAAAGGAATGGCTAAACCAGGCTAGAATTAAGGTTTTAGAATGGCCTTCCCAAAGTCCTGACTTAAACCCCATTGAGAACATGTGGACAGTGCTAAAGAAATGGGTTCATGCAAGAAAACCATCACATTTAGCTGAACTGCACCAATTCTGTCAAGAAGAGTGGTCAAACATTCGACCTGAAGCTTGCCAGGAGCTTGTGGATGGCTACCAAAAGCGCCAAGTTGCCGTGAAAATGGCCAAGGGACATGTAACCAAATACTAATGTTGCTGTATGTATATTTTTGACCCAGCAGATTTGGTGACATTTTCAGCAGACCCATAATAAATTTATGAAAGAACCAAATTTTATGACTGTTTTTTGTGACAAACATGTATGTGTTCCGATCACTCTATCACAGAAAAATAAGAGTTGTAGAACTTATTGAAAACTCAAGACAGCCATAACATTATGTTTTTTTACAAGTGTATGTAAACTTTTGACCACAACTGTATATACCAACTAGAGCAGCACTAACCTTTCCAGACAAATTTGGTAACACAACATCTAATAGGGCTTCTATAATCTTCCTGCATAGTCCCTCAAGATCAGGGTACTTTACTTTTTACAGCCAACCTCATTAAAAATGTTGAGAGAATCTTTGAATCCCTATAGTTTTAAAACTGTAATGTGGAGCTCAAAAAGAAAACACAACCAAAGTGCTGCTTATCTAGTGCTTTATTTCAGGTTTGCATGGAACTAACATAATATGAGATTAAGGTTTTACTGCTAATTTTACAAAAGGTAAAGGCAGTGAAATTGTAACTGATACTGGAGTGTTCAGTGTCAGTGAAATTGATTTGCTTTTCAATAAAAGCTATCATAAAACTACCTTTTAGAAAAAAAATAAAGCTTTGTAAACTCATACTAAGCATGATAAGTTTTTCTAAACGCTTTATTTAATTTAATTTATGCAAATAGAGTGTAAAAATGAACTTAAATCTGCTGTTTATCAGCTCTTCTTACCCAGTCTTTTGCTGGCTGTGTCTGACTGTTAGAAGAAACATTAAAATAGGACTTAATAAATCCAATAATTGTTTAGTTTAAAGTTTGAAGTTTTTTCACTTATTTTAGTTAAAGCGCCTGTTTTTAGCCATTTTCAGCCAAATAACCCACCTCCCTAGGTAGAACACTAATACTGCCTCAGTAGGGCTTTAGATACTGTAGATTCTCTTTCTCATTGATTTGGATGTGGAAGCAGTACTTAAATCAAGTAGCCGCTCCCATCTCAGTCATTTATGCAGATATTTCTTATTATGTGTGAATTCAGTCGAAAATTTGGTGTACCACACAAGCTTTACCTTAACAACAAAAATGTACCACAAACAAAAAGTGTAGCATATTTAATGCATGAAAAGTGCAAACAAATTTAAAAGTAAATGCAGTGAATAATTAAGCTGCTTTCACAAATATTGTATCAAAATATAGAGTTTTATATTTTTTTATATTTACCTAGACTGCAGCCTCAATTGCAGTTGGGGGTTCATTAGAAAAGTAGCTTTTTAATGAAAGTGTGAAAAACTGTAAATAATTAAAAATTTGCATATTATAAACGTTCTAGAACAATTTAAAAGGTTTAAAATGATCTTTACACAATTTTTTCCATTTTTATTAGTAGAATTAGAATCAGGCAGTTAGAAATTAGAATTGCAAGGGGTGGCAAATCTTCAGTTGCCACTTTCAGTCGAATATTTGGTGCATCTCTACTGAAAATGTCATAATGATAATAATCACTTTACTCCACCTCCCCAGGTAAAATGAGTACTGTCCCAACAGAGCTTTTATATTGTGTATTCTCATTCCCAGTGGTAGTAGAGAGCCTCCCACACGCCCCTCCTCTGCTCTGCCTCCACCTCCACCCTGCCATCACCCACATGCGAGGCCTAACATATTAAAAAATCAAACGCAGCCTATAACACTCAGTGTGTATTCATCGGATTAGCCTGTTCACAGCTTGAGGTGGAGGCATGCTCTCAGCACGAGCCACGTGAGAGTAACTTACTTAGTTACTGTATGTTAACTGTCAAGCCTGATTCAGAAGCAGCATAGCAGCATTGACAGAAAAATGCTTCAAAGACGTCATTTACGTCTTTATTGCTGCGAGAAGGTTTGGTAATGATGGCATGGCCAAAGACTGGAGTGAACCATGTCAAATCCCTTGTGGTTAAAGGTCACGTCAATACAGGATCAGGCTGAATAAGTAAGGAGCTCCCAGGCTCTCTGAACTGATTTTCTCCCCTATAGAAGAGCAGCTCTGTGGGTGGTGCATGTGCGTTGGTGGATCAGGCCAGCAGAATCCAGAGGCTGTCAGAGAGAACAGACTACGGCTGCTGTCTGAGAGAGAGATCACTGTCAGTGTGAGGGGATGGATGGACCCTCAATCATGTCCATCCCTTCCCACAGACAGGGCTTAGCGAGAGCAGGACTGTGTGTGTGTGTGGGTGTCTTCATGCTTGTATTATCCGTCCGTTTGGAACATTGCTTTTAAAACTGACTAGTTTTAAAGTCCACTGCCCACAGATCCAACATTCTCCAACAGATACAAACACCTACCAAACCATCTGCAACACCAACACAGCCTAATGTTTGCAGAGAGGAGTGTCCAAAAAGTGAGCCACATTAACCAGAATAAATCATTGGAAACAACAGTTAAACACAGTTGTTTGAAAAAGAGACAAAAAGCAGGGCTTCTCAACCCAGTCCTGTGTGACTGCACAATGTGCAACACATAAGCTGTGTTCCAAAGTGCAAGCTGCATCTTGGATTGGCTGCATTTCTTACCTTTTATGTCATAAAATGGTTAATCCACAGTGAAGGATCCTTCGAATACAGCTGAGAAATGCAAGTAATGTATGAAGTGATCTGATGGAAGGAACTGATGTATCCTTCATTGGCTCTTGGTTACCCACAATTCGCTGTCCAATGCAGGGTGGTAAAGCAACATGAAAATAACAGGAAATTAATACTCTGGTGCAGTATTTGATTTAAAATATATATTTTATTTTAACAAATAAAAAAAAATCACATGAATTTCCCGCCTCAGTGTCAGCACAAAATTACCAACAGGCTACAGAGAAGGACTTTTCATAGGACCTGTACTAGTGAGCACATCCTACTAAGAACCCATCCTACCAGGGACCCTGCCTACCTTGACTAGGGGTGTGCAATATTGTCCAAAATAATTTTTGTGATATATATATACACAATTAAGCGATCAAGCTGACCATATAAGAAGCTCTTGTTCTGCCTTTCACTCTGAGAACATTCCATTGCTTTCTGTAAAAACTACATAATACAGTACTGTAGCTTTACTTTCAGTACTAAAACCTTCTAAAACCCAAACTCTTGCATGTCATGCTTTTTTTTTTTTTGCTAATTGGGCTAATTGGCACCTGATTAGTGTAAAAACAAAGAATTTTGAATATAGTTTCTGAAAAAAATTATGTCCACATATGAGGACTTTAGTCTAAAACACAGCAGCTTTGTTTTTGCATGAGTGCCCCTCTGAGCAATATAGCTCATTTGAAGTGCTGATTCGACACGAAGATATAACAAAGTAAAAAAACAAAACCATTTACTGTATTTACTGTTCATTTAAATCACTGAACAACAGTGAAAAGTGTTAAACGTGTTAAACTCTTCTGCCACCACTAGGGGACAGTGTAAAGACCTCATAAGAGGACACCAGGCCCTTGTAGAGCAGAGTTCTTTTAAAAAAGTGATCAGCATTAACGAAATTAAATCAAATTATATTAGTGGTGTCAATCACTTTAAATCACATTACTGTATTATAATATTTCAGGAGAGAGAGAGAGAGAGAGAGAAAGAGAGAAAGAGAGAGAGAGGAAAAAACAGCGCAGGTGAGAGAGAGAGGGAGAGACAAAGTGAGTGAGACAAAAATAGCACGAGTAAGAGAGAGGGAGAGACAAATTGAGCATTTCATGCAAAGTTTCAAAGCAGGCATCATATTTTTTTACACCTTTTGATACACGGCAGTACCAAGACATTTTGGTCGGTACCTTTTTGGTATTTTTCGAATATAGTTTGATTAGAACATAAAAATAAACCTAAACCTGCCGCTTGTTGGATCTCCTGTCTGGCTCTCACCTTTGCTCCTCTGCTCTGAACACTGATTGGCTGTTAGGTTTTTTGTTCATGTCATAATAACTGTTTTTTTGGGAGAGTACATAAATAAAAACACAAACTACTGGGGTGTATTGAATTGTTGTGTCTCATAATGTGTATCAAGAAGCCTTGGAGTACACACTGTGACCCCAGCGGTGTTTTCCTACTGCTGGTTTAATATTCATGTCACTAAAATGCAAATTTTGATTGATTTCTCAGTAGCTTTCCCAAGGTGCTGCTCTCAAGAGTGCGTAGATCACCTCATTACTCCTCTCTTGCGTTTGAGTTCATATTTATCCCACACCTTAGACTCAATTTGCTGTATTTTGCAATTACGCAACCGGGAAAATCAGTTGATTTAAAGTCAGAGTAATTGAATTTGGCCGCACAGTAGCTGGGGGTTGCCAGATGTTTGGCCTGGAAACCCAAAAGGTCCCCAGTGTAACACGACTGGAATCACTTCTAAGCTGCTTAGCCGTATACGGGTTTTCCTGCGGCCGTCTGTTGTGGGGTAATGTGTCGCAGACAGTAATCTGTTTGCGAGGCCCAACTGTGCAACTCGGTAGTGTCTGGCACTCACCGGCCAATGACTGCACTCTAAAAGTGCTTCTGCTGGTTGAGTCAGCCAGTTAATATCCTGCACAGGCCATTCTTCTTCTCGAGAGTGTCGGGATAGCCCCGGGGCATTCTGCAGTTTATGTGTAAAAGTGTGAAGAATGTCATTATCTCTCACTTCTGTGTTTCTGAGTGTTGTGATAAGCTTGTTGAGGTTGACTCATTGTTTTTCTGGAGAGCTTCTGCTGTTGGACAGCCTCAGAGTTTCCAAGAGTTTGTGTGATTTGGATCAGCAAACCAGGAACCATTTAACAGTGGTTCTCTGCAACAGGGCCGCTGCTAAGGTTTTGGAGGCCCTAAGCATAACTGGTCACTTACACAAATATTGCACTGGACAAGTTTTTGTATAGAATGGCCACATACACTTTAAAAATGGTTAAACATGCGCAAGATTTAGCGCCTCCATGCATTTTTTGATTATTTATTTGACTGGAAAATGTCACATCTGGCAACAACCAACAGAGCAAACCGAGCCGTGCCATTTCAGGCAATAGGGGTGGGGGCATTATATTATGCACAAAAATAATAACGTGCCGCTTTTAAGTAGTAGAGTAGGTGCCCCATGCAATGTTTAAAGACAAAAAAGATGAGCGTATCATAAATAATTCACATTGGGTTTTAAATTTAATAATGTCATAATTTCAACACATTTCATTCTCAGTCAATTTGGCTCCCTGCAACTGCAAAATGGTTGAGGCCTAACGCTGGCTGCGTTGTCTGCGTATGCAGAGCGGCGGCCCTGCTCTGCAAGCCCACATCTCCCTTACGATGGGTTACCCCACTGGCAATTCAATGTTTATTCACTGTGATTCAACTAAGGGGTGTAATAAATGATCTATATTGCATCTTATTGCGATATTTAGTTTTGCAGTATTGTATCAATTTTCAAAACACAGTAGCAATTTAGATAATCAGATAATTATTTAGATATAGATTTCTATTTATATTTAAACATTGGTGTCAGACAGTGGTTCAATAAATGTTGTGTTTTAACCCCACCCACTAGATAGCAGTGTTGTAATCTTTCATTCTGTGTGTTTTTTGTACTATAACAGTTTTCTTCTCAAAAAAATGTATTTAAACAATATTTAAAATATATTGCCTTGCTTACATTCGTTTATTCATTTATCATCAAACACATTTATTTCATTCTGAGTCACAGGAGAGCCAAAGACAATCCAAGCAGCCATTTGGCAGAAAGCAGGACACACCCTGGATAGGCCACCAATTCATTATTCACAGGATAGACAGATAGACAGACAGACAGACAGACACAGTCTCTAACACCCTCACAACTAGGGGATAATTTCAAGCACCTCCAATTCACTGATTGGCAAATGATATTGGATTGTTGGAGGAATCAAAAAAGACCCAGATGCCCCAGCCGGGAACTGAACCCAGGCCTTCTTGCTGTAAAGTGACAGGCCCACTGTGCCGCTGCTTCGCTTACAGTGTTGGAATATATTGCATTATATTCAATTGTAACCCCTGTGCTTGACAATACATGGCCCTATTTGAATTGCCAAAAAAAATCATGGTTGAATCAACATTTCATAGGAGTAGATCATTTTAAAACAATGAATCAACGTTGCAATATGTTTAAATGTCATACGTCTCAATATTTGGTGAACTATATATGATGTTAATCTATATATATATATATATATATATATATATATATATATATATATATATGTATATGTATATATATATGTATATAAAACGTTCATTCTACATTGTATTCTTGGTAACACTTATATGCAATAACGGTACCTTAATTAACAGCACCGGTGACCTATTAATTCACTCTAGTTAAGACATCATTAATCATTACAACATTTTTAAACTAATGTCTTACTATAAGCCTTATTATAATTTACAGCTGTCTTATGCAGTAAAATTTTGTAATGTTGTATTATTATCAATCTTATTATTATTTACAGCTTTCTTAAGCATTATAATTTTGTAATGTTTTACATATCTTAACGTTATTAACGTGTCAATTAATAATTAGTTTATCATTAACACAACGTAAATGAAAGGCAGTGATTTACAATTAAATACAGGTGATACATGTGATGTTTTCCAACTGTCGCTAATGCAACATCACAGATATTTACACAATGTGTTTGGAGAAAAGAGTTGAATTCTCTACAAATATTTTTCTTGCTCTTTAATGCTCTTTTAAAGGGTGTGACTGCATTATTATGCTATTATAAGATATTAAATATCAGAGGCATAAATGTTTTAACTTTTTTAAAATGTAGATAGTATTGTTTATTATAAATCTTTCTGGGACAATATATCGTCCATAGAAAAAAGGCCAACGTGACAGGCCTGCTCCTGCTCCAACAAAATTAAACTGTTCTGTATCCGGACGCAATTGCAGATGAAAAGAAAGCATCCAGACAGTAAAATGCCAGAATCACGTTCAGCCTGTCGGAATGCAGCAGATGTTGCTTTGAAGTGCAGCACGTAGACTGAAGTCACCCCGCTGTCTCATCTCAATAGATGACTGTAACTTCCCGTAGGACGTGTACAGTAGTTGCCTACTGCTCTTGTTTTATTTAGAGCACATTTTGAAACTGTGTCATCCTCAGCATCCAGACTACAGAGCTAAACTACGAGCGATGGTGGAGTATGCGCTTCACCGTAGGCATAGTGTCCATATGGCCTTACAGGAGGATTACAAGAATAACCTCCAGCATGCATTACTGCACAGCGGAGTAGATGATTGCGCTTGAAACGCTGTCTCACGGGAGGCAGGGCTCTACTTCAGCCACTGCAGGGGATCTCTCTCAAATGGACCGCATGAGGGTCAGGAGGGTTGCTGTAGCAACTGTTGCCAAGATTCCCAGACAGGACTGGAGTTCTTCGCAGGCAGTGCAGGTACATTCGGTAATTACGCTGCCCGAGAGACCGCCAAATCAATTTCAGAAGTGTTTCTGAATTTTGTCCGTGATGGATATGCCATTGGCTTTGGCAGGTTGCCACCGGACTGTTCTGGGGCAATGCATTAATTTAAGACGTTTCTGGCGATAGATGATGGACTAAAAATCAACCAGCCTGTTTATAAGACCTGCTTTAGTGCAGAAGAGCTGCTATTGATTCAGGTACCATTGCTTTCTTTTGGTTATCCATTATAAGATGTGCAAAAAGAAAGAAAATATCTAAAGCAGGAATAGGTCTGGCCTTCAAGTGGCAGAAATTGTTGTTCTTAGAAGCACTCTACCCACCCATATCGCACACCAAAATCAACACTGCCTATTAAAAAAGACGTTATCAGCAAGCAGCAGATGCACTGTTCGTGGAACACTTCACGCTGTGAATCGTGAATTTCTTTCAGTGAGAAAAAAGAAAAAAGCATGAGTAAGTCTGGCGTGGGCTGCTCTCAGAGGCATGCTTTATTAAATCTGTTTCTCCTTTAGATATTAAGATAGCCCCAAATTTAAGTCTTGCACCATCATGATATACATCAATCAAGCAGAACTTTATGACCACCTCCTATATATCATAAAGGAGCATATAGAATAACATTCTATACTTACAGACTGTAGTCCTTCTGTTTCTCTGCATACTTTATTATCCTTCTTCCAATTGTTATGTTCTTTAATGGTCAGGATCTCACAGAATCACCACAGAGCAGCTATTATTTAGGTGGTGGGTCAGGGTTTCCGCCACGTTCATTTCAGTGCGGCGGTCCGCCACGCCTTCGTTCTTCCCCGCCACCCTTCGTGAAAATTCGGAGCCCGGCGTTTTTCCCGCGCTTGATCAGCGTTGCCCCTTCGGGGGTGGAAATCGGTAGTTAGTCATGCAGTGCCAACATAACGCGCGCGCGAGAGAGAGAGTGTGAGTATAGGACACAGCGAGAGAGAGAGACTGAAACATAACGCGAGAGAGAGAGAGAGAGCGAGAGCGCGCCTGTAAATAGCGAGAGAGAGAGACTGAAACATAATGCGAGAGAGAGAGAGAGAGAGAGAGAGAGAGAGAGAGAGAGAGAGAGAGAGAGAGAGAGAGACTGAAACATAATGCGCGCGCGCGAGAGAGAGATGAATTAAACAGTGATTAAACAGCTTCAACTTACGCAGGTGTCCACTCAGGCTCACTCACCTGGTGGAGTGAAAATCACGCTATGTTTCTGTTTCTGGAGCTGTCATAAAGCAAGGATGTAGGGCCCTAGAATAGAGGCACCCTAGAACAGCTCTGTGATGCATTTGTTTTCACGGTCCAGTAGACATTTTATTGTAATTAAATTAAAGATTAAAGATATTATTTGTCTGTTTTAATAAGCACAATTTTTAATTAAATTCAATAATATTTTTTATTTTATTTACTCATTCTCACATTTAAAATACCTAATACAGATAAGAGCGAATAAATAATACATATATATTCTGTTGTGCCCTTTCTCCTCTGTTATGTATAATTTAACATTTTGTGTTGCACACTTTTACGTTTACCGTATCTGAAAAAAGAACAATAAGGATTTATTTTAAAGAAACCTACTTTTTGCAACTTTTTGTTTTAAGTGGGCATTTTTCAGTGACAGTTGGAAATAAAGAAAATAACTGGAAACATGTGTAATTGTGTTATATCGTGATATCATTAACGTGATATAAATTATCGGTTCCCAACCGGGGGGTCCTGCCACCGCACCTTCAAGGAAATCCTGGGGGAAACCCTGTGGGTCATTCTCAGCACTGTGGTAACACTGGCATGTGGTGGCGTATGATGTGTTAGTGTGTGTTTTGAGCTAGTAGAAGTTGACACAGCAGTGCTGCTGGAGTTTTTAAACACTGTGTTCACTTTCTGTCCACTATATTAGTATATACACGTATAAAGGAGTTTTTTCAAGGCCGCGTCCCAATTCACTAGCTGGTGCAGTGGGACCGCAACCCTGACAACACAGGTTCGATCCCGCGTGAGGAGCCGTGTGTTTATTTATTTATTTATTTCCTTATCGCGTCTGCACAGATCTGATTGGCAGAGGAGAACGTTTGGTGATCTTACCCCACACATGATTGGTCTGTGAGTTTACTACGCCGCAAAGCACGTATACAATTAAATCCTTCCCAGTAATTTATCGGTTTGGGTCCACAATGGGCAATGTTTGGGTCCGGACCGCGGCCCGCCTATTAGTGACTCCTTCTCTAGTCCTTTATCAGTGCTCACAGGATGTTGCCAAAGGACACTGTTGGTGTATATTGCTGACACTGTTGTATGGTATTGTTGATGTATGGTGCTAATTAGCACCAGTTATTGTCATGCAAAATGTATGGTTAAATCATCACTCACTGGCATCAAACCATTGCGCATTGTTAAGTAATCTCAAATAAATGTATGGGGATTTGGACATTGTTTACTCAACCTGTCACGATTAGATTTTTGTGGACGATATATCAACCCAGAAATAAAAGCGACAGATGGTATTATTGTAATTTAAGACTATTAAATGCTTCTGACATAATGATAATAGAACAGTGTAACCAAGCAATTATACCCCTTTAAAGACAACAAATTTGTAACTAATCATATATATACTAAATATATACTTTTTTCTTCACTTATTGTGGTCTACACTGTGTGTATGGAGTCACAGTTACTAAAGCATTAGTCATTGCGTAACTGGCTAAAATTATGTTCCCTGTTATACAGTGGTATTAAAAAAATTTGGGCACCCTTAATAATTTTCAGGATTTTTCTTTATAAATCATTTCAGTTAAATATATCATATAGCAGATAAACACAGTGATATTTGAGAAGTGAACTGAAATTTATAGGATTTATGTATTGAAAATTACACATGTATTGATGTATTTTTTGATTGCCCAAATTTTAGCCTCTGCCTAATTTGGTTTAAAGAATTATTGAACACATTCTGTAAATCCTATAAACCTCATTTCACTTCTCAAATATCACTGTGTTGGTCTGATATATGATATATTTAACTGAAATTGCTGATTAAAACAACCAATTTTTTAAAAAAGAAAAATGCTGAAAAGGATCAGGGTGCCAAAATGTTTTCATACTTCTGTAAATGGGATCAAACATACAAATAAATACAATAGATAATATAACATTAAGGTAATGTTTAGGGCTGGGCGATATGGTTTAAAAACTATATCTCAATATTTTTGTCTGAATTGCGATATACGATAAATATAAGATATCTCGATATTTTTTTCATCCCATAAGGTAATATCAAAAAGATACTTTTGAGACAAAGCTACATGTTCCAAATTTTATATTGGTACTTTTATAATTCAGTGTTGTATCCTGTAGCCTAGCAACATTTATTTATTTATATAATCAACAACTGAAAGTCATTTCAAATTATAGTAATTATAAACACATATTTTTAAAATCCTGATATATCGCTCAGTCCTAATAATGTCCATTTATTGTCATTTATAAGTTGATAATGTAATTATTGTGACAGGCCTGTTGTTTACTGTATTATATCAATTTTAATGAAATTAGTTAAATAGAATTAAATAGTTCTAATTTAAACCTCATTTACTGAGTTATACAGTTAGCCCAGTGCTAATATATATTCTAGGCCCATGCCAGCCATTGTTCTCAGTCTCAGAGGAGAGCAGAGTGTACTGAGCCGGCTGGACGCAGTGCTGCTCTAGCTACCCTTGGCCGGCGTCCACTTCGCCCAGCCATTTGGCAGTACTGGGACAGGATTGGTTTCATTTGGTAATTACGGAGAGCGGCCCATTTCCTTTTGCTCTTGTGAACTTTTTTTCTTCCTTTTTTGGAAGGGCGCACCCTGATCCTGTACCATGGGAAGTGTTGAATGTCTAATATCCTTTTCTTCTCCCTTCTGCGAGGTTTGATTTTGGAGATGTTTCCTGCTGTGTATCAGAAAGCGCTTTTCAATAACCAATACTGTAGCATCTACCCCGGAACAACCTGTTGTAGTACATAGGGGTGGGAATCGTTTACTATCTCACGATTCGATTCGATTCCGATTTTGGGGGCCACGATTCGATTCAAAATCGATTTTTGATTCAAAACGATTTGAATTATAAAAATTTCTGCTTCTGGCTTATGAATCTTATTGAAAAAAAAAACCCTCCATAATATACACTGGTCCTGGAGCAGGTAATGTGTTACAAAAACAATAAAATGTGCAGGAATGTGGGTCCTCAGTGACAGAGGAATCACTGGGATATCACAATGACGTTAATGAACAATAAATAAATAATAAATAACACTGCTTTATTACCAGGCTACTAGCGGTGGTGTGTAGGTGACGCTGCTGGGCTGATGTGATGATAGCAGTGAAGCGCTAAAGTTCAGGAGCAGCTGCTGATTAACTAGTTAATTTAAGGTCGTTGTATTTCTTCAGAAAGGGGGCAGGAGGTGGAGAAATTAATTCATATGGTCCATTCCTTAATTCCTCTGTGATGAGGAGCTGAAATTAGCTCTGATTAGCTTATTGTATTTTTCCGTTCCGCCTTAAATGCTGCAGCCCGCTGCCACCTGTAGCGTTATTTAAGGTGGAACTGGAAAGTTAGCTAGTTAGCTAGCTAACAGTTACTGAAACTAACTACTAGCGATCTTTTTTATGCTTGTTATGAAGCATTCTGCCATAAAACATTGAAACTACACGTTAATCTAATGTAATATAGTGCTTGTTCTGCCATCTTACCGGTGATTCTCAAACACCTACGCTCTGTGTGTGTCTGGAAGATCTCCGTTTGAAAGGACAAGCGCTATCCCCAGGGTTGCCAGGTCCAACAAAAATACCCAGCCCAAAATCAGTCTAAAACCCGCCCCTCAGAATCGATTTTGGGACATTTTAAATCGATTCTGAATCGTAGTAAATGAGAATCAAGATTCTTATGTGAATCGATTTTTTGGCACACCTCTAGTAGTACAGTAGAGATCTTATGCTAGGCCTTTCACAATAACTGTTTTTGTTTAAAATATATCCACAAAATAATCACACATAAGATGACTCCACAGGACCACACAGACAGAGAATATTTGGGTGGTTGGTCATTCTCAGCACTGCAATAACATTGGCATGGTGGTAGTGTGTAGTAGTGTGTGTTGTGCTGGTACGAGTGGATCAGTTACAGCAGTGCTGCTGGAGTTTTTAAACACTCACTGTGTTTACTCACTGTCCACTCTGTTACACACTCCTACCTAGCTGATCCTTCTTGTAGGTCCTTCTTGTAAAATCAGAGACAGAAGATCTGAATCTGTTTCTTCATCAGTCGTCACAGGATGCTGCCCACAGGCCTCTGTTGGTTGACTATTCTCAGTCCAGCAGTGACATAAAAGGACTACAGTCTGGGGAAAAATGGATAATGGGTGTAGAAACACAAAGGTAGTCTTAATATTATGCTTGATCTGTGTACAGCTCTAGAAAAAAAAAACACAAAGACCACTTCAGTTTCTGAATCAGTTTCTCTGATTTTGCTATTTATAGGTTTATGTTTGTGTAAAATGAACATTGTTGTTTTATTCTATAAACTACAAACAACATTTCTCACAAATTCCACATAAAAAAATAGTCATTTAGAGCATTTATTTTCAGAAAATGAGAAATGGCTGAAATAACAAAAAAGATGCAGAGCTTTCAGACCTCAAATAATGCAAAGAAAACAATTTCATATTCATTAAAGTTTTAAGAGTTCGGAAATCAATATTTAGTGGAATAACCCTGGTTTTTAATCACAGTTTTCATGCATCTTGGCATGTTCTCCAACATTCTTACACACTGCTTTTGGAACTTTATGCCACTCCTGATGCAAAAATTACAGGAGGTAACGTAAGCCTTCAGGAGTTTGTGCATGTAAGAAGGAGCTGTTCTGTTATCACCTTGTAGGCGATTGTAAGAGCTTTGAGTTTGATTCGAGCAGCAACTGGTAGCCAATGGAGCTCAATGAGCAGCGGCGTATTATCGTCATTTATAACACTGGTGTAGTGACAGTAAAATAGCACAATAAAGCAGTTACATCATTTTAAGGAGAACTCCGGTGTGAAAGGACTTGGGGTGTAGTGAAACATGAAAATGAATACAATCTTGTATTGAATAGCCCACTTACATTTACCTCCAGCATTCCAAAATACAAGGCTTTAAGCCAATGCTCCCAACAGGCTTACAATGCTAGTGATAGGTGCATAGAGTTAACCATGCAAAAAAAATATTATTTTACTATTAACAAGCTCAAATTATCTTTACACTTCATTAGTAGAATTCTGAGGGCACTGACATTTAAAACAATTCACTGAAACTAACTAACCAACTAAAAGCATAACATAAATAAAGTTAAACCACTGTTTTTTTTTTAATAGTTCAAATATCGGGCGCCGAGTGGTCCAGCAGTCTAAAGCGCAGCCACTATGAGCGGGAGGTCGCAGGTTCAAACCCCCGTCATGCAGCTTTGCCATCAAGCTGCCGGCACTCAGAGGGAGCAAAATTGGCCCTGCTCCCTCCGGGTGGGTAGATGGCGCTCTCTCCCCACATCACTTCTGGTGTGATGTCTGCAGCACAGGGTGTCTGTGAGCTGATGTATCAAAACCGAGTCGCTGCGCACTGGCTGCTCGGCAATGCTGCATCAGCAGCAGCTCGAAAATAAGCGGTGGCTGGCTTCACATGTATCGGAGAAAGCATGTGTTAGTCTTAACCCTACTGGTGTGTCGGGGCATTACTAGTGATAGGGGGAGTCCTAATGAGTGGGTTGGGTAATTGGCTGTGCTAAATTGGGGAAAAAATGAAAAAAAAATTAAAGAAAATTATAAAAAAAAAAAAAATCAAATATCATCTCATCCACAAAATAATGCGCTGTACTCATTAAGTAAACACAATGAGTAATATTGAGTTAATTCATATATTGTTCGATAAGTCAATAGCATGATTATCATTACAGACCTTACATCATTCATTAAAGACTGAAAGTCATGGATGTAGTCATAAAACATGTAAAAGTGTTGTATGAGATCTGGATGAATTATTGATTCAGTACTTTGTATGCAGGGGATAGTGTTGTCAGGTATTGCAGGTGATGGCCTTCATCCTTTCATCTGGTATGGACCATCGTGCAAGTGCAGCTCTTTTTCGCTTCATGCTGAGAGTGGATAATGTGGTTACTGGACACTTGATGTTGTTTATGGGATCTGTTTAAATAAATAGTGTGAAGTCTGTTTTATGTTGAGTGTAGTGACAGTACTCAGAATAACATATCTGGTATCTCTGCCTAATGATTCATGTTTTTGTGGGTAAATGACACGCGCCATTTTGCATATCTCACTTTATGACAGGGGTGTCCAAACTACGGCCCGCGGGCCATTTGCGGCCCGTTTCCTTTTTTGGAGCGGCCCGCAAGCTATTTTAGAAATAGAATGAAAGTTGGCCCGCTGTTAAGCAGGTTTTTATAATGTGAGATTCAAAGTTTGAACGCTAGGTGTCAGAAACTGGCCAAAGAGTCTAAAAGCAGAGAGGGTGCGCATTTCTAGCGCAGAAAATCCGGCCAAAGAGTCTAAAAGCGGAGAGGGTGCGCATTTCTAGCGCAGAAAAACAGGGCAAAAGTGTCTTAAAGGGGAGAGGGTGCGCATTTCTAGCGCAGAAAATCGGGCCAAAGAGTCTAAAAGCGGAGAGGGTGCTCATTTCTAGCGCAGAAAATCGGGCCAAAGAGTCTAAAAGCGGAGAGGGTGCGCATTTCTAGCGCAGAAAATCCGGCCAAAGAGTCTAAAAGCGGAGAGGGTGCGCATGTCTAGCGCAAAAAACGGTGCAAAAGAGTCTAAAAACAGAGAGGGTGCGCATTTCTAGCACAAAAAACGGGGCAAAAGAGTCTAAAAGCGGAGAGGGTGCGCATTTCTAGCGCAGAAAAACGGGCCAAAGAGTCTAAAAGTTGCCATAATTAAGGAGTTTAATATTAAGAAACATCATGAAATTAAACATCAATTTAAAAAATCTTAGTTTACACAACACTGTCAAAGATAAAGATAGTAAGTCAAGTAAAATGGTGTTTAAATGAAATCTGGAAAAAAGTATTATTTAAAGTGGTATATTTCTCCTTCAAATATATTTCTCCTTCTGGCCCCCAACAAAAAAAGTTTGGACACCCCTGCTTTATGATTTTGTTTTTTTATTTTTACAGTATATTTGTTTTGTATTTGCGTCATGATAATCATGTTTCGATTATGGCAGCGTGGAACAGTGTAAAATATTTGTAATATATAAGCTGTAAAGAAAACCACAGTTCACATGAAAGCAGATCAAGATGATGATCAATGTTTTTTAAAATACCACAGGTTGAGTTGTTTGATGTGCACCTGAGCATGGGTAAAGTGTGTACACCTCTCAAAACAAATTAATTTAAATAAAACATTGAATTGATCCTCACCAAATCAGGGAGGTGTAAAAATGCCTATAGTATGGCCCTATAAAATGTGTTTGTTTTTTTGTTTTTAGTTTTTAATCGAATTAATTACATGCTGGTGGGACGTCGCCTGCTTCGAGCTGTCCCACCAGCCCAACCGAGGTTCAGTATCCCTTACATTTTAAGACAGGTTTACTGGTTCAAATCCTGCCAACAGCTGCCGGAGCCCTGAGAGAGCACAATTGGCCTTGCTTTCTCTGCAGGGGTGGATTGAGCTCTTTCCCCACATCACTCCAAAGAAAGATGTCCGCAGCTCAAGGATTCTATAAGCTGATGTATCAGAACCGAGTCGCTGCGCTTTCCTCTGAGCGTGCTGTGATGCTACTCGGCAATGCTGCATCAGCAGCAGTTTAAAAAGAGGCGGTGTCTGACTTCACATGTGTTAGTCTTCACACTCCTGGTGTTGGGGCATCACTAGTGATAGGGGGAGTCCTAATAAGTGGGTTGGGTAATCGGTGTTCAAGAAATCTGGCAGTTCACGTGAGGTTAGTGACGTTTCAGTTTGGAGAAAGGAATGTTTTTTGTTTATTATAATATAATATGGAAAATTTACGGAAAAATACTGATACAGGAGGATGGCGGGAAACAGTAGTTTCCTGGCCAAAACAGAAGACTTGATAGACATGTGTATGGTTCACTATGCTACGTTCATTGCATTCATCCCTGTTGCGTGCAGAATAAGGATGTTGATCAGCTGAGATCGGTAATTGAATAATTTTCCACACCTCGTTCTTGCTGAGAGACTTATTAGCAGCAGTGCTATTTCTCCAGACTCAAAGTGTGAAGTTCTGCTGTAATCCTGTCTACCACTGCAGCACCACTGTCTCCCACTAGAACACTGCACTGAGATCTCCAGCGGACCCTGATTTTTCTGCTTTTAAAATTCTGTCTGTACAGCTGATTAGACTCTATTATGTTTCCTCGACAAGCATAATTAAGCTGTTTTGATTCTCCACAGAATTAGTGAATCTGGAGCAGGATGTTATTCAACCTATATTGTAATTGTGATATTGTATTAAAAATACTTTTTTGTCTTGCCAGTTCATGTCTTTGGATGTTTAAGTTAAATACATTGGGCCTTTCATTCAAAATGAGAAATTCTTGTTTCTGAGCTCCGCGGTACAGATAAAAGGCTCCATGCGACAGTAGCTGAGCTCCTTGGTACAGTTAAAAAGCTCCACGAGACAGTAGCTGAGCTCAGTTGTACAGTTAAAAAGCTCTGCGAGACAGTAGCTGAGCTCCGTGGTACAGTTAAAAAGCTCCGTGGTACAGTTAAAAAGTTCCGTGCGACAGGAGCTGAGCTCCGCAGTAAAGTTAAAAAGCTCCGAGCGACAGTAGCTGAGCTCCGCGGTACATTTAAAAAGCTCCGCGGTACAGTAGCTGAGCTCCGCGGTATAGTTAAAAAGCTCCGCGCGACACTAGCTGAGCTCTGCGGTACAGTTAAAAAGCTCCCCGCGGTACAGTTAAAAAGCTCCGCAGTAAAGTTAAAAAGCTCCGAGCGACAGTAGCTGAGCTCCGCGGTACATTTAAAAAGCTCCGCGGTACAGTAGCTGAGCTCCGCGGTACAGTTAAAAAGCTCCGCGCGACACTAGCTGAGCTCTGCGGTACAGTTAAAAAGCTCCCCGCGGTACAGTTAAAAAGCTCCGCGCGACAGTAGCTGAGCTCCACGGTACAGATAAAAAGCTCCGCGAGACAGTAGCTGAGCTCCGCGGTACATTTAAAAAGCTCCGCGGTACAGTAGTTGAGCTCTGCGGTACATTTAAAAAGCTCCGCGGTACAGGTAAAAAGCTCCGCGAGACAGTAGCTGAGCTCCGCAGTACATTTAAAAAGCTCCGCACGACAGTAGCTGAGCTCCACTGTACAGTTAAAAAGCTCCGCGAGACAGTAGCTGAGCTCCGTGGTACAGTTAAAAAGCTCCGTGCAACAGTAGCTGAGCTCCGCGGTACAGTTAAAAAGCTCCGCGCGACAGTAGCTGAGCTCCGCGGTACAGTTAAAAAGCTCCGCGAGACAGTAGCTGAGCTCCGCAGTACATTTAAAAAGCTCCGCACGACGGTAGCTGAGCTCCACTGTACAGTTAAAAAGCTCTGCGAGACAGTAGCTGAGCTCCGCGGTACATATAAAAAGCTCCGCGGTACAGTTAAAAAGCTCCGTGGTACAGTAGCTGAGCTCCATGGTACAGTTAAAAAGCTCCGCACGACAGTAGCTGAGCTCCACGGTACAGTTAAAAAGCTCCATGCGACAGTAGCTGAGCTCCACTGTACAGTTAAAAAGCTCCATGCGACAGTAGCTGAGCTCCACTGTACAGTTAAAAAGCTCCATGCGACAGTAGCTGAGCTCCACTGTACAGTTAAAAAGCTCCGCGAGACAGTAGCTGAGCTCCACTGTACATTTAAAAAGCTCCGTGCGACAGTAGCTGAGCTCCGTGGTACAGTTAAAAAGCTCCGCGAGACAGTAGCTGAGCTCCACTGTACATTTAAAAAGCTCCGTGCGACAGTAGCTGAGCTCCGTGGTACAGTTAAAAAGCTCCGCGAGACAGTAGCTGAGCTCCGCGGTATATTTAAAAAGCTCTGAGGTACAGTAGCTGAGCTCCGCGGTACATTTAAAAAGCTCCGCAGTACAGTAGCTGAGCTCCACGCTACAGTTAAAAAGCTCCACGGTACAGTAGCTGAGCTCCGCGGTCCAGTTAAAAAGCTCTGCGGTACAGTAGCTTAAATTGATTTTTTCCTGCACCCCTAATTACATCATTACTCATTAATAGTATTTGTGAATGAGGAAACTAGCTTATTGTTTCTGCAGTGTTTGCAAATTGTATTAAAATTACAGTAGTCACAGGATCTGCTGTGCTACGTCTTGGTGTCAAATACCACAGGACAACTTTTGAGATCTTGTAGTGTGAGCTATTGTGGCTGCATGTGGAGCACCATAGGCATACTGGGGAGGTGGTCTTAATGCTTTGGCTCATCTGAGTACCAACTGGAGAAGAGGAGAGGCAGAGACAATGGATGACGGGGGTGGGGGGTGGTTGTGAATATTGTACGTGATTTACATCATAGTAAATGGAGAAGCTTGTGTTTAAATTCTGTTGAAGTGTGCAGCAGTTGTGTGTGTATGTGTGTGTGTGTATGTGTATGTGACCTGCTTGTAAAGTGTGTGAAATGCTCTCTAGCCTCTAGCGGGATCAGGGGAAAGTCTCGGTTTCTCACAGTAAATTTAACCTGCCATGTTCGCGAGCAGCCGCCCTCATTCAGGTTTAATAGTTTATGTAATCCGCACTGAAGAAACGGAGGGAGGGCCGGAGCAGTGGGCGAGAGACAGGCATAGAGAGTGAAAGAGAGCGAGAGTGGGGGAGAAAGGTAGAAAGGCAGAAAGAGATGGAGAGCAAAGACAGCACCAGAAAGAGAGTCAGTGGTGTGTACTGAACAAGAGGGATATGTTAATGTGTGTGGACATGTAGTTGGCAGTCTGTTTATGTACATGTCCATTCTGGGTGTGGGTATGTGTGCGTCTACTGTCTGGGAGCATTGATGCATGTGCACATGTGTGTGTGTATATACTGTATGTCATTCTGGATTGATGTGTGTGTGTGTGGTGGGGGGGGGGATTGAGCTCTGCCAGCTCGTTGGCCCCAGTGGCCAGCTGTCAGTAGCTGGGATTCTAGCGGTTGCAGGTTACATCATTAACAAATAAAAACAGAGGGCACAGGGCCAATTATTATTATTTCCTTGCTTTTTAGGGTTTAATTCATCTTATACTAAGTAAATATTTACAGCAAGGGGGGCATAATGAAGTGTAATGGGATGGAGTCCTACAGATTAGTATCTCTCCAGCCCAGGGGGTTGTTGAACGCAATAGCAAAACAGTTCATCTCAAAGCAGGAAAACACCCAAAAAAGGAAAAAAATAATAAATAACCACACAGCTCCTTACACGGGACTGATCAACAGGGTCGTGGTCCATAACACTATTGCTGCCCCAGCTAGTGAATTGGGACGTGGCCAGGAAAAGGAGATAGGGAGCAAGAGAACGAGCGGAAAAACAAAAATGGACGGAAACTAAAATTACGTTGAGCGAGACAGAGAAAAAGGTGAGGAATGTAAACTAAAGCTTGCCAGAGAAGCATTTATTATTATTTTTTCATTATCGTTCATAATAGTTCAAACAACCTCACAGACCAGATGTTTCATGCTTGTGGGCCACATCTGACCCGCGGCCCGCCTATTGCCAACCCCTGATTTACAATATACACAAAATACAAAATATGGTGTACAGTATGTCATCACAATAGCCTATAGCGCTCCATTTTACACCCTAAGCAAGGGTCGTAACAGTGCTCATTGCTGTCATTTACCCCACAAACAGTCTATTTTTCATTATGCCTTGCGCCTGCATTGTTTAAATAGCGACAAAGCTTACAAATATATTTAGGCTGATGGGTGTGGTAGTCTGGATGTGTTAAGGTAAATTTCTGGCTTATTGCTATCTTGGAAACGGAAAACAAAGGTGGGCAACTCACTGAAATGGACGTAGACTTGGTAGCGCAGGATTAGGAAACCCAATTTTTACAGCAACAACAAACAGAATACAATAACATTGCTGTTTCTGTAGTTTACACACACGCTGATGCAGTTTACACTATTTAAACTGTTTATTAGCACAATGGACATGCATAAAAGGAAAGACTAAGGCGGCATAAACAATCATACCAGTAGTGGAGGATCAAACAGGGTCAGTACACAGAGAATCCAGTAGAAAGAGAATAGTCAAGAGAATAGTCAAAATAACAAACTAGGTTGGCAACAGAAAACAAGCAATAAACTGTACAAGGCAAAAAGGGTAAACAGATTGATACACAAGCATGTAAACAAAGAGAAACACATCGTAGGAGAGCTAGGGAACCTAGATTCATTACTCAGCAACTAATTGAGCAAACAGAGGGGTATTCATACTCAAAAGTTCAGGTGCAGTAATCAGTAGCTGGGTGAAACGGAACACTGGAGTGTCATGTGATCCAATGAGTCAGTGTAGTCCTGAGTGCGAGAATGCTGGGAAATGGAGTCTCTGAATTCAGAGCAGAGAGACTGACAGCACCAGGACTGACAGCTCGCCAATGATACAAATAAAATAATAATACGTTTAGCTTATATGGGGCCTTTCCCAAACCCAATGAAGCTTTACAAATACAGGAGAAAAAAAAAAACACAACATAGGTTAAGTAACTGGAAGTAAAATGTGGAGAAAAGAGAAGGAGGAATAGAGTTCCAGAGTTTAGGAGTGGCAGTAAGAAGACCAGATTTGGAGCAGCGGAAACAGCGGGAAGGACAATACTAAAAAAATAGGGCCCATAGTGTTCTCCCCCTTTTTAATCAGCTCAAATACACTTGGGCCAATTTTACAGATATTTGTCTTAAAATTATAATGAATTTATAGGAGACAGTCTTACATGACACATATTAGGATCAGCAGATCGTGGACTATACCCAAGTATGTTTTTATTTGAGAGTATTAAAGGCATGGCTGTTTTTTTCTGAAGCTCCCCCTACAGACCAGTTGTTCCTCCAGTTCCTCCCCTAGCGATGCGTGATTGTTTTGAGCACAGCAGACGGTGAACCCAACATATAAACACTGAGACACCCTTGAGTCACAGAGTCTTTTAGAATCAAAGGAAAAGAGTTTGTGCTTTGCATGGTTAAAATTAAAATACAGGGTTGTAAGAAAATCAGAATTTAACTAAGAATACCCCCTACATTTAAAATTCCATGCAGAAAGCAGAATTGCAATTCAAACTCGAATTTAAAGATAAAGGTGTTTTTTTTTAACAATGAATCTTTACAATATGATTACAACATTAGTTGTTGTTGTTTGCATATGTGTCCGCCTCCGCGTCCTCCCTGCACCCGCACCTGACAATTAGTTTCATGCAGATATTATTCTATGGACTGCAACTTAACATTAAAAACATATTCGATGAATAAGATTATTAGAAATGTCATTTTAAATTGTGGAAAATGATGAGAGCACCTAGAATACATTTCCCAGAATACCTTGCTTATCCAAGTCTTCAAAATGGTTGTCCAAACCTAGCCATTTTGTGTCTGTTAGTTCTTGGACTTGTGGAAAAGTGTATGTTAGAAGTATCACATTCTTACTGATATGTGAAAAGAATGAATTTCTCTGATTTGTGATAAATTCCAACATCAGGTAGGGTGGATTTAATTCAAATTCATTTATTGAATTAAATTCAGTTCTGAAATTCTGAATTTGCACAGCCCTGAACTTCATTTATAAAGCAAGTTTACCAAATAGCAAGTGATAACATAGCAGTTATCTAGCTATTACTAGCCACTTAGCTATCCACCACACACCACTTCCATAAAAACTTTAGTGAAAGCACAAACATACACATAAAGAGAGAAATCGTCATGATCTGCATAAAAAAGGTTTATTAAACAAAGCGATACAAAAAGTGGTCAGACAGAAAAGGATCAATGCAGATAAACAGGAGCCAACAGGGAATGACATACCATAAACAGTGTAACAGTCCAGGGTCAAAAACACAGGCAAACGAAGGCAAAACAGAGCATTTAAAAAAAGAAGAAAAAAAAAGCAGGATAAACCAAACTATTCTTGGCAGGAAAAGAGTGAACTGAGGGGGTATAAATATAGAGGGGAACAGCCGAACAGGTGAGGCTAATTACATTGATTACTTCCTGGTAGTGCTACGTGCAGAGTCATGTGATCGGATGAGTCATTGCAGTCCAAGTGTGGTGTGTCCTGGGTATTGTAGTTCGGTGACTGAAGAGTGCAGGAAGAGCTGAGTGTGAGGAAGACAGGAGTCAGTGCCTGTTACTTACAATCAGCCTTTTATCTCTCTCTATTTGGAAAAGGCTTGCCTGAAAATCATCCGTATGCGATTTCTCTTTTCCTGTGACTTGTCTTCTCTGACATGGGCTTTCTGACTTTTTTGCCATAAAGCAAGACTCACTTAGAATTCCAGAGACTTGTGAGCCTATGGACTTCCAGGCATGTTTTTTTCACTACAGACCACAAGGGCAGCCACAAGAACCATCATTCTCCCTGTAATGACTCATATAATAATCTAAAACATTATAAAATACATTAATAGTTGTACAGTAAACATTAACAGAATTTAGATGTTTTTCCAAGCTGGAATATTCACTGACACAAGTAAATATTCTTTAGCAATGATAAATGTCTTAAATTGATGCATGTAAAGGAATTGTTGATTAGACTCTTAATTTCGGAAGTTGACCAGACAGAATCACTGATGTGTCATTTTATTCCTATCTCGTGTAACCTGATTGTTTCCATTTTGAATGAGAATGATTGAATGTGTCATTAACTAGTGTATACTGAGTGTTTCTCTAACTCATTTGCAATTCTCGTTTACATTATCATCTACTTTTCATACGCTGTCTCTCTCTGCATAGTGGAACATATTCTCTCCATATTCTCTCTCTCTAACATGTTCTTTTTTTTCTTCTCTTCCATCTCGTCCTCTCTCTCTCTCCTTCTCTCTCTCTCTATCTCTCTCTCGCAGTGCCCTCCCTCTCGTCGGGGTCTCTGAGGAATGATGGGATAAAGGCGGCCGATGTTCTAACAGTTCTGAGGGAAAAGGTCGCTTTCGTCTCAGGTGGGTACCGGAGCGACTGCAGCTCTCTGTAATGATGATTACAAATGCCTTTTAATGCAGACTGACCCTGTGCAGAAATGCATAGGATAAAATAGTAGCACATTGGATAAGCACAGGCAAATTCTGTAAAAACGTATGGGTATGGGACAGTGTTTGTACTAGGGTGCACAGTGCACAAAGGATATTTTTGCTCTGATTATTTCTTTGTTTGTAGGTTTAAAAAAGGCCAGTATGACCATAACTCTTAAAGGAGAAATCTGGTGTGAAATGGACTTGGGGTGTAGCAAAACATGATAACGAGTACAAACTTTTGATGGATAGCCCACCTCTGTTCACTAGGGCTGGACCCGAATATTTGGGTATTCGGATATTCGTTCGTTGAGTAGGTATTCGGTTTTTAATTTTGGTATTCGGATATTCGTTTTTTTTCTCCTTTCCAGAGTTCCACCTCACTCTAACCACTTCTGTTTTCGCGGGTCCCGCCAGAATATCTTGCGCGCGGGACAGAACTGAACTGTTATTGGCTGGAGCGGGAGTTTAATCCAGACGATGCGGGAGCAAATTAATAAATAGTTAAGAAAACTGTAATAATTGTAAAAAAAAAAACCTAAAGAAAACTCTCAACGCGCAGGATGGACCGACACACACACGCACACACCGATGGTGTTTGGACTGGGGTAAGGAAGGGGACCGCACTATTCAGCGCTGCTGTTTTAATAAATATATAAGTAAATTTGAAGCATTAAATGTAGTTTATTTAATTTATATTAGGAACGTGGGGCGGGAGCGGCAGAAATGTGTATGTGGCGGGCGGGCGCGGGATTAAAAGAAGCAATTTTTTTGCGGAGCGGTAACGAGACAGAAACGCGCAGACCTCTATTATACATGATAAAAAAAAATGCAGGCTCTTCGAAACTGATTTATATAATAAAACGTAAGGGGTAATGTGGCAACAGTAGGGGCTAAATCGGTTACAAAAGCCTGGCCTACAAAAATGATCTGAACGAATTTCCTCTTATCTAATATAATTTAAAATGGTTTAAAAATATAAAATAATTTCTAAGCAAACGAAATATTTAATATTGAGCTTATAGCCCAAGTGCAAAAATACAAAATCAGTAATACGGCTATGCCCTGCACAATCCTTAAACCGAAATAGACCAAGTACAATAACGTCATTAACAATGACTTTCCTCTACTCTAATATAATTTAACATGGTTTAAAAATATAAAATAATTTCTAAACAAACGAAATATTTAATATTGAGCTTATAGCCCAAGTGCAAAAATACAAAATCAGTAATATGCCCTGCACAATCCTTTAACCGAAATAGACCAAGTACAGTTTACAATGACTGTCCTCTAATATAATTAACAATGTTTAAGAATATAAAATACTTCCTGAACAAACGTTTTTTTTGTTTGTTTTTTTAAGCAAATAGCCTAAGTGTGAAAACACAAACAGCAATTTACTGGGCTGGCTTGCGCAGCGGAGAAACCGTGCAGCAGCCTCCTAGCCTGCTTACGCAGCGGATAAGCCGCGGTGTGGGGCAGCAGAAATTCCGAGATGAAAACACAAAGAAATCTGGGCTAAAAACACAGAAAAAATATGGGATGAAAACACAAAAATATGGGGGATAAAAACACCAAAAATCCGGGGTGAATATGTCTCGTCGGTCAGAGCAAATTGAACATTTTTCAGTGGATTAAAGGGGCCGTGATTTGCTTTTTTTATTTATTTTTTTTTACCTCTTTTTTTAAAAACGAATATTCGAATATTCGCTTCGAATCAGTGCCGAATATCCGGAGCTCAAAAAACGCTATTCGGGCCAGCCCTACTGTTCACCCTCAGTATATTGAAATACAGAGCTTTTAGCAAATGCTGCCAAAAGGCTTACAATGCTAGTGATAGGGGCATAGCATTGCAAATGTAAAGAAAACTCTTATTACACCAATTTAGCTATTTCGAAATTCAAATCCATCTCTGTCATTTGTACCTATAGCATGTACACATCTAATCTATTAAAAGGTTGACTGTAGTTGCTGTAAATAAGTTATTTTGACACGCTCTCAATTATAAAAGTCAGAGCTAATTTAAACAAAAATTCCAGTTTCTCACTGGTGCCTTTTTCATGTGAACTCATCTCATAAATATGATAAATTTGACATAACTTAAAGCCAACATAAAACACAGCCCTCTTATGACATCACATCCTGTGTTGAACAGGTGGGCCTCGACCCTTTTCTAAACAAACTATAGTGTGATTGTTTTGGTGCGATTAAAGTTTGACAGTAACTAAGTTGGTTCTCGTAGATGATGTGTTGATTGTTGGAAACACGGTTAGGCCTGAAGACCTGAGCAGCTCTGATAAGGGCCAAAAATGATTAAAAAATTATTATCACAAAATCTGCTTGTGTGGGGCTCCTGGTCAGATCTGGTGAATACCTACCAGCTGCAGTTTACTTAGAAACAAACCACAAACCGCTGACAGGATGTTTGTTGGCCACTTAAGCTCATTGATGTGCTCATTGATCCCATGACCAAACCAAACAACGGAAATGTTTAACAATGATTACGGGAGGACTGTGCAACAGCACACAATGCCTCCAAATCTGAAATATATATATATATATGTATGTGGTTGCATATACCAATCAGAATGCTATGCTGACCTCTGTCAACCTCAGAACCTGTCTAAATTTACAAGTAATCTCAGAACTTGGCCATGGAACTCTGGAAGAAAGTCTCCTAGTCCAAGGAATCCATGAGGACAGCCAGGGACGTGTGGCCGTGTATCTGTGGGATGTACTGGAACAACATTGGCAGCAGCTCTGTATCTCTGTAAAGAATCCATTGTCTAGAATGACTTGATGCCATCATAGTGTCCCTTCAGGGTCTTCTAATGAGCCTTTCTGGTGACGTTCCGGAGGTAGTTATAGTGTTTTGACAAGAGATCTACTGAAATGAACATTTCCAAAAGCCAACAAAATGAAACATTTGGCTAAATACTGATTACCGAACATGTTTTTTTGCAGGTTTTCATTTATTTTGTCTTTTTTTTTTTACCACTGAGTAATTTAAATAGCCTAAATTGGTAAACTTTTTAATATTTCAACAGACAATTCAACAAAGCACAATGCATTTACCTTGGAAGTGCAATTTTAATCATGAATTTATCTAAGCAGTGCTTTTCCAGTCATTAATGTACTTCAGCATTGCTATTTTAATTATAAATATACTTCAGTAGTTCTATTTTAATCATGAGTTTAAATAAGCAGTGCTTTTCCAGTCATAAATGTACTTCAGTATTGCTCTTTTAAACATAAATGTACCTCAGTAGTGCTATTTTAATCATGAGTTTAAATAAACAGTGCTTTTCCAGTCATACATGTACTTCATTATTGCTCTTTTAAACATAAATGTACCTCAGTAGTGCTATTTTAATCATGAGTTTACTTAAGCAGTGCTTTTCCAGTCATAAATGTACTTCAGCGTTGCTTTTTTAATCATAAATGTACCTCAGTAGTGCCATTTTAATCATGAATTTTCTTAAGCAGTGCTTTTTCAATTATAAGTGTATAGTTTATCAGTTCTTTTGTACTGAGAAATTTACTTCGGTATTGCTTATTCATGAATTTACTGAAGCAGTGCTCTTCCGGTCATACATTTGCTTCATCAGTGCTTTTTGATCATAAATGTACCTCAGTAGTGCTATTTTAATGATAAATGTCCTTCATTAAAGGAAACACTGACATATGACTTCAAATATACAAGGCACTGTTATGTATAAATAATTAGGTGTTTCATTAATTTGTGCGACAGCTAAAAGTGTTTTGTTTTGCCTTTTTGAGCATAATATCTTTTGGTTGCCAAATATCCAGTGCATACAGTTCAGGTTTGACGCTCTTTTGATTTGGTTTTAAATATTGAATACAAAAATGAAAGAACCTCCTTCCTTCACAATAACCTTCCCATACCAAGCCTTTGCATCAGGTCTGCTGTCTTCATTTCAGAAGTTGATGCTAAACTTCTGTATTTTCTTTAGGAGGGAGAGACAAGAGAGGCGGTCCCATCCTCACCTTCCCGGCCCGCAGCAACCACGACCGAATAAAGCAAGAGGACCTGCGCAGACTGGTCACCTACCTCTCCACCGTGCCCAGGTTGCCAAAATTACCCACCAGTTTACATTCACTTTTGAAAAGAGTTAAAATTAAACTGTCAAGTGTGCTCTGAATGCTACAGGAGACTAAGGCGCCGATCACCATTTTAAATCCCAGATCATTCTGCTTGCCTCAGCAGCTGGAGTCCGAGAGAGTACAAAGTTAAAATAGCAATCCACCAAAGTCAGAGCACCCCTGGCTCTTAAAAGGAATGACGAGGAAAACGCTGATTGGTTGATTAATTAAAATAATTAGTATGTGCCCTTTATGAGTTTTGAGTCACGCAAGGCATACTTTTTGCGACTTCAAAGTGCACCTATTCATTCTCTGTTACCTGAAACCAGCTCATTGTTTCTGAAGCAACAGTCATTTTGTATGATTTTTGAATGGGCTATAATTTGGGACATGCCTGCTAGAATGATTGTGCACAGTTCTATAAACAACCTGTTTAATTGAAATTGATAATTATGGACCTCCAGGGGTGAAAATAACATACACTGTGGGATAAAGCCCCTTTAAAAACTCATCTCATCATCAGTAGACCAGAAATCTACCATGAATTGTTTCAAGTGTTCCCTAGTCCAGCACACCTGATCCAACTCAGTTAATCATGTAATTAATTAGCTGATATATTGAATCAAGTGTGTTGGACAGGGATTGCTCAGGATTGGGATTGAGAATTATTCATTATCGCCATTCGTTTGATCCACCTGTCAGTCTGCCATGTTTTACCCCAAGCTTTGTGAACTGCCTCCCTATACAGTGTGAAGTAGCAGGTGCTTGGGTGGGAAGATGTGAAGCAGAAAAAAATGAAAATGAAAAAAAGGAATATTCTGTTGAAGATGTGAAGATATATTATAATGCACACAGTCCAGCAGCTCTTTCCTCATACTGTGCTTTTGCAAACATGTAGAATAATCATAATAAACAGTACCAATCAAACGTTTGGACACACCTCCTCTCATTCAGTGTATTTTCTTTCTTTGTATGATTTTGTAACACTGTAAATTTAATATTAAAAAGTACTATACAGGAACACATGCAGAATTATTTTGCAAAAAGAAAGTGTTAAACAAACCAAATTATGTTTGTCAGATTGCAGCAGGGAGAGGATACATGGACGGGACGCAATTGCAAGTATTATGTATATATATATAATATATGTAAATTTAATGAAACAGGAATGAATCAAAGAAATAACACAAAAACAGGATGAATAAACAAACAGGATAAACTAACAAAAACAAGAAATAATGTGAGGCAAGGATATTGAAAACACAGGGGCTTACATACATATGTAGGGAAAAGGAAACGGGCAACACCTGGGGACAGGTAATGAGGGGGAGGAGCTACAAATAAACACAGGTGGGAGCACTGAAGGCATAGGCGGAGACAAAGAGAACAAGGAGGGCCATGTGCTTAGGGAAGGTAAATAAACAGGAAAAAGGAAAAACACAGAGACAGACAAGAGAGAACAAGACGCTGAACAAGACGAGAACGTGACACTATTGTATACTTTAGATTCTTCTAAGTACCACATTTAGCTTTGAGGACAGCTCTGCACTCTCTTGGTATTTTAATCTCAGTGTCTTCATGAGGGAGAGTCACCTGGAATAGTTTCCTCAGCATCTTGAAGGAGTTTCTGGAGGTGCTGAACAATAGTTGCTGCTTTTCCTTCACGCTGTAAAGCTCCAGCTTATCTCAAATTACATTGTCTGTTGAGTTTAGATCAGGGGATTGTGAAGGGCAATTTTATTTGTTTAGTATATAAATCCATATGTGTCTCTTTAATTGTTTTGATGTCTTTAATATTAATCTACAATGTAGAAAATGAATTAAATAAAGAAATGAACGAGGCATTAATAACTTAAAAAGTGCACAAGAATCTTGTTAAAATACACTGTTTACATCCTATAATGCGATCTTCAGCTCCAAGCGCCACCATTACTCCTGGTGCTGGCTGCTACGCTATATACTCAGACTCCGCTAAGCGTAGCAGCCAACGCCAGGAGCAATGGTGGCGCTCGGAGCTGAAGCTCGCGTTATAGGATGTAAAAAAGTCTATTTTAGTTCTCCTTTAATATACTGGTGCACCTTTCTTTCAATAAACATTTACATATGTTGGCTACGCAGAGCTTTGTCGATTCTCTCACTCCCTCTTTCCTTCTCTCTCTTATACACTCTCTCTATTTCTCTCTCTCTCTGCAGTGAGGATGTCAGTAAACGTGGCTTCACCGTCATCATTGATATGCGAGGCTCTAAGTGGGACCTGATCAAGCCGCTGCTGAAGACCCTGCAAGAGGCGTTCCCCGCTGAGATCTGCGTGGCCCTGATCATCAAACCAGACAACTTCTGGCAGAAGCAGAAGACCAACTTTGGCAGTGCCAAATTCACGTTTGAGGTAAATGAATTGTAATTCATTGCTTAGCCGAAGAAAAAAAAAGTCGCCTCCAAAAGAAGGACACAAACTCTAATATTTCGTTGGCATACATTCACTGTGGCACTGTTTTAATAAGCTTCTGCAATGTCAGAAGATTTATTTCAATTCAGTGTTGCATTAATTTTTCACCAAGATCTTGCAGCATTGATGATGGTAGAGTCTGACCGCTGCTCAAAGACTTCTCCATCCAGCACATCCCAAAGACTCTCAATGAGGTTAAGGTCTGGACTCTGTGGTGAACAATCCATGTGTAAAAATGATGATCTCATGCTCCCTGAATCACTCTTTCACAATTCCAGGCACATGAATCCTGACATTGTCATCTTGGAATATGTCCGTGTCATCAGGAAAGAAAAAATCTATTGATGGAATAACCTGGTCTATATTCAGTATATTCAGGTAGTCAGCTGACCTCATTCTTTCAGCACATACTGTTGCTGAACCTAGACCTGCAGACCAACTGCAGCATCAACCCCCACATCATTTACTTAGTTAAATCCAAGTGCAGACTTTTGGCCAGGCAGTGAATAAAAGACAAAAAATAGCTCGTCAAGGCATGGACTCTGAAGGTGATATGTGTGATATCTGGCATCAGCACAACATTAGCAATAGATCCTTTAAGTCCTGTACGTAGGTTGTTAGGTGGGACCTCCAGGTCGGGGCTTGCACTTTTGCAGTGCTGCTGCTGCAATTAAAATATAGTTTGTTTAGATAGTAATTGGCCTTTAGATTGTACATCAATAGTTTCTGGATTTAAAAATGAAATAAAACTTATTTTTTATCAATGTAGCCTTTTTTGCATTTTTTTCCATCTTACATATTTTCGCATGAAGGCTACATTAATGCAAAATATGCATTAGGTTTTTTTTGGTGCATGATGCATTCTAGCAGTTTCTATTCTAGGCCAGTGTGAAAGGCTACTTTGATTAATATGGGAGCTATGGGGGCGTATTGCATGCAGCATGGTTGGGTGCATCACAAGGCATGGGTACAACATCTGTTGTGAAATGGGCTTTACACCTAATATTTTTCATGTTTTCAACACATCAGCTTAAAAAAACGAATGGTCACTTGCTTTCTCATGATAGTACTGGTCAAAAGTTTGGACACTTTTCCTTCAGTGTTTTCAGTCTTTATTTCTGTATTACATTAATTTTCTACATTGTAGATTACTATCAAAGACCTGAAAACAATTAAGGGACATATATATATATATATATATATATATATATACAGTGATGTCAGTAACGCGTTACTTAATAACGCGTTACTCTAATCTAACCCTTTTTTTCAGTAACGAGTAATCTAACGCGTTACTATTTCCAATCCAGTAATCAGATTAAAGTTACTTATTAAAGTCACTGTGCGTTACTCTCTCTCTCACACACGCACACACACACACACACACACACACCGCTCCCTTACCCATTCCCCCTCCGCTCTTCCCCAATCACACGCGTCTCGCTTTCTCCCCTGTCTCTCTCTCTCTCGCGCTCGGCGTGTCTTTAGTTTCCGCCCGTTTTCGTTTTTCGGGCTCCCTATCTCTTTATAAAGGCGTTTTTTTTGCGGCCGCATCCCAATTCACTAGCCGGGGCAACGGTCTGATTGGCAGAGGAGAGCATTTAAAGATTTTACACCACACCTGATTGGAAGTTCACTGTGGCGCAGAGCTCACATACCGTAAAGACAAGAAAAGTTCCAGTGCTTTAAATGAACACTGTCAGAATTAAATCCTTCTCAGTAGTTTACTGGTTTGGGTCCGTAATGGACAACGTCTGGGTCCAGACCCGGACCGCAGTCTGCAAATATGTGATCCCTGGTCTAGACCATATACACGGTTCTGTTTTATAAAACCACTCCTTGCTGCCCTGCAGAGAACAACAGGTTCAATGTTCAGTTTTACAGTGTTAAATATATCAGGTCATTTTATATATTTTTTATAAAAACAAGTATTAATGTTTAGTAAAATCAAGAAAGACCATATTTTATTTTTTATAAAAAAATATTTATGTTAAGTTAATTGTTTTATTTTTCTAAAAAAAAAACTTATTTTTTTAGGAAATAGTTCAACTTAATAGAGATAAATTGTTGCTGTTAAAAATGCATTTTCCAATAAAGGGAGTATTGGCAAAACTGGTTATAATGTTTATGTTAAGGCGGCGGGAGGTGGTGTCTGCAGCTGCTGAAAGTAACTAATAAAGTAACTTGTAAAGTAACTTAGTTACTTTTAAAATCAAGTAATCCATAAAGTAACTAAGTTACTTTTTAAAGGAGTAATCAGTAATCGGATTACTTTTTCAAAGTAACTATACCATCACTGTGTATATATATATATATATATATATATCTACACTGTTTGGCCTTCCACAATCCCCTGACCTAAACCTGATCAACTGAGATGGTGATTTGAGGTGATTTGGGATGAGCTGTTTTACAGCGTGAAGAAAAAGCAGCAACTATTGTTTAGCACCTCTGGAAACTCCTTCAAGATGCTGGGAAAATTATTCCAGGTGACTCTACTTAATGAAGACACTGAGATTAAAATACCAAGAGTGTGCAGATCTGTCCTCAAAACTAAATGTGGTACTTAGAAGAATCTAAAATCTAAAATATATTTTGGATTATTTAACACTTTTTGCCTTAGTATTAAACACTTAGCCTTCAGTATTAAATTTACAATGTAAAAAAAAAGGAAACACATTGAATGAAAAGAGGTGTGTCCAAACTTTTGACTGGTACTGTATATACGGAACATTTTATTTTTATCGTTATCACGATATGTGTTTTCATGTTAGATACATTGAAAGAGCTGAGATATTGTGTAAAAAAAACATCACAGGCTCTTGGTAGAATGAGGTAGAGGTCCACAGTAAACCCAAACACCAAACTACTCCTTATCCTGGAGAAAAATGAGTGCAGCCAAACCAAGTGCTAAGGAACTTTTGAGGATGTTAAACTAATTTATGATCTTAATTTATTGCATTTTACATTTTTTTGTCCATATTGTGCAGCAGTATTATTAACTTTGCCTGTCCGTGGTTTTAATGTTATGGCTGGTCAGCATATATTTACTAAGTAAAGCTACAATTGAGTAAATTTAAACCTTTTAATTCAATTTTAATTAAAGTTCAAATTTCTTTTGTTCACCTCAGACCAGTATGGTTTCAGTGGAGGGCCTAACCAAGCTGGTGGATCCGTCCCAGCTGACGGCCGACTTGGAAGGTACTCTGGAGTACGACCACGTGGAGTGGACGGAGCTGCGGGTTTCCCTGGAGGAGTTTACTGGCGGCGCGCTGCACCTCCTGTCCCGCCTGGAGGAACTGCAGGAGACACTGTCCCGTCAGGAGATGGCCATCGACTCTGAGGAGGCCCGCAGGCTGCTGGAGGAGCACGCCCGGCTCAGAAAGACCATCACCAAGGCCCCGGTGGACGAGCTGGACCACGAGGGCCAGAGGTTGCTACAGAAGATCAGAGACGGGGGTGACGGGAGACTGTCTGGGGGGCCGGACTTCCAGAGCTTGGTACCCAGAGTTGCCGCCTTGCTGGACAAGCTGCAGGCCACCCGACAGCACCTGCTGCAAGCCTGGCACAACCGAAAGCAGCAGCTGGACCAGTGCTTTCAGCTACGCCTCTACGAACAAGATGCAGAGAAGGTGAGGAAATGATTAAAATAAAAGTTTGATAAAAAAAAAAAGAATTTACACCATTTTCCACACCATTTTTTTGAACTAGAGCTATATTGACCTCAAAAAGGACAACAAAGTAGTAAGTTTGCTTTGTTAGGAAACAAAACGTCAAACCAAGTGGCATTTATACTAAACAGATCATTCCAGAGCTGTTATTCTCTTTTTGGCAAAGTATTCTTTCAGAAGGCATCTGGTGTGTTTCAGATCTTTATCATTTGAGCAATTTCTGTAGGTTTGTATCCAAAATGTCTTTGTGCACTTCTGAGTTCATGATTCCAGCAAAGGATTCAAGCTCACAATTTGTCTCAACCCACTGGTGTAGGTAAGATACACACTGGTTTACTGCAGCGTTTCTCAACTGTGGCTATGGAGGCCCAGTGCCTTGCACATTTTAGTGCTTTCCCTGCTTATTGAAACAATTGCAATCTCTTTTTAGAGTTGCATGGGTTTGTTAAAGCTGGGAATCCCCTAAAATGTGCAAGGCAGTGTGTGTCCAGGATCATGATTGAAAAACACTTATTGTATTTAGGTTTTACATATGTGCTTTACACATGTCTTAGTACATTTCTTAGTACATTTTCCTTACCTTTAGTAAAACATTAGCTTTACTACACCGCTAATGCAGTCTGGTTGGATGTCTGTGCTTTACAAAAGACTTAGTGCAGCCATGTTGGACCTCTGAGCTTTTCAGAACTCTTAAAGAAGTCAGCTTTGACCTCTGTGTTTTACAAAACTCATAATGAAGTCTGGTTGGACCTCAGTGCTTTACAGAACTCTTAATGAAGTCTGGTTGGACCTCAGTGCTTTACAGAACTCTTAATGAAGTCTGGTTGGACCTCAGTGCTTTACAGAACTCTTTTTGAAGTCTACTAGGACCTCTGAGCTTTACAGAACTCTTAATGAAGTCTGGTTGGACCTTTGTGCTTTACAGAACTTTTTTGTGGTCTGGTTGGACCTGTGTGCTTTAAAAAAGACCCAGTGCGGTTTGGTTGGATCTCAGTGCTTTACAAAACTCTTAATGAAGTATGGTTGGACCTCAATGCTTTACAGAACTCTTAATGAAGTATGGTTGGACCTCTGAGCTTTACATAACTTTTAATGATTGAACCTCAGTGCTTTACAGAACTCTTCATGAAGTCTGGTTGGACCTGTGTGCTTTAAAAAAGACCCAGTGCAGTGTGGTTGGACCTCAGTGCTTTACAAAACTCATAATGAAGTCTGGTTGGACCTCAGTGCTTTACAGAACTCTTAATGAAGTCTGGTTGGACCTCAGTGCTTTACAGAACTCTTATTGAAGTCTGGTTGGACCTTTGTGCTTTACAGAACTTTTTTGTGGTCTGGTTGGACCTGTGTGCTTTAAAAAAGACCCAGTGCGGTTTGGTTGGACCTCAGTGCTTTACAAAACTCTTAATGAAGTATGGTTGGACCTCAATGCTTTACAGAACTCTTAATGAAGTATGGTTGGACCTCTGAGCTTTACATAACTTTTAATGATTGGACCTCAGTGCTTTACAAAACTCTTAATGATGTATGGTTGGACCTCAGTGCTTTACAAAACTCTAAATGAAGTATGGTTTGACCTCTAGTTTCAAACTATCTAGTTTGACCTCTGTGTTACATGGAAGCCCAGTATGGTCTGGTTGGACCTTTTTGCTTTACTGATTCCCTAATGCAGTCTGGTTGGACCTCTGTGCTTTACAGAACCTTAGTGCAGTTTTGTTGGACCTATATGCTTTTTAGTGCAGGTAGGTTTGAATTATTTTCTGGCTTTTTCCCCCACAAAGATCCAACCATCATTTTGATGGGGTACTAAAAATGTTTTTTTTCTGAAACAGGTATAATTTCTTCATTTTATGCATTTTATAAAGTAACCTAAAAAACATGCATCACCAAAGCTACCAACCATTAGCCACATTGCTTAGGTACAAGACACCAAACATGTCCCGGCTGATCGAATGAGGTTGAAACTGTGAACATTTTGTTGGGGAGCTATTGCATTTAGATAATGTGTGCCTGAAGTAATGATGCATAATATAATATGAACTGCACAGGACAGTAATTGCATGAATATAAAATCAGAAGGTAAATAGGAAGTGATAATTGTGTAGGGAAACAGTGAAGTTTAGTTAAGGCGTGAGTTCAGAATGATGAAACAGTGAGGTAATGAAGCGAGGAATGCTGGGATACGTTTGCAGTTCAGTAATGATGATGTTCTCACTTTGCTCTCCTACGAGGGTGGCTGTGTGAGGGAGCCGGCGTGCCGTTTAAGCCCAGACCGAGTCGGAGTCTCACACTCCACAGCCCTGCTGGCACCGTCCATCTGTGCTTCCATATCGCCAGAACTCCACTGACAGGCGGCCTGAGAGGGAGAGAGAGAGACAGACTGAAAGAAGGAGAGAGAGAGGAGTGTGTGAAGGAGTCTGAAAAAGAACAGAGAGAGATGAAAGGAGAGGAAATTGACAGAGATGGAGATGGAAAGAGGAACGGATTGATAATTGAATAGAGATGCAGCGAAATAAGCACTTCATTCAATGATGAAAAAGTGGCAAAATGATAGAAAACCTGTGAAAAATATGTGTTAGATATTTGACCCTCAGTTAAATATTTTATTTTGTTTGGTTTCCGTTTCAGACAAACATTTTTATTCTGTTGCATCTCTACAGGAAGCTGAAGAAAGTTAAAAAAGTAGGAGACGGGTAGAGTGAGGGAAGAGAAGGGTGTAGAAAGAGGTCTAAAAAATAAAAGGAGATGGAGTTAAAAATAATATTAAAATAAACATCAATAGTGGGGAACATTTTCAATTCTTAGATGCATCACAATTCGGACGTGGATGATTCCGACTCAACTGGAGCTAATATGTTATGCTAACATGTTGCTATGCATTTTGTGTAACAGGCATGCATTTTGATCTCCTAGTATGCTTGTCCGATTCCATTTTCTAAAGTACGCATAGCATATTTCCCTCATGCTATCTCAAATTTGTCTGTGTGAGTATGTGATTAGTGTGCTCATGCAGGCGCACTGTTCATGTTTAGCCTGATTGATAATCCAGAAAGCTATCTACGGAGCCACCTGCTACTTCCATCCACTTCATTTTCCTCCAAACTGGACAACGAAACTGAAACACCTGGTTTTAGACTACGAAAATTGATCGTCCCCACATACAGTTCAGGTGGAAACAGGAGAGTTGAGGTTCACATTGAATTCTGCCGTGATTTGGGCAGCTGTGGTTTTATGTTTTTTGGATACAATCCGGGTTAGCATCCAAACAGCACCAACAATTTGTCCTCTTTTGAACTCTGGTATGTCACCCATAATGTTGTGTGCATTGCAATATTTTGAGCAAAACTGTGCTCTTACTCTGCTAATTGAGCCTTCACACTCTGCTCTTACTGGTGCAATGTGCAATTAATGAAGATTGGCCACCAGGCTGCTCAAATTTAGCCATGAAACCTCCCACACTAAAATGATTTCAGGTGTTTCAGTTTCATTGTCCAACCCCTGTATTTCCTCTTTCTAATGCAGGTTAGAATATGCAGCTACACGTCTAGTGTATTTCCTGCATTAAAACTCCCAGTTAAACTCAGTAACTCACAACATTATAATATTCTAATTTAAAAAGCACCAAAATTGCCACAAATATTATAATACAGTAAAAAAACTAATAATGGTTTTTTCTTTGCATAATAATTTATTCATAAGGAGATTAAACTCAAATCAGTTACAACATTAAAACCATATTGTGGCTGAAGCTTGCCTAACCATTACCCTAACAACATTAATCCTACATTTCTGTATTAATAATTAATGATTCACTGAAATACCTATGCTTTTTTCAAGCAAATAGAAATAGTGTCAAAGAGCCTCCATATCGGTGCATAGATAATCAACTCACCTCATCTCTCCTAGTGTGAAGTTGGTCTGCACAAGCATCTGTTAGCTGATGTATCAGAGCTGGGGATCTGGCACTTTCCTCCGAGCACCAGCCAGTGGCTACCCAGTGATGCTGCATCAGCAACAGCTGGAAAGAGGCGGAGTCTGAATTCAGACGTATCGGAAGGGGCGTGTTATTATTCACTCTCCTACTGTTGGATCCATTGCTAGTGATAGGGAGAGGAATAATGAGTGAAAAGGGTAAATGGCCTTCCAAAATTGGTGAGAATTAAAAAAGAAAGACATTTGAAGAAATTGCATTGTATCCGTACATTATAGTCTATAGGAAGCTAGGGAAAGATGGGAAGAGAGAGAGAGAAAAAGATAATAAGAGAGAGAGAGAGAGAAAGAGTGGGAGAGAGAGAGTGGGAGTGAGTTGTAAGGTTTATATTCAGACAACAGGGAAGTAAATTATTTCTTGCCGTGCATCCTCTGTTGAACAAATACGTCCGCTCTCTAGTAAATATTTATGCAGGAACCTGTGTTCTGATTGCTTCGCCTGGTGATCTATGGGCTGTGAGGGTCGTTAATCACTATATGTTCATGACTGCTCATAACAGGAAGCACTTTAGACTCAGCTAACTGTGTGTGCTGTCTTTTTCTCTCTCTGTATCTCTCTCTCTCTCTATCTCTCTCTCTGTAACTCTCTCTCTCTCTGTATCTCTCTCTCTCTCTATCTCTCTCTCTGTAACTCTCTCTCTCTGTATCTCTCTCTCTCTGTATCTCTCTCTCTCTGTATCTCTCTCTGTAACTCTCTCTCTCTCTCTGTATCTCTCTCTCTCTGTAACTCTCTCTCTCTCTCTGTATCTCTCTCTCTCTGTATCTCTCTCTCTCTGTAACTCTCTCTCTCTCTCTGTATCTCTCTCTCTCGCTTTCTCTCTCTTTCTGTATCTCTCTCTCTCTCTCTGTATCTTTCTCTCTGTAACTCTCTCTCTCTCTGTATCTCTCTTTATGTAACTCTCTCTCTCTCTCTCTCTCTCTCTCTCTCTCTCTCTCTCTCTCTCTCTCTGTAGATGTTTGAGTGGATAGGGCACAATAAAGAACTGTTCCTGCAGACTCACACAGAGATCGGAGTGAGCTACCAACACGCCACTGACCTGCAGACGCAGCATGACCACTTCGCCATGAACTCCATGGTAGGCTCTGAGTCTCTGAGTAAATACTGTAAGGTATATGGAGAATGGAAACCTGTCTAATTTGTTTTCCTTTCTTTTATATTTAAAGCACATGTAAAAGGGGCGTGTGGAGTCTTCTTTTACTACAAACCTTTATTTTACAAACCTTTACTAGTAGAGCTTAGCTAGATAGATCATCTGATGCGTTTCAGCTGGTCAGGTTAGATTATTTGGTAACATATTTATGAAGCCTGTATTTATATTTATATTTATGTCAATATAAATGAATTTGTAACTCATTACAACATAGTAATAATGCTTTGTAAGGATGATTATAAACTCCTTATAACACAAGCATTACAAACTGTACAACTTGATTTAGGGTGTATTAGTGTTATGTTTCATAAAGTTCCAAAAAATATGCCTTGTGCAGTTTGAAACACACCAAAGGCACATACTAATTCTTTTCATTATACATGTGTTTTGAGCTTAAACTGAAATAAACCAATCAGTGTGTCACGTGCCCTTCCCTTTAAAAGCCAGTTGCACTCTGACTTTGTCAAATTGATATTTTAACAGTGCTGCACTTCTGCACTTCTCAGCAGAAGAAACTGACCTGCAAGCAGGTTTTAATGGTAACAGCAATGTTATCTGTAAGCAATGTATCTGTTTATTGTTGATAGTATGGGGAAAACGGTTGTATGGGTTGTAATCAATCAGTGGCGCACCTGTGTTTTCCGCTGCCAACATAGCAATATGCCAGAAATGTACCTAAACACACCTTATGCCCACCGATGTAGATATATTCAAAAGCATCTTTGCTATTTAAACAGTGCAGGCCCAATGAAAATCGCGAGGATTTTACGAGGTGTAAAATAGGGTCCAATGACTCTATTTGGTGGCATTGAGGACATAATTCTGCATAGTTATATAATGAAAGTACTAATTAGCTAAAAACACAAGAATGGTGTTCTTAGGCACCACAATCATTATATCAGAAAGTCCAAATTAATTCAGAAAGTTAAATTACAAAAATGATAGACAATAAATGAACAACTTATTGAAAGCAGGCGTTAATGACATTTAAAATATCCATAATATTTTTTCATTGTGTATACGTAACATAAGTCTTTATCATTTATAATTGTGTGAAAACCGTTGGGGCCCTATGTTACAACCTGCTCATCACAATGCTCATTGATATTTTACACCCTGCAAACAGTCTATTTTCACGCCTGCACTTGATAAAATAGCAACAAAGATTATGAATATATCTACGCTGATGGGTGTCGTGGTCTGGAAGTGAGGTGTGTTCAGGTAAAATTCTGGCGTATTGTTATCTCAGCAATGGAAAACAAAGGTTCGCTACTGACTGATTAAAACCCTGACAACAGTCAACCATCAGACATTCATTTCTTTCTTGGCAACACAGGTTAGCCACATGTTCAAACCCAACTTTACCTCAACAGTAAACAGGATACAAAATAATATATCATTGCTGTTCTTGTAAATGACCTGCAGGTCTGTTTTCTCTGCTGAAAAGCACAAAAGCGCTGCACTGTTAAAATACCATTCCGTCAAAATCAGAGCACACCTGGCTCTTAAAGGGATGGCAGATGACACGCTCGTTGGTTTATTGGAATGATTGGAATAACAATAGCCCATATCTGATTTTAGAATCATTATTATAGGTGTGACTTTAAGCACTGCATGTTTAGTGTAGACTGAATTGTGTCCTGTATGTTGATGAGATCATGAGAAGCTGAATATTTATGTGTCCCTGTTTTAGAACGCTTATGTAAACATCACACGGATCGTGTCAGTGGCGACTCGGCTCTGTGAGGCGGGACACTACGCGGCGGATCAGATACAGCAGGTCTCGGCACAGCTGGATCAGGACTGGAAAAGCTTCGCCTCGGCTCTGGAGGAGCGCAGCGCTATTCTAGCCATGTCTTCAGTCTTTCACCAGAAAGCTGAGCAGGTCAGAGAATGCTTTTCCTTTTTCGATCTTTATTTGTATTGTTTTGTGCTTATTTTAACTGATGCCCTGCAAAAGATCCATTGGCAACAACTAGGCAATATGTATATATATATATATATATATATATATATATATATATGTGTGTGTGTGTGTGTGTGTAAATTAAGATGTATATGCCTATATTACACAGTCATAGAAAAGTTTACATTTTCTCTCTGTCAAAAAAACGAGAAGTACTGTTATATTTTGTATTTTTAACATATTGTGCCTGGAGCTGGATGATATTTTATTGTATTGACAATAAGCGTAACGAGGATATCCTCAGTATTTAAAGAACAGCAACCTGACCCAACTGTACATTTCATTACAGAGTGTAAAAATCATGTTTAATTGGATGATGTGCAGCAAACATTTGATTAGAATCACTGTAATATGCATGAAAGAGCATTTAAATAACAGAATAGCATAAACTGCCACTGCAGATGCTTTTTGTTTGTGTGATGAATAGTTTAAAAAATGCCTTCAAATAAAGTGATATATTATTTTGACCATATCACCCAGCTATCACCCTATTACTGTGTGATTATGTACAGTCTGTGTGGTGGCTTTCAAACTGTTCATATCGTTATTGGAATTGTATCGTATGGACAGAAAGTAAGAAATACAGCTCTGGAAAATAATGAGAGAGCACTTAAAAATCATAAGTTTCTTTGATTTTATCAAATTAAAAACCTCTGGAATTTGGCCAAGAGTAAGATGGATGATCACAAGCCATCAAACCAAACTGAACTGCTTGAATTTTTGCAACAGGGGTGGCATAAATTTACCCAAAAGCAGTGTGTAAGAATGGTGGAGGAGAACATGCCAAGATGATGCATGAAAACTATGATTAAAAACCAGGGTTATTCCATCAAATATTGATTTTCTTAACTCTTAAAACTTTATGAATATGAACTTGTTTTCTTTGAATTGTTTGAGGTCTGAAAGCTCTGCCTCTTTTTTGTTATGTCAGCTATTTCTCATTTTCTGCAAATAAATGCTTTAAATGACAATATTTTTTATTTGGAATTTATGGAATAAAACAACAATTGTTTATTTGTTTTTTTTAACATGTACCTAAAAAGTCAGAGAAACTGATTCAGAAACTGAAGTGTTCTCTTTTTTTCCAGAGCTGTGTATTGTGATTTACATTTTTATCATATTGTCCAGCACTAATTGTGACAATGATGTGCTTCCATTATGCTTTGTGATATGTTTGGTATTAAAGGTGCCATTAAGGGTAATTTTATTTTTATTTTTTATATTTTTTTAATTTTTTACAGTGTACCTCACATTGTGAACTGGTTGAAATGTTTAATGGTAAATTCAGCGTGTCTGTATAAATACACTCCTGCTCTATGTGACAGTATTAAAGTAACCACAGCAGTTTTGGTCTACTTTTTCACTCCGCTGGTCTAATAACCTCTGCCATGGCTAAATGTGCTAACTTGGCATATTTGGCTCAAATGATTTATGTTCCCAATTTGTATGAGCTCCTGAACTGCTGTCCGGTTGTGTTTTCCTTTAGTTCTCTTTAATGAGAACAAAGCTGTCAAAAAGTGCCCCCTAACAGGAACTGTACACACACTTTTTATACCAGTGATAATCATAAATATTTTAGGTTAAGCTCTGCTAATTCTGTTCCCCTGGTCAGGATCAGTTTCTGAACTGCATCTTCCTGTAGTCCCAGAGGGTTCATTTTATGAGGAATTTGGCCCAGTTCCACTTCCATTAGTACTGCTGATCTCAGATTAGATGCCATGTGTCAGACACAACCCCAGATCTAGATCGTCCCAAAAAATGATTTTTGTATTTTATTAATATTAGCCTGTTTTACAGTCCACTGCTCTATAATGCCCAGCATGCACTGCAACATAATAACCAGATTCTACCATATCAGTCATATATTTAAACACATTAGCTGCATTTCAGTGGCAGGCTTACTAGGGATGTAAGAAAATATTGATAATGCATTGATTTCTAAAATTTTCGATTAAAAAAAGCAATATATATTGATTGTATCCTCATTTATCATCAACATATTGTATTATCATGTTCTTGCCAATAGAAAACCCTGAGACCAACCAATATAAACAACTAGCTAGCAACAAAAATGACCAAAAGACAAGTGGACATGAAGCCAGTTACAAAAAACATGATTTTTTGCATGATAGGGTCCGCTCCAAAAGTATTGGAACAGTGAAGCCAATCATAGACCAAAAACGTTTGGTTTAACATATGAATATAAGAGGAAAGATGAACATTTCAGCTTCTATTTCCAGGTATTTACATCTGGATCAGATACACAGTTTACACTAAAGCACCTTTTTTTAAACCCACTTTTTTCTTGGGAGCAATTTAGTTGCAAATCCTTTGCCCCATTTGTGACCTTTTGACATCACTAAACTTTTACATTCTTCTTTTGTGATGCTTTTCTATCACTGCAGCCTCTTTCAGTTGGTGTTTTTTTTTTTTTAACATGCCTTGTCCTGTATACTGACTACAGGTGTAGGTGATACAAAACCCTTATTCTGTGCAGTAAAATAACTTATTTACCCTCTAAAATTTAAGGGCTTTAAAATCTCCCACAGTACACTTGGAGAAGCTGCCTGTTTTCTCTCTACTCCACTTAATAATTCCAGATCAGTAACAGGAATTATCCAAAATTCTGTTTTAAAATAAACGTAAAAACTAGACAAACATATTGAAACTCCTGTATTCAGGATTTGTATTGATTTCAAAATGAAGTTCAGGAAAGGGCTAATTTTATGATTGTACTTATTATATTTTGACAGTTGCAGGTTTACTTGACTATTTCTCTATACTTTCTATTACAATTACAATTATAATTTTCAGTAATGTTCCTTATCAAACATTAAATCTTTTTATGTACTGCTTGAATAGAAATCCTGCCAGGCAGACAATTGACAAAAATCCTGGCCTGTTAAGGGGTTAAGTCTCTTTTTCAAGCAGGTAAACTATAAGCTCTATAGGGTTTAAAGCCAGTCCAAAACCTTCCATTTCTTGCTCCCGATGAAAACTTTTGTAGTTTGTCATTATCTCGCTGTTGATGAAGGATCTCCCAATCGGTTTGGTTGCATCCTCTTTCTTTAAATTAACAGACAAAATGTTTCTGTTGACTTATGAGTTCATTGTACATCAGTGGAGGTTATTGAGCCCATCCTAGAAGAGATCATGCAATCCCACTGGTGAGTGTGTCTGTTTGGGATCACGAAAACAATAATTTATTTCTCTTTTGGATGTTGTTGCTGATGTCACTAAGAGTTTAAGGGTCTTTCTTTACAGCACTCACAATGTTTCGGCCATCCACTGCTGTGTTCTTCTAGGTCTACCTGTTACTTAGTACACCAGTGACGACTTTCTTCTACAGGACATTCTAATACAACACAGACACAGCAATACACACCTGACAGGCAAATGTTTTATTCATTTTGCTCACAAGAAAAATATGTGGGTTCAGACATCTGTGTATCAGATTCAGATACGCTGAGGCAAAAAGTATTGTATTGTATGTTCATGAATTGTGCAATAAGTCGATAATGTAATTATTGTGACAGACCTAGTGGACATTAAACATTTATATTCAATTCTCAGGGTCTCAACAGCTCAGAAATTGATCTCAAGAATGAATAAATTTGCAGCAAAGAAAAGGTGCTAAAGTGTTAAAGTAATGTTTTAAGGCTTATTTCAAGTGCGTATAGTTTGTTTGCTATTGCATTTTTTTGCCATAAAAAATGGCCTTTTTGGTTAATATAGCAAAACGTCATGTAAAAATTACTACTTTATGAAGATTCTAAAAGGGTTAGCCTGCAACCTTACAAAAACAGTTTTCTAGGAATGTTCTAAAAACATGTGAAATACGGTAATAATGTTTTTTCTTCACAACGTTATTAGAATGTTTCTCCTACATACAGTACAGACCATGTGTTTTCTTTATCTTCATGACTATTTACATAGTAGATTTTCACTGAAGGCAACAAAACTATAAATGAACACATGTGGAGTTTTATGTACTTAAAAAAAAAAAAGGTAAAATAACTAAAAAAATTATTCAAAAAAATTATTCAAAATAGCCACCCTTTTCTCTGATTACTGCTTTGCACACTCTTGGCATCATTCTCTCAATGAGCTTCAAGAGGTGAAGAGTCACCTGAAATGGTTTTCCAACAGTCTTGAAGGAGTTTCCAGAGGTGTTTAGCACTTGTTGCCCCTTTGTCTTCACTCTGTGGTCCAGCTCACCCCAAACCATCTCGACTGGGTTCAGGTCCGGTCACTGTGGAGGCCAGCTCATTTTTTGTTAAGTACATAAAACTCCACATGTGTTCATTCATAGTTTCGATGCCTTCAGTGCGAATCTACAATGTAAATAGTCAGAAAAATGGGATGGTGTGTCCAAACTTTTGGCCTGTACTGTAACATTATGTTCTAAGAACATTAACTATATTAACTGGGATATAGTGTAGCACACATTTGGTTTGCTTAGCTTGATGTTTATATTTTCTTCTTGTTTGTTGTTCCTTAACCGTTGAACAGTTCCTGTCAGGAGTGGAGGGCTGGACGAAGTCCTGCAGTGAGGGTGGGCTGCCCACGGCCATGCAGGAGCTGGAGCTAGCCATCCACAGCCACCAGAATCTCTATGAGCAGGTGACCACAGCTTACACTGAGGTAAGAACAGCGCTTAACTCTTTAAATTCATATGAATGAATGCCATGTGAGCTGATTGATTGTGAAAAAAGAAAAGTGTGCCGGTGATCTGGTATAACGCTGCTCTAGTCCGGAGGAGGAGTGCAGAGAGGTTGATAGTATTTTAGCTCTTACTAATAAATATTCATACATGCAAACATATTGCCTCTGATTGGCTGATTGACCAGCACTGCGAGGAAGCGAGACGGACAACAGTTAAAAACGTTTTAAGACTAATAACAGTCTTTGCAATGTCATATGTTACTTTACAACATGTGTAATGCCCTGCTAAGTGCAGTTCAGCCACTAACCTAGTCTAAGAGGCTCTGTTAAACACGAAATCCACCGGAGATCCTATGTAAACATAGTTACTTACACAGAGGTGGGTAGTCCAAGTCCAGAAAGTAAAAATGGTGGATTTTTAAACATACACCTACCTATCTCAGTTGTACTTCGCTGCTGGTGTTCCACAGTCAAATTCTGACCATTTGTTCCTTAGCTCTGAATTACTGGGCAAAGCATATAAACACTGATGTGTTATTTACACAAATAACACAGGAACGAAATGCCATACTGTTCCTAGCGCTGTAAGCTCTTATCGGACAAGATGTATCTGCTTCAGCTCTGCCTGTTTACGTAGTAGATATAGACACTGGTGCTTTTCCTGATCAACTCGTTTTTCTGAATATTTTCTTTTACTAGCTACTGCAGGCAATGGAGGTTGAAAAAGAGTTTCATGGGCAGCATTATATACAACTCAAAAAGACCTATTGTATTACACAAAGAACAAGAAAATTAAACGTTGCGCCCAAAACACACCAATCATTAAATAACAAAATTAGTACATGTTTTTTGCATGTTTTGAGCCGCGCAAAGAGTATGTTTCCCATCATTATGATAGCAAAGACACTCTGATTTGCCTTAAATCAGACCACACTGTGCACGGTTGATGGCTCATCCATAGAGTGTTGACAGAGTTTTGTAACTCCAGCTTATAAACTTAAATTGAACCTGATATTGATTAAAAACCTACGAGTGAGATCTGAGGAACTGTGTGTGTGTTGGACTGCAGGTCAGTCAGAAGGGGAAGACACTGCTGGACGTTCTTCAGAGGCCGCAGCCGACAGACTCTGGGTCAGTGACAGCGGGTGCCGACTACAGCCAGGCAGTGCGCGGGGTGCTGGACGTGGTACACGAGGTGGTGCATCAGTACCGCAGACTGGAGGGCCTTCTGCAGCACCGCAAGCTCCGCCTCCACCAGAGACTGCAGCTGTGTGTGTTCCAACAAGACGTGCAGCAGGTGGGCATATACAGCATGCAGAACACACTTGTGTACACGCACACACACACCCACACACACAAACAAACACCAGACATACCAAGTTGCAAAAATTAATTTCAGGGAGGTACCTCTGACTATATACTGTATTGTCACATTAACTCACCGCAGCATGCCTTTTGCAATAATTTAGTCCCTCGTCCTTGCGGGCAATGCTAAAATCACTATTATAAACTGTACAGCGGGCAAGAACTTTAATGTTTTTTAACTTTTACTAGACATGGATATACTTTAGAGTAGTCAGAGGAGAAATTAGTTTTGATGGGAGCCATGATGCTCCTGAATGCATCCCGCCTCTGTGCTTGTTTGTTTTCGCTCTTGGACCACTCATTCTATAAGATATTCAGGAGATATTATCTGACTTGTGGGCATCAGCGAGACTTTATTGATATGCGGTAGACTCCCTGAGCTAGGTGGGTTCCAGATATGAAATAGCTACAGGAGTCCAATTCTCAAACATTGGAGAAAGTTTTCTATGCACCATTTTCTCCCCAGATCCAAAGCTCACACAGGTTGCCAGATTGACACACAGTGGCAAGAGACGACAAGTCTTACTCTGTAGCTGATCAGTGTTCAAAATGTCAGTCTCAACTAAGCTAGTGGTTGTGGATAGATACCCAGCTATGATTAGCAACCTTACTGAAGCTCAGGGATTACCTGTTCAGCAGAAACAGTCAGCTTACCTGTTTCTATGGCTACAGCACACTGTTTGATCCACACAGATTTCCATGACGTACCACTTAGTTCAAATAAGAAAATACTGGCTGAAGATCTGATGTTACCAGCTCTCAGTGCTTTAAGTCAGCATCTGATGATACATCCTGATCATGTTTTCAGTTACTACAGATGCTATAAAATAACCATCTCTTTTAAATATGTATTTGTTTATTAACACTTTAAAATCGTGAGAAATAATAGTAATTTTTACTATTATAATAGTCTGTTTTTGATGGACAAACGTTGTGCATTTATTGCGTTGCATATTGCATATTTTTTGGCAGTTATATGAAACTATGTGTAAAATTACAGAAAATTTAGGTTTGTAAATGTTTGCTAAACAAAAAAATATATATTTATATTTAGCATTTTTCTTAAGAACAGATTATTTTTGTATTCCACTTACATATTTCTTTCATAAACTCATTTTTTTCTAAATAAAATATGACATATTACAGAGAAAATACAGAATAGTTTATTGGGAAAGTGCACATACAAATATACTTTACAGTGCTAAATGTCCAGTTAAACTTTAATAGATTATGGAGTTCTTAATGTAGCACTGTGGTCTTTGCTGTGTTCGTACACACACACACACACACACACACACACACAGCAGAAACAGAACATTTAACAGTGGAGAACATTTGCACTGCAGTCTATTATCCAGACCACCAGAGTGGACCACTCAGCAGCTTTACAGCATATCCGCTTTTTAATGCATGCATGTGTGAATAGATGCAGGTGCATGCATGCATGCGCGACTCTGCGAGTGTGAAGGAGAGTGAGAGAGAAAGGAGAGTGAGGCGTGAGTCTGAGAGTGGAGTGAAATTGCTCATCGTTTCTCCAGGGCTGTGTGTATTATGCCCGGGCTTCACTGAATACACTCTGGACAATACACTGAGCTTCCTGTGAACCAAAGCCTATTATTACCAGCTAAATGCTGCTCTTTCAGACACTCTGCTGCATCTCAGTGAGGTGGACGACAGCCTGAGTGATCTTCAGCTGCCGTGTGGGGCCCAAGTCAAAGCTAACACTGCTGCTAACCGAATTAAATGAGGACCTCACAGCATCACTGATTCAATGTTACATGCAGTTACAAGGTTTTGCATTCTAAGCATAAAGGTTTTTTAAGCAAGATTAATATGTTTTTAACAGTAGCAACCTGCATATTTAACATATGTTACATATGGAAAAGTAATGTTTGTTTCCAGCACCAGCCAAAATCACAGTGTTAAATCTAACCCTGTGGTGTGGAGGCTGTACTTTAGTCCAGCTAGCTTTGACTGTGAGTAGTTTACCTGCTTTAAGGTGCTATACTGAATATATTACACGGACAGTACTGTCTATCACACACTCATTTATAAAAATAAGTAAATAACACACCCCAAATTGCTGAAAAGTTATAGTTTCAGGCACAAATCTGTAAAATATTACAGGTAATTTGATTTAACATTGAGGCTTGCTTGCAAGAAGATGTAAAAGTGATTCCCCTGCTGCCCTATAAAAGGGCACACAAGGGCTCCAAGTGGTCCAGCCGGCTAAGCGCTGCCACTATGATCAAGAGATCCCCATCGGCTACCGGAGCCCTGAGAGAGCACAATTGGCCTTGCTCTTTCTGGGTGGGTAGATGGCACTCTCTCTCTCCCCTCATCATTTCAAAGGGTGATGTCGATCAGCACAAGGCATCTGTGAGCTGATGTATCAGAACCAGTCGCTGCGCTTTCCTCCGAGCGCGCTGTGATGCTACTCAGCAATTCTGCTACTCAGCAATTCTGCAGTTCTAAAAGAGGTGGTGGCTGACTTTGCATGTATCGGAGGAGGCATGTACTAGTCTTTACCCTCGTGGTATATCTAGGGGCATCACTAGTGATAGGGGGAGTCCTAATGAGTGGGTTGGGTAATTGGCTGTGTAAATTGGGGAGAAAATGGAAAAAAAATATGTAAAACTACATAAAAAAGGCACATTCAAATTTTTGGTGAGAGATCACTGATGCTACACATGCCTATATGACACACTCAAAAAGATAATTAACCCAGCTGACAGACTTTGAGAGGGGTGCTTCAATGAACTTAGAGAAGCACTGTGATTGTTCTATTTCATGCCTCCTGACCGCCAGAGGGCGGCTTAGCCTAGTGGATATTCCCTTGGGCACAGCAATGGACCGAGCAATTATACCAAAAAAAAAGCATGTGACCCACCCCTACAAGGGGCCGTCACACCCACCTATCTTCCTCTTTTTCCTCTCGCGCTTGGACCGTTCACAGCTCACGGAGCTGCAGAATTCTGCCCTCACGAGCTGTTTCGTTATTGGATTTACTGGATTCTACTGGATTTCGGATTTACTCGTTTTCACTCCTGAGAACTAGCGTGGCCCGGGCGGTAAGTATTGCGGTGACCCCGCTTGCCCGGGTTCGCTGAGTGTTAGTGCACCTTACCTGCACTCGCTCGCCACGGCCTACTGCATCGCTGGTCCAATAACCGCGTGCGTATTACTCCCGTCCGCCGTGGATCCTCTGTGTGCACCGCCTGCTATGGAGCCTATTGCCTGTCGAGCGTGCTTCGCGCCGCTGCAGCCAGACGACCCGCACACCCTGTGCCCCTCCTGCCTCGGGGTCTCTCACCTCCGTGAAGCTCTGTCTGACCCTTGCGTGCATTGTGCGACAATTCCCTTCGCCTCACGCCAACACCGGCTTGCGTCCGTCCTTATTAACGACGACGCCATGCTCTCCTCCTCGGGTTCCTCGATGGTGAAAACAGGAACTAAGCGCTCTTCTTCGCGACCTGCGGACGAGCCAGCACCAAAAAGGAAGGCAGGTGCTCTACGTTCACGCCTGGACCGCTTGGAAGCTCTCGTTACTCAGCTTCAGAGTCACCAGCTGCCCGCTGCCCTCCAGCTCGGCGCTGAGACCGCCGACTCCGAGCCCGTGGAGGATGATGATGATTTACTCTCCACTGCAGCCACGGATAGCCTCTTTACTTCAGGCAATGCTGCTGACTACACTGGACGGGCTGTTTCCCTCCCACGATCGCCCCTCTCTGCAGCGGGCTCTCCTCTCGGCTCCGGCTCGGTTGTGGATGATGGAAGTGCGTTGGAGGACACTTCTCCCCTCCCAACTATGGTTCGCGCTACTCTGGCTCGGCTTGGCTCCGCTCCAGCACAGCCTAATCCCAGCTCCAGTGCTTACTTTAAGCTAACCGCGGCGGATAGCCCCGCTCTCATTCCTCCTTGCAGCGCATTTGTGGGAGAGCTCCAGTCAGCCTTTTTGGCTGCAGCTTCGCGATCTCGACCTTCTTCCCTGGCTCGGTCGTTTTGGAACATGTCCGACGCGGCTCAGTACGGACTGGATCGTATCCCTCCAGTGGAGCCTTCGGTCGCCTCCCTGGTTGTTTCTCCTGACGAAGCGCTGCGTTCTGATGTCCGATGCCCAAGGAAGGCATGCAGACGCACTGATGAAGGTATCGCTAAAGCATACAATCACGCAGCGCGCATTGGCCGGCTGGATAATACTGTTTCTCATCTCCTTTTGGAAATGGAGTCTTCACCTCAGCTGGTAGATATGCCTTCTGCCTTTAGAGGTGCTCTGCAGACTGTTCTACATGGAATGGGATTCCTGACACAGGAGTTAGGCAGTCTTATGGCTAGCCTTGTGAGATTACGCCGTCATTTGTGGCTTTCTCAAGCGCCGTTGTCTGATGCGTGCAGAACCGCGCTCCGGGATCTCCCGTTAATGCCCGGCCAGTTATTCGGACCGGCGGCCACAGAGGCTTTGGAGCGCCGAGCTCGTATGACCGAGACGCGACAGCAGCAGCCGAAATCACATCGCTCTGAGCGTGTGTTTACACGCCCGCGTTCAGTTCTTCCACAGGCTCGCTCTGATCAGATCAGGCGTATGCCAACTCAGGCGAATAGGCGATCTCCCCCTCGGATCTCTGGACACTTTCGCCGCCCTCCAGCTCCCCCTCGGCGCCCCCCCGCTGGAACGAAAGGACCGCGCGCTTCGCGCTGACGAGCAGGGGCAGCCAGTGGGTGTTTTCACGGACTCTCAGCTGGCTGCGTGGTCCGTAGCTTCCACGGATCGCTGGGTTCTTTCGACCCTGAGTTACGGGTATCGGCTCCAGTTCAGGAGTCGACCCCCGCGAGTCGCACGTTTGATTCAGACACGTGTAAAAAGTTCAGTTCATGTAAACACTCTTCAGGAGGAAATATGTGCTCTTATTGCAAAACGTGCCATAGAGGAGGTGAAATGTCCCGTGTTTTTTCAGGGACACTGCTCCAAATATTTTCTAGTGCCGAAAAAAGACGGCGGCTTCCGCCCGATTCTGGATTTGAGGGGGATGAACCGACACCTCAAACGATTCACTTTCAAAATGATTCGTCCCGTGGATGTGCTCCAGGTGATTCAGCCAAACGAGTGGTTCACCACTCTGGATCTAAAGGACGCATATTTCCACATTCCCATAGCAGCTGTACACAGGCGTTTTCTCCGCTTTGCCTTTCAGAACCGAACTTATCAGTACCGGGTTCTTCCGTTCGGGCTTTCGCTAGCTCCGAGGGTCTTTACCAGATGCATGGCGGCGGCGTTATCTCCGCTGACTCGCGCTGGAATGAAGATCTTGCCGTACCTGGACGACTGGCTGATCTGTTCACTCTCGCGGGAGCAAGCGATGGCAGATCTCAAAGTGTTGCGATCTCACGTAGCAGGGCTGGGGCTTTCCATCAACCTGGAGAAAAGCTCCCTCTGCCCGAGTCAGTCTGTTCAGTTCATAGGCATGAACTTAGACTCGCGAGCAATGAGAGCATCTCTGACGACACAGCATGTGGTGAGTATTCTGAGATTACTCTCCAGAGTTCACGTGGGCCGCTGCGTCCGCTACAGTCACCTGTTACGTCTGCTGGGAATGTTCACAGCGGCTGTGTGCATTTTGCCGCTCGGTTTGCTGGAACTGCGACCGTTTCAGATCTGGATGAATCATTTGGGGCTCGATCCGATCCGTCACAAACACAGGCTGGTGCAGATCGATCGGGGGTGCGAGGAGGCTCTCGCCCCGTGGAGGCGCCGCTCTTTTCTCATGGCGGGGGTACCGCTGGGGGTCGTGGCATCACGTCGGGAGATAATCACCACCGACGCATCTCTCACGGGTTGGGGTGCTGTATGGCAACGCAGCGCTGTGCAGGGTTCTTGGAGTTTTCACCGAGCCCAGGACCACATAAACCTCCTCGAGCTGAGAGCGGTTTATTTGGCACTCCAGCATTTTCTGCCACAACTCCAGGGTCGTCATGTTCTTGTTCGTTCAGACAATATGACAGTTGTTTACAACATAAACCACCAAGGTTGTACTCGTTCCCTGCCTGCTCTGCGTCTGGCACGCAGCATCCTCACCTGGGCAAATCACAGGCTGGCATCGCTGCGGGCGATTCATCTTGCTGGGACCCTCAATCTGACTGCGGATTTTCTCTCAAGGCAGAGGTTGGACCCGGGCGAGTGGTGCTTACACCCGGATGTGGTGCGTCAAATATGGGATCGTTATGCCATGGCTGCGGTCGATCTTTTTGCGAGTGCGACCACCACACATTGCCAGCGATGGTTCTCTCGCATGGACGAAGAGAGAGCGATGGGGACAGACGCGTTGGCACACGAATGGCCACGCTGCCTTTTATATGCCTTTCCCCCAATTCCGCTTCTTTTGAGCGTCCTGCTACGAATTCAACAGTGCAGACACAGTGTCCTGCTGGTAGCTCCACAGTGGCCTGCCAGACCCTGGTTTCCTCTGCTTCACTGCCTACTGACCAGCGAGCCCTGGCCACTTCCTGTGAGGAGGGACCTTCTCTCACAGATGGGGGGGCGACTGTGGCACCCGTGTCCGGAACGCCTCCAGCTCTGGGTGTGGCCTCTGGGCCCCCTGATGTTTTAATGGCTTGTTCTGCCTCTGTGAAATACACTGTGGAGAATGCCAGAGCTCAGTCTACCCGTCTCTTATATGGTAACCGTTGGAAGCTGTTTTCTGATTGGTGCACTAAGTTCAGGGTTTCTCCTGTGCACTGTGATATTCCTGTAGTGCTGGATTTCCTCCAGCATCTGTTTGATGCGGGTAGGGCACCTTCCACATTGAAAGTTTATGTCGCTGCCATATCGGCCCGTCATGTGGACATTAATGGATCATCCTTAGGTTCTCACAAACTGATCTGTGGCTTTCTTAAGGGTGCTAGGCGCCTAAGGCCTGTCAGGACCCCGCGCTGCCCTCAGTGGGATTTACTTTGTGTTTTAAGCCTCTTAAAGTGTGCTCCCTTTGAACCTCTATCACAAACGGGTGTTAAATGGGTTTCACTCAAAACTGCCTTTCTCTTAGCTGTTGCCTCAGCAAGACGTGTCAGTGAGCTGCATGCACTTTCAGTTAGTGCTGCTTGTTTACGTTGGTGGCCTGATTGTTCCGGTGTCACATTGTGGCCTAATCCTGTGTTTCTGCCAAAGGTTCTGGAATCATCTTTTGTTAACCAGTCTATTGCTCTGTCTGCGTTTCAGGACGAGCTTGTGGATCAGCCTTCAGTTCTGTGCCCTGTTCGTGCACTCAGGCAATATGTTTCAGCTACGGAACCTCTTCGTTCCACTGATCAACTTTTTGTGTGTTTTGGTGGCCGCACAGTGGGTGGGCCACTCTCTAAACAGGGTCTCTCACACTGGGTGGTAAGAGTCATCAGGATGGCGTATGATGCAGCTGGTATCACGTTACCTGCATCTGTGACATGCCACTCCACTCGTGCAGTTTCCACATAATGGGCGGTACTTCGGGGTGTTCCCCTGTCAGAGGTGTGCTCAGCCGCGACCTGGTCGTCTCCTTGCACTTTTTCGAGGTTCTACCGGCTGAATGTGGCTGCGCAAATGGATCTGGCCTCATCCGTGCTCTCAGCCAAGAATCTGCCATTGGATGTGCTGCCCTCGTGACAAAGTTGGTATGCGTCATCCACTAGGCTAAGCCGCCCTCTGGCGGTCAGGAGGCATGAAATAGAACGCTAGTTACGAATGTAACTGTGGTTCTATGAATGCTGGATGACCGCCAGAGTCTGTCGTCACTCGGTCAGTCCGCGGGTTGCGCGAGAAGTTGTTCCGAGGAAGATAGGTGGGTGTGACGGCCCCTTGTAGGGGTGGGTCACATGCTTTTTTTTTGGTATAATTGCTCGGTCCATTGCTGTGCCCAAGGGAATATCCACTAGGCTAAGCCGCCCTCTGGCGGTCATCCAGCATTCATAGAACCACAGTTACATTCGTAACTAGCGTTTTGATTAATTTGATTAATTGACAAAAATGTTCTTCTTTAATGATTCATTCAGATTTATTTCTGATTGTTAATGATGGTGATTGTTAATCAGCCATAGACAGTTCACCGATATGTGTAGGACATCCTGTGGCCACATGTATTGCCATTAATGGCAAGGCTCCAACTGGCATTTTTCAGCAGGAGAAAAAAAGGCAAAAAAGAAATAACCATACATTTAAATGGCTTTCTTGTGATTGGTTAAAATAAAATTGGAATAAAATGTAAATGTTTGCATAACAAACTGTGTTGTTCTGTTATTGCAATGTAATTATGTGTATATCTCTATGGTAAAAAGGGGACATAGAGTTTGGAAGGGGTTTATATGTTAAATCTGATTTGTTTCTTCACGTCTCTGTCATGCTGGAAGCGTAAACCAATCCGTTCAGGTTTTCAGTGTTGTGTAGGATTAGTCAGCTGTAATTCTGGATTTGAATTCTGAACCAGTTGTGTATGTGTGTGTTTCTGTGTTTGTTTTTGTGTGTGTACAGGTGCTGGACTGGATCCAGAACCATGGAGAGGCTTTTCTCAGTAAACACACTGGGGTGGGCAAGTCTGTACATCGAGCACGAGCGCTACAGAAACGCCACGATGACTTCCAGGAAGTGGCACAGGTACAAGAATATTTATCAATGTTCATGTATATGTGACTGGAACATATTGTCCTGACTTTAAAAAACAGGTCTAAATTACATCACCTACAGATTAATTTGGGGTTAAAATTGAAAAAACATGTTATGTTCGTCAAAAACCTAACTCAGGGTAGTGTGTTCAATTGGAACCTCATACCAACTATTAAGCAAAGGGATTAGGCACTATTCAGACAGGAGAAGTAAAAGATTCTCAGTGATTTTTTGTGATAATTTCAGTCGTCTTTTGTCTCCTGGAAAAGAAGCTGTACAAATAACCTTTAATTATATTACAGTATTTTAAAACTGCTAACAAGCTTTTACCAGTACCTACAAGTACACCTACCTCATACTTTTACCAAATTAATTAGTTAATTTCCTGCACAAAAGCAGATTTTGTTGTCAAATAATAATTACTTGGATGTCAAATATGTGCCTTTTTATAAAGCCTATATGCTGCACGATATATCGTTTAAGCATCGCCATCGTGATGTGCGCATGCACAATGGCGCTTAGGGCAAGTCAATCAAACACGTCTTGTTGCAATGGTTTGATTCTTAACACAAGAATAGATACACAGCGCTGTCTCTGTGTCTGTGTGAGTGACAGGCAGCTGCTGCCTGAGAAGCATGAGGGGGAGGGGGAGCATAAGGGGCAGGCAGGAGTAAACATGAGGTAACTGCATGGACTCCATCCACATGGCTGTGCACGTGCTTGTAAACGCACATGTTGAAAGCTGTGCACCTCAGTCCAGCACAGTTTTGCACAGATATTTCTAGTTACAGCTGAATGGAAGCTTTTAATCCCAGAACAACGCTCTTATTAACCTTTTAAAAATCCATTTAAATGCTTGATTAAAGGGCTGATTGCTGTTGTTTTGCAGTTTTCCTCGGATTTTGAGTGCTCGGCACTGACTCAGTTCTCGATCTTGATAGTAATTCAGTAAAAAGCTGTAGGTACATGCCACAATTGACAAACTCAACCAAAACTTCATTATAAACCTAATAAGCCTTGGTTCTATATGTTTCATAACTTCTGTGAAGCACATACGCGTTTGAGTCAGTGTTAGTTTTGCTTTGCATAAGTGCTGTTGGGCCATGGAACAAGACAGTGATTCAAAACTTACAAGCATGTGAACCTCAGAATGGATAGGAATAAGAAATTGGCATTTTTAAATTGCCTAGTTAAAGTCCCAAACTAATTACTATCTGCATTAATTAATCTGAAATGTAATGTAATTCAGAGTCTGTCTCTGTCTCTCTCTCTCTCTCTCTTTCTCTAATTCCAGAACACATACACTAACGCTGATAAGCTGCTGGAGGCGGCGGAGCAGTTAGCTCAGACCGGAGAGTGTGACCCTGAGGAGATCTACGCTGCTGCTCATCATCTGGAGGTCAGAGTTCAGGAGTTTGTTCGCCGAGTGGAGCAGAGAAAACTGCTGCTGGATCTCTCCGTCTCCTTCCACACACACACCAAAGAGGTACACACACACACACACACACACACACACACTCACACACACACATACAATGCCTGTACACAAAATAGCAAGTACCCTATTTTTCACACTATAAGGTGCACCGGATTATAAGGTGCAATATCAATGAACGTCTATTTTCTGCTCTATTTTCATAAACAAGGTGCATCGGATAATAAGGTACATTTTAAGAGACACTATAAGGAACTTCTAATTCAGCAAGTTTCACCACTGTGTGGTGGTGGGGAGTAGCTAACTAAATTAAGTAAAGTTAAGCTAAGTAAACAAAACTGTAATAGAAAAGACTTTCTTTTAAAATCAAACGAGTGCTGGATGTTAATCTACACAGATTTCTGTTTAGTGCTAGCCGGGGTTATCAGCAGGCTACAGGTCAATAATATTCACTTCTGAGCAGCAAAAGAGCAAGCGTGGTTGCAGGTAATGCTAATGCTGCTCCAGCAGTGCTAGCTGGGGTTAGCAGCAGGCTACAGGCTGAAAATACTCCCCTCTAAATGACTGGATTATAAGGCGCATGATGATTTTTGGTGAAGGATTTTACGTGCACCTTATAGTGCAACAAATATGGTCTGTAAATTTTGTAATAAGTAGTCCAAATGTGAGTAATTTATCCTTAATATAACACCCCAACTATAAACATCCCACGGAAATGGAAGGAGTATGGCACAACATTAAACCTACCAAAACATAAATGCCAAATGCTATGTGTGGCAGAAAAGTAACACAGCACCTTACCCTGAACACACCACCCCCACCGTGAAACATGGGGGTGGCAGCATCATGCTGTGAGGATCCTTTTCTACTGTAGTGAGCCAGGGAAGCTGTCAGCGTTGATAGGAAGATGGATGGATCTAAATACAGGGCAATCCTGGAAAGAAACCAGTGAAAGACTTTGGGAAAAGGACTGGGGCGGAGAAAGTTCACCTTCCAGCAAGACAATGACCCTAAACATACAGCAAGGGCTACTTTTTAATGTTGTAGATCAAAGCATAGTCATGTGTTAGAATGGCCCAGTCAGAGTGCAGATCTAAACTGATCCCGTTGAGAATCTGTGGCAAAACTTTGCTGGTTTTGACTTTACTGGTTTTGACACTTTCCATCTTCATCTCAATCTAACTAAAAGCTATTTTGTAAGGAAAAATGAAGCTGTAATTGCAGGAATAGGTGGTCCTACAAATTATTGACTCAGGGGGGCTAAATACACTTTAAAATAATTATTAATAAGCTTCACAATTACTTGCTACATTGTGTTTGTGTATCACAAAAAATCCCAAATCAATAAATGTAAGTATCTTAAATTCAAGGGGTATAAATACTTTTTCAAGGCACTATACACACACACACACACAAACACACACACACACACACACACACACACACACACAAACACACACGCACACACACAGTGTGAAGCAGCTGGGCTGAGGCTTGATTAGAATAATTGGCGGGTGCTTCATTAAACTAGAGATATGATCAGAGCAGTAGATAGTTCACTGATTGAAACTGTAGTGAGAGAGCTGAGATAGATCCTCATTTCAATAATAAGTAAAATTTTGCTGTTTGATTTGATTTTTGCAGAGATTTGGATTATTAATGCTTGGAAGGGATGTGTCTCCATTTTTTTATTCATTAAAAAGATAACGCAACATGCCAGAAGTCTCAGCATGGAATTGTGGAGGTTCTTAATGGTGTCCTTTGATTATCCATTACATGCAGCTTTAGTATTCCTGGAGATTTTGGGTTAGGGGTGGAGTGTTGATAGTATTTAGCAGGGGTCAGCAATAGGCGGCCCGCTGTCCAGATGTGGCCCGCAAGCATGAAACATCTCGTGAAGTTGTTTGAACTATAATGAACGTTAATGAAAAAATAAAAAAAATAAAATGCTTCTCTGGTGAGCTGTAGTTTACATGCGTCACCTGTCTTTCTGTCGTGCTCGACGTGTAGTTTCTGCCTGTTCTCGTTTTTCCGCCCGTTCTCGGGCTCCCAATCTCCTTATAAGGCATTTTTTCCCGGCTGTGTCCCAATTCACTAGCCGGGCCAGCGGTAGTATATTGTACCGCGACCCTGGCGACACAGACTCGATCCCGCGTGAGGAGCGGCGTGTTTATTTATTTTTCCTTTTTTCTTGGGTTTACCTGCTTTGAGATCAACTGTTCTGCAATTGGGTTTAACAACCCTCTGGGCTGGAGAGCTTCTAGTCTGTAGCACTCCATCCCTTTACACTTAATTTTACAAAACCCGCCACGTAATGGCTTGGAAAACATCTGGCCCAAAGCCAAACTTAATTGCTGACCCCTGGTGTAGAGGTTCTTGATGGTGTCCTTTAAAAATCCATTCCATGCAGCTTCAGTATTCCTGCAGATTTTTCGGTAGGGGTGGACTGTTGATAGCATACTGTAGCATTTGTGTCTGTAGGGCATGCTCTTGAGATGGCAGCAGTATGTGGACGAGCATTGCCCTTGTAGAATAGCAACTGCTACAGTATGATGGTGTGACCCTAATGTTGTTTCTACAGTCATATATAATAGTGATGTGTGTGTGTGTGTGTGTGTGTGTGTGTGTGTGTGTTTTTTCTTCTTTTGCTGCAGCATTTGATCTGCTTTAGGAATTTGGCGATTGTACAATTTTTGATCCTGCAAACAATAATCACATCTCATCTCTGCTGAACACTAAGCGGAGTCGCCTGCCCTGTAATCCTGCACATGCTCACTCACACACACACATACACACACAAATTCCAAGACATGTTACCAGGGCAACAGCAGAAACTGCTGATCCTTCTTGTCTGTGATTTTGTCTGTGAGGATCAGTAGCTATTGCCATGCTCTTTGTGCGTATCCGTGTATATGTGTGTGTCTGTCTTTGTGCGTTTCTAATTGTCTCTGCAAGGATTAAAAAAATTATCCATACAGTAGAAGGTGTGTTTATATACAGCTCTGGAAAAAAAATAAGAAACCAAATAAAAATGATAAGTTTCTTTGATTTTACCAAAATGAAAACCTCTGAAATATAATCAAGAGGAAGATGGATGATCACAAGCCATCAAACCAAGCTGAACTGCTTGAATTTTTGCACCAGGAGTGGCATAAAGTTATCCAAAAGCAGTGTGTATGACTGGTGGAGGAGAACATACCAAGATGCATGAAAACTGTGATTAAAAACCAGGGTTATTCCACCAAATATTTGTTTCTGAACTCTTAAAACTTTATGAATATGAACTTGTTTGTTTTCTTTGCATTATTTGAGGTCTGAAAGCTCTACATCTTTTTTTATTATTTTAGCCATTTCTCATTTTCTGCAAATAAATGCTTTAAATTACAAGATTTTTATTTGGAATTTATTTAAACATATACCTATACATAGCAAAATCAGAGAAACTGACTCAGAAACTGGAAAGTGGTCTTTTAATCTTTTCCAGAGCTGCATGTGTACTGCATCTTAAATGTCAAATATTTGGACACGCCTGACTGAATGTACACCGATGAGACCAAACATTGTGACCTATCCCCAATATGCTGATTCATCTTCGCGTCGTTCAACCAATACAGCTCACACTACAAGACCTTTAGTCCTGCAGGTCTTTAGTCCTGCTCCTGGAGAGCTACGGTCCTGCCAGTTACACCTCCATCTCTACTTTAACAAACCCTATTCACCTGATGAAGCTTTCTCTGAGGCAGTAATTAGATGGATCAGGTGGGATCGATTAGGTGGTGGAGTTAAAGTCTGCTGGAAGGTAGCTCTCCCAGAGCAGGGTTGAGACCCCTGTTCTACACTGAAATGTAAGAAATGCTGCCTACTCATTTACAGGATTCTAAAGCAGGAAAATTCAAAGACTTCTCGGAATCGAAGCTTAGTAAACCAGCCAATGATAACACAGCTAAAAGCTCTAGTATGCAGCAGGGAGTGTCAATTCCAGAACCTATTGTTTCCTTTTAATTTGGGTACAGAGGGCCTTATCTTACACACTGCGCAAAGTGCATCATGATGCTCATTGCTATCTTGTAGCTGCAGCGTTTAACCCTATGAACCCCAGCCTATTTTGGTGTGTTTTGCATTTGTCAGTTCCCCTTTCACTTGTTATTATAACACAGTTATGTTAGGAGACAGCCAGATTCTTTTATTTTTCTTTATACCAGAAGACATTGAGCTGCTCAAAAATGTCATAATTTGAGAATTTTTGAATTTTTACCCAGTGCCTGTTTTTTTTTTTTTTTTTTTTTACATATTTTTTTGAATGTACAGACTTCAAATCAATTCACACAAGAGTTTTCTTTTCAGTAATAGTTAGAATAGAGTGTATATTAGTTAAAAAGTATAAGGATTTTGATGATAGTTCATTACATGGCTTACTACTTTGACAGAATACATGAGCAGCACCAGGCAGATTTATTTATTTTTCTTATATTCCTATATCTAGAATGCAGATTACTAAGACCTTGACAGTAACAGTATAGGCTAAGAGTACTTTCAGCCAATTTAGCCAACATTCCTACCTAATGAAAGTGATTTAGTACACTGAATATTTACTATTAACTGTTTATAATAAGAGAATAAAGCATGGAAATATGAAGGTAAGCCTATTCTTTAAGTGTGTTTTACAGTAATTTTTTTAAAAACTCTTTAGTTGAGCGGAGGTCAGTGCTATTTTTTTAAGAAACAATAGGGTTCCTTGTTTGTCACAATGTATCCGGGTTCTCACAGGTCCTTAAAAAGTCTTAAAATGTCTTAAATTAAAATCCTGGTAATAAAGGTCTTAAATGGTCTAAAATTCACTGAAAATTTGCTGTAGGTATTGAATTTTCAGATGGTGTGTTTAATGCCGGTGGGAAAACACAGTGGCCCACCATGAACATCTAATCTGGGGAAACAGTTAACGTTAGCGGAGAGCTAGTTAACATTAGCGGCGAGTTAGCTAGCATAATAACATTAGCGGTGAGCTGGCTATGTTACCGAGGAGAAAACTAAGATTAGCGGAGAACTAGCTAACATACTGACCGTAGCGACGAGTTAGCTAAGCTACTGGGAAGAGAACTAAGGTTAGTGGCAGGTTAGCTAACATACTGACCTTAACATTGAGTTAGCTAAGATACCAGGAAAATAAATAAGGTTAGTGGAGAGTTAGCTAGAGGTGAGCGAGCTAACGCTACCAGGAAGAGAACAAAGGTTAGGGGAGAGCTAGCTAACTTTAGTGGCGGGCTAGCTAACATACAAACTTTAACGGCGAGCTAGCTAACTGGAAGGTCTAAATAAGTCTTGACTAAGACTATAAGTAAATAATTTTAGGCTGCATTTTACAACTGTGGTTCTGGAACGGTTCAGTTGGAGACCCTCTTTGTGCATGGAAAATGCCACTGGGGCTTCCCACCCTATTTGGGTACAAACCAAGAAGTGGTTTAAAGAAGTGGCCAAATCAGATAATGATGAATATACATAGATAATTATTTATAGAGAATTATGTTGGTGCGTTGAAGCATTCCTGCTTAATGAAGCTGTATAAACAATTCTCGATTTTTGACGCAGTTTGCGTCAATGGGGTACTAAGGGTTGAATAGCAAAGGCGCTGACAAATATATGTACACTGATGGGTGTGTTGGTCTTAAAGTGAGGTGTGTTCAGGTAAATTTTTGGTGTATTGCTATCTTGACAACAGAAATCACAGATGCGCCACTGACTAAAAATCCAAGACAACAGTTAACCGTAAGATGTTCATTGCTATCTTGGCCGTGCAGGTGCACTGCATGTGCCCAAGTCACATACACCCCAGCTTGTTACACATTCAAGGACATGCAGCATTCCAACATTAATCTTGCCATTTGGGGAAATAATTGGGCTAATGCAACTCCTGGTAACTAATCAACTGGTTTTTAGCATGGATATTTCTCGAATAAATTTTGCTATCTGGACGTGGGGGTTAGATAATCCCAATTTTGCATTGGACTTTTTTTTGTATGTAGTTCCTTTTTTGTTTGCTGATAATTCATTTTAAATGTTTGTTTGAAATATTAATCTGTCAGAAAATACAGGAATCATAAGCTTACTGTAAAATATGTAAAGGTTATACTGGTATTGTGTGCTTTTTGCTATTTTGTTTTTATAAAAGTGGTTTTAATTTTGGAGTGGTATTAGAGAGTCTTACAAAGTCTTACATTTATTTTCCCTATACCAGCAGATACTCTGTTAATACTTCGTTTCTCTGTTTATAGCTGTGGTCATGGATGGAGGAGCTACAGAAGGGTTTGGTGGAGCCCGTATGTTCTGAGACGGTGGACTCGGTGCAGGAGCTGATCCGGCAGTTCCAGCAGCAGCAGAGCAGCACACTGGATGCCACTCTTAATGTTATTAAAGAAGGAGAGGAGCTCATCCAGCACTTACGGTAAGATTAGCATCTTTACAGTTCTCTCAGCCTCAGTTTATTAACAGCTCAACACTCCACATGTTTACTGAATTACGAGTCGTCATCCAGGGCTGACCTGACAACGCTGTTTTTAACATAACATAATATAGAACCACAAAACTATTTAGCCTCTTTAAATTTCTTAACAGTAGGCAAATGCTGCATCATGTTGATTTTAATTTTAAGTAATAATGAAAAATACTACACACAGATTATTTTCATATGCTGTAATTTCATCGCTAGTATAACTGACTACTAAACGACTACTAATTTATTTGTGTAAAATATTGAAAGACATTAAATTTGGTGAATTAACTAACATTGAAGTTTAAGATTAGGGCCTTGACACACAGTAAGTTTGAGCACCATTGGGTTTAATTGTTTCTCCAGCGGCAGAGAAGTTTGGTGCTGCTGTTTCCATGCCCAGAATCACGCCTTCACCATGCTTACGCTTACAACCATCAAAGCTCAAAATGGTTCAACTTTGACCTTGCGGCAAATGATACTATGGCATGAAAATGTGTGACATGAACTCAAGGGACCAAAAAACATGGGCAAGCGACTGATTTTAATGATTACTGCAATGATTTTTGCAATATAAGCCACTTGTTATTCAGGAGTTTTAGTTCAGTTCTCCAGCACCGGGGCTGGAGTAGAATTAGCATTATCCGCTAATCACTCTCGCCTTTTCACCATTTAGTGGTGAGTATTATCGGCCTGAAGCCTGCTATGAATCCCGGCTTGCACTGCTGGAGCATCATTAGCATTATCCGCTAATTTCGCTCGCTACCCCCCCCCACACTACCACCCAGCGGTGAGACCTGCTGAATTAGTAGTTGCTCATAGTGTCTCATAAAATGTACCTTATAATCCAGTGCATCTAATGTATGAAAATAGACCAGAAAATAGACATTTGCTGTTAATGCACCTTATAATACAATGTGCCTCATTATGTGAAAAATATTTTAGTATAACCCCTCAGCAGTACAACACTCCCCTACACTCATATAGAGATATACCGCCTATAAAACCGCCTATAAAAACAAGCTCTAACTACCTACCTTTTGTGAGTCGAAAGTTCACAAACCCACCACCTCCCCAGCAACCCACTTCTTCCAATCTACTACCACTTTCCTCAACAGGGGGATATAACTTAGGGTTCGTACGGTCATGAAAACCCTGGACAAGTCATGGTATCTGAAAATAGTAATTTCCAGGCCTGGATAAGTTTTGGAAAAATAACAAATACTCAAAGTTTTGGAAAAGTCATGGAAATTTGGTCTACAAATTTTGTGTTTCAGTTTATCGATGGAGAAAATCTATTTTGAGCAAACAAATAAATCAGCTCAGAGTTAATTCCGTAATTTAGCCCTACACAAGGGAGCTCTCAGGATCTCACACACATTTAAAGATTGTGTGTCAGATTTATTTTGGGCCTACTATATAATCGATTTCGATTATAATTTTAGTTGATTTTTGGTTTTATTGTCCATGTCTGCACTGACATTTTGAAAATCATATGGTCATGAAAATTTGCCTTGAAGGCATGGAAAAGTCATGAAAAAATAATGGAAATATTTTGGTTAAAAAGTGTATGAACCCTGATAACTGCAGGCTTCTTCAGCTAAGCAGTTCAGAACTCCAGCCAAAAATTCTCAAAACATTTTTTCACGCATGGTCCGCACTTAGTAAATGTGTAGTTTTAATTTAGCTTTAATTTTAATCTAGCTAGCTCGCTAAATTTCCTGTTCCACCTTAAATAGTGCAGTAGACAGCAGAGGCTGCGTCATTTAACATGTATTGGTAAAATAAAATAAAAGCTAATAAAACTAATTTCAGCTCCCCACTACAAAGCAATTAAGGGTTGAACAATAATAATAAATTGCTGAATCTCCTACCCCCTTCTCAAGACATTTGATGCACTAAAATGAATTAAATGAAGTCCAACACTGCTATTATATCAGCCTGGCAAGGTCGTCTATGTGTTCTTAAAGGGTTGTCCCAATTCTTAGGGGGAGGATTTTACCACTTCCCATTTTATGTCTGTTCCAGCAGTTAGGGGTACAAATTAGAAATAGGACAGGGCCTTACTTGTTGCTTTCTACTTAGCGACTTGTTTTCACTCTTGTATCCACCTTAGTTTTTAACTTAAAAGTAGTTGTAGGTGATCTAGTAGTCTTAAACCTTGGATGTGTCCAGAAACTCAAAAATGGCAAAAAAAAAAAAAAGGCGCACTGTCAATAAATGTCTACTTTCTGGTCTATTTTCATATATCAGGTGCACTGGAATATAAGGCGCACCCATTATAACACACATCGAGCGAAATAAATATCAGATAAGTCTCACTCTGCAAGAAAAATAATGCCTGCTCTTTAAAAGACCTTAAATATGAAATGGAAAATAACCAACCCAACCCAAAATACTAACAAAAATATAATCTAATGAATTCCAAAATAACTCTACTAACTCCAAAACTACACAGCAGTAGAAAATAAAGTAATATTACCAAAAAAATCTGTGTGTGTGTTTATCGAGCGGGGATGTACACGTGCCGGGCGCACCTATAGGAATGAACTAAACTAAACTTAACCCAAAATACTTTATTTACTAATCTAACTCTATAGTTTATATAATATAAATATAATTAACTAATGTCATAGATAACAGGCAGTTGTAATAGTCATATTAATGTATGCACATGAATGACCAATGCTCAACACCTGTTTTGTTCCAAAACAGAACTGCTGCATCAGAGAAAGCCAAATAATCTCCGAATCACAGCGATCTTATAAATAATTCTATTATATAACATGGTTTGAGGCGAGTGTGATGATTTATGTATGCAGTTTGTACAGTGCTAATTGGTGCGGTGTAAGATTCCATTACGTGTTCGTACCATTAGCCTTGTAGCTCCTGTGTAAATATGCTGATCTGCTACATTTGGGATATGAGTGATATTTAACTGAGAATGAAGCACATATAAACCAGCTGCCCACCGTCCAGCTTCTGCCACCTGCCTCGGATTAAATGTCCACCACCCACTACTGATTATATTAAAGTATGTTAAAGATTCCTAACTAGCAGTTTTCTAATTGCTGAAATTTTGTTTATTTTTATTATTGCTACTTAGGGCTGGACAATAAGTCAATATCAATATATATTGTGATATAAATATCTCAATTAAGGTCATATGATATTTCAGAAATTTCAATATACATTCTTTACAACAAAGGTCACTGACTGATGTACATTACAGGGTACATGCCATCAATTAGCAAATTATTTTATGTGTTTATATGTGTTTAATTTTGCAGTTAGATTCTTAGAAGCATCTTGAAAACATCTTAAGAGGTTTCTCCACAGTTTCACATTAAAAAAACCCTAAAAGTTCTTTAAAGAACATATATTTTTATTTTTTATATTTATATATATATTTCTGTGGCTTTTTATTGTTCATATCTAAACCATATTTAAACAATAATTTAATTTATTAAGGGAAAAAGCTATGCAAACCAACCTGACCCTATGTGACAAAGTAATTTCAATAAGTTCAATTTCACTACTAACCACAACCAGGCCTGATTGCTGCCGGAGCTGTAAAATCAGGAAATCACTTTAATTTGAACCTGTCTGATAACACAAAGTAAACTAAAACATGTTAAAAAGGTTTAGAAAACAAGGTCATTGGTATCGATTAGTTTGCAAAAGTCATTTCTAAGGTTTTGGGACTCCAGCAGACCACAGTAAGAGCCAATGTTCACAAATAGAGAGAAAACATGGAACACTGGTGGACCTTCCCAGGAATGACCGGCCGACCGAAATTTCTCCAAAAGGGCATGGACAACTCATCCAGCCAGTTCCAAAGGAGCCCAGAACAAGATCTAAAGATCTAAAGATCAAGATCTAAAGAACACAAAGGCCTTACTCAAGCCTACTTGTGTTCTGCTGCAGGACAATGATCCCAAGTCCACCTCAGAATGGCTCGAGAAAACAAATTGAAGGTGGTCTGGTCAAAGTCTGATTGAGATAATATGGCATGATCTGAAAAAGGCGGCTCCAGCTCAAAAACTCTATTGTGGCCGAAATAAAACAATTATGCAAAAAAGAGTGGACCAAAATTCTTTCACAGCACTGTGAAATACTCATTGGCAGTTATCACGAATGCAGTTACAGTTGTTGCCGCCAAGGATGCACAGCAAACTTATTAGGTTTAGGGGGCAAACACTTTTTCACATAGGGCCAGTTTGGTTTGAATTGAATTTTTCCCTTAATAAATAAAATTATTATTCAAAACTGCTTTTTTTATTTACTAAGATTTTTTGTCTGATATTTAAAATGTGTTAGATAATCTGAAAAACGTAAGTATGCTTTAAATCAAACACAAAAACAAAATAAATCTGTAAGGAGGCAAACATTTTTTCACACCACTGTATATGGATATTATATCATACTGGCTGAACTTGAGAAATATATTATGATATTAATTTCCACCATAATGTCTAGTCTTAATATTACTGTTATTACCATTAATCATAATTATTACTTTAATTACTGTTACCACCACTATTAGGGTTATACAGTATCAGTACACCTGAACATAATAGACCTATATGGATGTACAGTTATTTTTTACTAATAATTAAGTAATAAGAAGTCTGACCACAGGAGAATAGATTATCCCTTGTGAGCCTTGGTTCCTACAGATTGTATCCTGCACTTCTGAGGAAGCTTTTACTGACACTTTCTTTTATTTTGTGTGTATTTTGTTTGATTCACTGTCCTGCTCCAGAGTTTTACTTTTATTTTAATATGAATAAATGTGATTTAATTTTCTTAATTATTTCAGGTCTGTAGAATCACTTGGTGTGATTCTTTGGAGTGTGCTTGGGTCTGTGGGCTATGTCTCTCTGTGGGAGTGTGTATATGACTGTGCATATGTGTGTGTGTGTGTGTGTACAGGGACTCAGCGTTGGCGAGTAACAGGCTGCCCCATGCCAGCTCAGTAGCTCATATAGAGAGTGTGTTGCAGCAGCTGGACGAGGCGCAGGCGCATATGGAGGAACTGTTCCACGAGCGACGGATCAAGCTGGACATCTTCCTCCAACTGCGCATCTTCGAGCAGTATGCCCTGGAGGTGTGTGTGTGTGAGCGTCTCTGTGTGTATGAGTGTGTGTGTGAGTGTGTGTATTGCCAGGGACTGTGGGATACTGTGGGCTGGTGGAGAGTAGTGGGTTGTGGTAGCCTGAGCCCAAACTGCTTATCTAGCCTCCCTGTATTTGAACAGATGTGTTTGCTGGTCCAGGCTGTGTGTATTTCTGTTTTCTCTGTGTGTGTGTGTGTTTGTGCGCACAGTGTGATGCCTGATGGTCAACAGTTGTGTAGTTTGCTGCTCAGCATGTGATTGTTGCTGGGGAATATATGTGTCTGTGAGCTGATGTACCTGAGCAGAGCCGATGCGTTTTCCTCCAAGCGCGCTGGCTGCTCGGCAATGCTGCATCAGCAGCAGCTCGAAAAGCAGCGGTGGCTGGCTTCACATGTATCGGAGGAAGCATGTGTTAGTCTTCACCCTCCTGGTGTGTTGGGGCATCACTAGTGATAGGAGGAGTCCTAATGAGTGGGTTGGGTAATTGGCCGTGTAAATTGGGGAGATGGAAAAATGGAAAAAATTAGAAAAAAAAAAAAATACAATACTACTTATCCAACGCTCAATTATTTTGAATGTTTGCTGTTTGTGTGGTTAGTGGTGTCTTACTGACTGGGCTGAATGCTGCTGGTTAGTGGGGTTAAAAGCTTTTATTCTCCTTTCGCTACAAATATTACGCATTCCACAAATATGAGTGTCAGAAACAGCAAATAAGAAAAAAACAGCAGCCCTGCGTGAAGCCATTTTTAGTTGAAAATATGATGGGATATATAGTCCGTTGATCTTTGGGCACATCTTTGGGCGATATGAATTATCTGAGTATGAGTAAGGCCTGATAGTGAGTTCATATGGATGGGCCATTGCATTTCTCAAATTGTGTGGGCATTTTACATTGCTCGACCCACAGTGTCATGGGAATATGCCATAAAATACATTATTACCACCCACAGTGGACAGCAGGGCAGTGGTCCTTTACATTAAAAACAGCTCTGGAAAAAATTAAGAGACCACTTCAGTTTTTGAATCAGTTTTTCTTATTTTGCTGTTTATAGGTATATGTTTGAGTAAAATGAACATTGATGATTTATTCTATAAACTACATACAACATTTCTCCAAAATTCCCCCCAAAAAGTGTCATTTAAAGCATGTATTTGCAGAAAATGAGAATAACAAAAAAGATGCAGAGCTTTCAGACCTCACATAATGCATAGAAATGCCATGCCTTATGACATTAGTTTTCTTTTTTGTATCTTTTGTGTAACATGTTCTAGTCAAGGGCGATCTGATGATATGTTATTGATATTGTAATCAACTAATATGCAATCAATTTCCTTTCTATTGCTGAAACATGTGCAGAAGTGTGTAGAAGTGTATGAAATCAGCATGGTGGAGATTTGCATTGTTCTAGATTCCAGAGCGCCCTCTGTTGGTCACTCTGTGTTGTAACTGTAATGGCGGCTGGTGTCTCTAATGCCCTGACACTAATTCTAAGGTGCAAAAAAGCATAGGGAAAAAAATCATTTTACGTTTTAGAAAAACAGAAAATTGTGAAAAAATGGAAAAACAGAAGATTTGAAAGAGCTCTATGTCTTTTTTTTGTGTAGGTGGACTTTTATTTGTGTGTGTGTTTTTTGTGTGTGTCTGCATGGATGCACAGGTGTTGTCCATATTTGTAAGCACATGCGCAGGTGTATTTGTGTGTGTGTGTGTGTGTGTGTGTGTGTATGTGTGTGTATGAACATATGAATCACTATAATTAATCTTCCCTGTCCGGCCTGCTGTCCCTCAGGTAACAGGTGAGCTGGACGCGTGGAAGCAGGACTTGCTGAGGCAGGCGTCCGACTACAACACTGAGGATCTCTCGCTGGCCGAGCAGAGGCTGCACCGCCACACCGAGCGCAAGCTGGCCATGAATAACATGACCTACGAGGTCATCCAGCAGGGTCAGGACCTGCACCAGTACATCATGGAGGTTCAGGCTTCAGGTAAGAACATCTGGAGGTGATGAGTAATTTACTGTATTTGTTTTTACTACATTTTTTAACTGAATAGAAAGAGGGAATCTGATGGTACAAGAGTGTGCATGCAGTTACTTAATATTACTTAAATATTTAGGAGATAAATAGCTTAACTGGGTTTGATGTGAGATGTGGTCATCAGAAATCAGTGGAGCCTCAGACAGCTTAAAGGTCTCATAGTTTTTTCATTTATTTTAAAACGTCTAATTATGGTCTCTAGGATAAATGAATGCCATGTGAGCTGGTTTATTTGAAAAAAAGAAAAGCTCCGGTGATCCAGTATAATGCTGCTATAGAATTTTGGCTCTTGCTCAAGGGAAATCCACTGGAGATCCTATGTAAACCTGTAGGTACGCACAGAGGTGGGTAGTTCAGGTCCAGAAAGTAAACATTTTTATTTTAACTAGTGTAAACAGAACTGTTCTAAAAATACACCTACCTGTCTTAATTGTACTTCGCTGGTGGTGTTCCATAGACAAATTCTAACCATTTGTTCCTTAGCTCTGAATTACTGGCCAAAGCATAAAACAATAATGTGTTATTTGCACAAATAACACAGGAACATGGAGGTTGAGGAAGAGTTTCATGTGCAGAATGCATACACAACACAAAGAGAGACCAATTGTATTTCACAAAGAACAAGAAAAAATGGATTATAGCGGAAGGACACCTTTAAAGAGGAAACCTGAGGTGGTGTGGCTTCAAAATTGTATTTGACTTTAGTCAAATTGTATTTGAGTCTCAGAGACAACTAGGACAGATTTGCCAACTAGAAATCGGGGGTAAAATGGGCTAAAAGTTATGTATTGTAAATCCAGCTTAAGTCACACCACCTCAGGCTTTCTCTTTAAGCTGTCTGAGGCTCCATTGATTTCTGATGACCAGCTTCAGTGTTTGGCTGATCTCACATTGAATGCTTTACAAAGATACAGGTCCAAGCCTCCCATGAGTAAGCACCACAATGATAGTCCTAACAGTGGCAAGAAGGTGGTGGCAACAGTGGCAAGGAAAAACTCATATTAAGAAGAAGAAACCTTGGGAGGAACCAAAGTGTAGAAGTGTAAGTTGGTGAAGAGCACATGCTCAGTGTTAATGTTAAAGAGATAATGGAGAGCTATAGCTAATGTCGGAACAGGTTATAAGTTATGAATGTGAGTAGGTGATAAGCACATGCTCAGTGTTAGCAGTAAAGAGATAATGGAGAGCTACAGGGGTTGGACAATGAAACTGAAACACCTGTCATTTTAGTGTGGGATGTTTCATGGCTAAATTGGAGCAGCCTGGTGGCCAATCTCCATTAACTGCACATTGTACCAGTTAGAGCAGAGTGTGAACGTTCAATTAGGAGGGTAAGAGCACAGTTTTCCTCAAATTATTGCAATGCACACAACATTATGGGTGACATACCAGAGTTCAAAAGAGGACAAATTGTTGGTGGACCAACCACATCCAACAGGATTAACTGTGGACACTTTAAGAGGAAGCTGTCTGAAGGGGATGTTCTGGTGCTAACCTGTATTGTATTAAAAAAAAATTAAAACCACAGCCGCCCAAATCACAGCAGAATTCAGTTTGCAGCTCAACTCTACTGTTTCCACCAGAACTGTCCGTCGGGACAATAAATTATTGTGGATTGTTGTCCAACCCTTGTATAGCTATAGTGGTTATGTGGAGATATGAGTAGGAATGAATGAGCTATTTTGGCCTGTATTAGCTAAACTCTGACCATAGATTTGACATGTCAGACATGTCATATTAATGAAGATCCATCCCTGTTTAAAGGTACCATTAAAATGTCTTAAAACCATGATATATACAGTATTACCATCATATTGCTCAACTCTAGATCTGAGACCACTTTTCCAGAAGTCACAGCACAAGCTGAAGCGAATGTTTAAAAAAGACGAATAGTTAAAGACCTATTAGCTGATATGAAAAGCAATGGGTGGTGTTATGTAATGTACAGTGGGATACAATGAGGGTTTTAATTTGGAGCCAAGCCAGTGTGAGAATTGCTGAGGCGTCTGTAGGATATGTTCTTCCCTTGGGATTGTCTGGATATGATGGGAGAATCTTTTGAGTGACTGGACAAGCCCTCAGCTCTAATTAGGACCCTGCTGCGAGTGGACAGACACTTTTGGATAGTGCGGTGTCAGTGGATTTGAACAGACAAGCGTGTCATCCCAGAATGTGCAGAATGTACAGTTATCATCATAATCTCTGTTAGTAAACTTGCTAGTGCTAGTTCCTAAGCAGAATCCTGTATTATCTGTATGAATGCTGGGTCTGTCTGAGGGCTGGGTCTGTTCGGTGATGTGATTCACTAGTTTCTGTCATCTATCATTGAGTTCCTAATTTGTGCTGAGCTGTGGGGCTGCAGAACATTACTCAGACCTTGTCCTTTCTGATAGCACTCAAAGCACAGTCATTCGATAGAGAGTGTGAGATGATGGGTCACATTGGCTGATTTATAGTGGAGTCAATGGTTTTCAACCTTTTTAAGTCAAGAGTAAATGTTTTATTTTGTTATACTGTTTAGCCTGTGTTTGTTTCACTATTTGACAACAAATAATGACAAAAATCTAATAAAAAAATAATATTTGACAGGAATGTAACCTTGGCAGTGTAGTTTTATTTATTTCTTTATTTTCTGGCATGATTTCTTATGTGATTCGGAATACGTAGAATATATAAGATTATGGAGTTGGCGACCAGTTAAACTGGAACTGATAATAGATTGTCTGTATTGAGTGCAAAGTCCACATAATAATAATAATAATACAACTCCAAATCGAAAAATGTTGGGACAATATGGTACAAATGAAAGACATATTGGGCCCTATCTTATACGCTGTGCAAGGCACGTTGGGATGCTCATTGCTATCTTGCACCCCTCAAACAGTCAATTTTTACAACTTGCACCTGTGTCATTTAAGTAGCTTTTAAATATATCTACACAGATGCCGCAGTGTTGTGGTGGTCTGAAAGTGAGGTGTGTTCAGGTAAATTTCTGGCGTATTGTTATCTTGGCAGTGTAAAACACAGGTGCGCCACTGACTGATTAAAACCCTGACAACAGTCATCTTTCAGACGTTCATTCCTATCTTAGCTATGCAGGTGCGTCTCATACCCCCCCGATCATTTCACACACACACACAGGCATGCACCAGACCACAAACCCAACAATTCTATATCAAAAATAAACAGAATACAAAATGAAATAGACAGGTGACATGCTGATTGGTTTATTTCACACTACACCCAAAACACACCCATGATTAATTAAGAGACGTAGTACTTGCCTTTTGCACGTTTTGAGCTACGCAAGGTGCATTTTTTGCATCCTCACGGTACCAAAGGCACATTGACACACCCTAAATCCAGCTGCACGGTTGATTGCTCACCTATAGAGCGCTAAAATCGGGCCCATTTTTTTTTAAGTTACTTTTAATTCACTGCAGATATTTAAGCAGCTTTAATGCAGTGTAAGAGATTTACACATTTCTCAAAGGTTCAGTGTGTAGTTTCTCCGCGGCTCTGCGGCATATCAACGCATGAGCTTGTAAACAATGTTTTGAATCACTGATCACTGACTTGTGAATAGATTCACTCAGTGAGACAACTTCATGAAATAAAGTTGAGCAGATAAAACATAAAATATATTTTGGGCCTACTGCAGTCACAGTAATTCTGAAGGATTTAATTCCACGTCTGCTGGGGGCTTCCGTGAACAGCAGTACGGGTGATAATTTGGAACCTCCTTAGGAGCTGGGAGAGGATTGGTCTACAGAACAGTCTGAGGGGCGCAGAACAACCAAACGACACCAAAACAAAGAGTGACGTAAGGAAGTGAGAGCAGAGAGACCGGACAAGAACTGAGAAAACGAGGAACTAAAAGAAAAACGAAGGGAATTTCTTTTATTTATCAAACAAATTTCTCACACTGTGTGCCGGGGTGGGGTTGCTATGGAAACCTGCCCCCTCCCTTAATGTTCTCTATATCAAGGTTGCCATGACGACAGGCCCCTCGCTAGTCACCACGGGGTTGCCGTGGACACGCTTGATCGTTCGCGGTCGGGTTGCCGTGAGGATGCGTAGGCTACTGCAGAGACCACCCCGTCACGCACATGGAGGGTTCCCATGGGAACAGCCTCCCGTCGGCCAGTGTGCGGTTGCTAGGAGACTGCATCCCGCTGCCCGTAGGCAGGTAGCTTTGGGGGGGTGGTTTGTGTGAGTGGGGTGAGATGGGGGTTAGTGAAGGCAGGCTAAAATGCCCTTTACCGCTTCAGCAGACATGCACACGCTCACACACACACACACACAAACACATACACATTGCCAAACAGAAATATAAACTACACACAGATATATACCCCCAACCCCACCCCCTCGAACACACACTGTGACAGTGACCCACATTTATATATATACAGTCATGGTCAAAGATGTTGCCATCCCTGAATTTATTTCTCCCAGAGAATTATTGCAATTAAACATGATTTTTTTATATACAGGCTTATTGTATTGGAATAACACAAAAACAGAGAAAAAAACACCAAAATTGATATAATTAGCCTGACAAAATTATTGGCAGCCATAACTTATAAATAATAAGTGAAATTAATCACTGCCTATAACTATTAACAAGCTTCTTACACCTCTAAATTGGAATTTTGGAGACCACTCCTCTTTTGCATACTGCTCCAGGTCTCTCATATTTAAAGGATGCTTCTTCCAACTGCAATTTTAACTCACTGCTGTCCATTTAAAAACTTTCCAGAGCTTTGTTTCCATCCATTTCTGGGTGCTTTTTGAAGTATGTTTGGGGTCATTGTCTTGCTGGAAGACCCTAGGACTCAAACCCAGCTTTCTGACACTGAGCCTGTGAGACAAAGTCCTTTGGTAATCTTCAGATTTTATGATTGAGATTGTTGATATTTACCACAATTTTGGTGTGATTTGTATATTGCAAATCACATGCTTGAAACAAAGTTATTTACCCACAATTTTAAAAAGGTGCCAATCATTTTGTCATGCCCATTTTTGGAGTTTTGCATGAAATTATACAAATGTCATTCCAATACACACCAAGGAAATACAGTTCCAGTCATTTTCAAAGGTGTCATTTGTAGCCCTAACCCTTGTTTTTAAGTGTCGCTCTTTACTTTAAGGATAAGATATCAACCACTGCCCCTTGTAACTTGCTTCAAATGGGCATGGATGATGTGGAAAGACATTATTATTATTTAGACGTGATTTCTCAGAAATTATTTAGCTTCTGTTTACATTTCTATATTACACCTTAAATGATGCAGCAGCCTTAAGTGACAGAATGGAAAATTTATCTAGCTACCTATCGAGACGAACTTCTAGTGATTTTTCCAAGGGTGATAATACATTAAAACTTCATTAAACTAAGATAATGCAATGGTTATCATAATCAACTCCATGCCCTCTGGAGTGACAAAAATAGTCAAAGTGCCATACTGGCTACCCTTCTATTAGGAAAAAAAAGTGATCAGTCGTGCGCTAGGCTGACACTTCTTGCAATAAAATATGATGAAGTGCCTCTAGATCAAGAATAATTTGATCATGTGTTTAATGAGGGCTCTTCTATGGCTGCCCTGCTCTTCAGTTGGAAAGTGATGCAATAGAAGTGCCTTCTATACCATCCTCTACTACACAGTGTCCCAAAGAGTTTGTGTTCCAGTAGAGTAAATGCGGTGCTGTATAGGGCTAATCTTCTTATTCAGATGAGGAAATATGATAAAAGTGCCGAATTAGATAACCCTTCAGTGGATGTGGTGCCCTATAGGTGACCTCTGAATGAAATACATTGTATTTGATGGTACATGACAGAGTAAATCAGTGGTTGCACTCATTTCTATTCTTAAACTTGCGCGTATTACATTCATTAATGTTTTCTATTTGAGCCACGCCCACTAGTTGTAAAGGCCAAAAGGCACAGTATTCTGATGAAAATGACTCATGTACACATCACATATGGACATATGGTGCATGTGTGTGTGTGTGTGTTGTGATACAAGTCTGTAGAAGTGTGTGTGTGTGTATGTACTGCTCTGCTGGGTAGCTGGGTTACTGTGTGTGTGTGTGTGTGTGTGTATGTACTGCTCTGTTGGGTAGCTGGGTCACTCTGTGCCTAACTAAACCTTTTCTCCTTTGCTCGAGACCCCACCTGTGTGCTTTCCCTTTATCTGGACTCTTGTTTACCCTACAGAGATCAGACTGAGCAGACAGGGCAGTTCAGACACTCAGTTACACTCTGTGTTCATGTATAACCAGTACTAAGTGCACAGCACCCCCTGCTGGACATCTCTTCTCACCCCTGCCCTGCACTGCAGGTTTGAATGTGCTCCTCCTTCTAACAGGCTGGATCTGCTGGTTAAATGCCATGAAATCCGGAGCAGGGTTCCCGTAGTCCTTTAAACTAGACAGTGAGATGAGGGGGAGCGCGTGTTACAGAAGGTACAGATGTGTGAAAAGATCTCCTTCTTCCCCACTGCTACCAGACTCTTGAACCTACCTCAGAAATAACCCTGCTCCTTACTCTGTACACGTTTACATGTATAGGGCATTTCTCAGAGGCACATGTTCACTTTACTGCAAAAAGGTTATAATTGCACACATTTTTTCATATTTCACTGTTGTAGATAATCATGTACTTGTAAATAATATCCATAACACATTACTGTTATTATGTACATATTTCCATCCTGTATGTAAATTTAACACCAATTTAATATTTACAGGTGTTGGACAATGAAACTGAAACACCTGGTTTTAGACCACAATCATTTATTGTCCTGACGGACAGTTCTGGTGGAAACAGGAGAGTTGAGGTGCACATTGAATTCTGCCTTGATTTGGGCAGCTGTGGTTTTAGTTTTTTTGGATACAATCCGGGTTAGCACCTGAACATCCCCTTCAGACAGCTTCCTCTTACAGCGTCCACAGTTAATCCTGGTGGATGTGGTTGGTCCTTCTTGGTGGTATGCTGACATTACCCTGGATACCGTGGCTCTTGATACATCACAAAGACTTGCTGTCTTGGTCACAGGTGGGCCAGCAAGACGTGCACCAACAATTTGTCCTCTTTTGAACTCTGGTATGTCACCCATAATGTTGTGTGCATTGCAATATTTTGAGCAAAACTGTGCTCTTACCCTGCTAATTGAACCTTCACACTCTGCTCTTACTGGTGCAATGTGCAATTAATGAAGATTGGCCACCAGGCTGCTCCAATTCAGCCATGAAACCTCCCACAATAAAATGAGAGGTGTTTCAGTTTCATTGTCCAATCCCAGTATATTTAGTTAGTTTATTTCTTGCTTTATTTTTTCTACTTTTACCTTTATGCGGCATACTTGGCGAGGAGCAAAGAAAGAATTTCATTGCATGAGGAAACTTGTTTCATACTGTGCACATGCACATGACCTTTTGAATCTATTGGATATGCAACCATGGCTGAAAAACACTACACTTCATACACAACATAAAAAGCAGAGAAAAAAAAACAGTTCTGAAATCATTCAACACACATTCACCTAGATACAATTATTGGCCTTCCATTTTTTAATTGTTAGACATACAGTGTCTCCCCTCACATAGATTGTACACAGCCAACAAAGCTTTGATGGGACCAGTTTAAGATTAAGTTGGGTTGTAAAAATGGGGCCAGTAAAAACAACATATTGTCGCTGTCCAATGAAAAACACTTATCTACAAAACAGCAACTTTACAGGAGGGAGAAAAAAACTTGTAAACTTTTGATGGAAGTCAATGAAAAAAGAGTTTATTTCATGTCATGTTGAAGAGTTTCTATTGGTCCGTTCATTAAGAAATTTTGGCCCAGTGTAAGTAGGGTTGCAGCGGTAACCGGTTTCACGGTATACCGTGGTATTAAAATGCACGGTTATCATACCGTGTGTGTTTGCTTATTACCGGTAAAACGCAAGCCAGCGGAGAAAGTCACCCGCGCATGCGCAACTCTGCTCCGCTTCAGCTGCTCAGCACACAGCGGTGAGAATGGCAGAAAGTGCATCAGACTAGAGCTTAGATTCTCTGCCCGAACCAGACCTGACCCGAGGACCGACCCGAAATCGGGTCCGTTCGGGCCGAGATTTCCCACCACATTCCTCGGGCCGGGTCGGGTTGGGCTCCAGAAAATAGTCTGAGATGTAGGCATCTGTTTTTTAATTATATATTTTATTTTTAAATAAAGCTCTGGTGTGATAATCACAATGTTAATGCTAAGTAACCAATTATTATTGTTAATGAAAACGAACCAAATAACGAAAACTGAAAGTGAAACTTAACTAACTTATTTATAAGCGCTGTTTTCACTCCCGCAGTTCTACAGCGGGAGGTGTTGTGCCGATTCTGTCCGCGAAGCGGGAGTCGGATTGAGCAGGGAGTCGGATTCGGCATAACAGCGGCAGCGCGGCTGCACCTCGCGGTCCGCGGTGTTAGTTGTAAGCGCTCGCGCTAGCCGCAAAATACGACAGAAAACACTGAGAAACTGCAGAATTATGAATTGGACTAAAATGAGCACGAGGAGATAAAAGAGAACCTTTACCTGTGAGTAGCTCACATCAGAACACGCAAATCTCTCTCTCTCTCTGTCTCTCTCTCTCGCACGTGAACTTCTCCGCACTGTGTTTAGCTGTTCTTAAAAATCATTTTTATTAAATAATAGTTCTATGCTTCTATGTTAGTGTTAATTAACATAATTCTGATCATATTTCGCTCATTCAAACAGCCTGAAAACAGACTTGTAATCTTGTAATCAACAAGCTTGTAATCAATGTGGCCGTAAAGTCACAGCTAAAGGAGGAAATACATCAAACCTGTTCTCCCATCTCCGAGAACACCACCCCGCTGTGCAGCGCAAAGTATGTGTTCAGTTTATAATTTTACCTAAATAACCTAAATAAAACTTCTTTGTAATCGTGCACAGCCCATGCGGTAAGCGCCCGCAAAAGCGCTGAGTTATCCGAAATTCGGGCACGCAGGTACAGGCGTGAAGTGCGTGCTACGATGGATTCACGTGTCCGTGTAAAGGTCCTGGCCGGACTGGATGTGAAAGACGCCATTCATTTACATGCGTTAATTTTCAAATTCTGACGTGCCTGTTTTTCATATGTTGAAGGTTTTAAGGTGTGAAAGCCTTAAAATAGAAATCTCTATTGTGAGGATCATGTCAGAAATAAATCCCCTCTTTCTGCAGTATCTGGTTATATACCAACTTTTTTTATATATATATACACACTCTTAATGCCCTTAAGAGTAGTGGAAAAACATGGTTTCCTTCACCTGATGGTGTAGTTTCTACAATAAATAGTTAATTGAACAAAAAAACTTTGTTGTAATTTCTTTAAGGGTCAGTTTAATAATATATGTAACAAACTGTGATACCGTGATAACCGTGATACCGCGGTATTTTCCGAGACGGTTATCATACCGTGAAAATCTCATACCGTTGCAACCCTAAGTGTAAGGAACAGTTTTTCTGTTCAATTTCTGTTCAATTTATGTAATAAACTAAAAATTGACAAAAATAGAGATATGTGTCTTTCATAGGACAGCGACGATATACAAATCCACTTCAATATTCCATATCTGCCTGTAGGGTTGCAACGGTATGAGATTTTCACGGTATGATGAGTGTATATATATATAAAAAAAGTTGGTATATAACCAGATACTGCAGAAAGAGGGGATTTATTTCTGACATGATCCTCACAATAGAGATTTCTATTTTAAGGCTTTCACACCTTAAAACCTTCAACATATGAAAAACAGGCACATCAGAATTTGAAAATGAACGCATGTAAATGAATGGCGTCTTTCACATCCAGTCCGGCCAGGACCTTTACACGGACACGTGAATCCATCGTAGCACGCACTTCACGCCTGTACCTGCGTGCCCGAATTTCGGATAACTCAGCGCTTTTGCGGGCGCTTACCGCATGGGCTGTGCACGATTACAAAGAAGTTTTATTTAGGTTATTTAGGTAAAATTATAAACTGAACACATACTTTGCGCTGCACAGCGGGGTGGTGTTCTCGGAGATGGAGAACAGGTTTGATGTATTTCCTCCTTTAGCTGTGACTACGGCCACATTGATTACAAGCTTGTTGATTACAAGATTACAAGTCTGTTTTCAGGCTGTTTGAATGAGCGAAATATGATCAGAATTATGTTAATTAACACTAACATAGAAGCATAGAACTATTATTTAATAAAAATGATTTTTAAGAACAGCTAAACACAGTGCGGAGAAGTTCACGTGCGAGAGAGAGAGACAGAGAGAGAGAGAGATTTGCGTGTTCTGATGTGAGCTACTCACAGGTAAAGGTTCTCTTTTATCTCCTCGTGCTCATTTTAGTCCAATTCATAATTCTGCAGTTTCTCAGTGTTTTCTGTCGTATTTTGCGGCTAGCGCGAGCGCTTACAACTAACACCGCGGACCGCGAGGTGCAGCCGCGCTGCCGCTGTTATGCCGAATCCGACTCCCTGCTCAATCCGACTCCCGCTTCGCGGACAGAATCGGCACAACACCTCCCGCTGTAGAACTGCGGGAGTGAAAACAGCGCTTATAAATAAGTTAGTTAAGTTTCACTTTCAGTTTTCGTTATTTGGTTCGTTTTCATTAACAATAATAATTGGTTACTTAGCATTAACATTGTGATTATCACACCAGAGCTTTATTTAAAAATAAAATATATAATTAAAAAACAGATGCCTACATCTCAGACTATTTTCTGGAGCCCAACCCGACCCGGCCCGAGGAATGTGGTGGGAAATCTCGGCCCGAACGGACCCGATTTCGGGTCGGTCCTTGGGTCAGGTCTGGTTCGGGCAGAGAATCTAAGCTCTAGTCTGATGCACTTTCTGCCATTCTCACCGCTGTGTGCTGAGTAGCTGAAGCGGAGCAGAGTTGCGCATGCGCGGGTGACTTTCTCCGCTGGCTTGCGTTTTACCGGTAATAAGCAAACACACACGGTATGATAACCGTGCATTTTAATACCACGGTATACCGTGAAACCGGTTACCGCTGCAACCCTATCTGCCTGTAATCCACCATGTGAGCGCATTGGCTGGTTAGGTTCAACTCTATAGCATCCATAGCATCCATCTAGCAACCAGGTATAGCACTGCCATTGCAACCATTCAGCAACATCATAGCAACTACCTAGCAACACTATAGTAACATCATAGCAACCACCTAACTGCAGTGCAACCAAACCTGTGTGCTGCTCACTGTTCTTCTAACCAACATATTATCTCCAATGTCACTGGTAAATAAGTGTGTGTGTGTGTGTGTGTGTGTGTTGCAGGTATGGACCTGAGTGGGGAGAAGGACGTGGACCTGGCTGCTCAGGTTCAGGAGCTGCTGGAGTTTCTGCACGAGAAGCAGCACGAGCTGGAGATGAGTGCCGAACACACACACAAGCGCCTCGAGCAATGTTTACAGCTGCGCCACCTACAGGCCGAGGTCAAACAGGTCGGTTCCTGTGTGTGTGTGTGTGTGCCTGTGTGTGTGTGTGTGTGTGTGTCTGTGTGTCATCATTTGTGGACCATACTGCACTATGCAGCTTGTTTCACACCTGGCCTATTTTGCTGATCGCTCGGTTTCCATTCTCGTGTTTCGGCAGCAAAGCTGTTGTTCGTTCTTTCTTTCTTTATTTTTTCTTTCTTTCTTAACCTTTTTGAAAACATAAAACACAATATTAAAGACTCTCTGCCTGAATCTAGCTGCTGTCTGAATGTAAGGACATGTTCAGTCTGCCAGCCCAAATCTGAATTTTGCCATATCTAGGTTACATCCAGATTGATTTTATTTTAATACATATTTGTAAGGATGAATCTCAGTATCTTTTGCATCACTCCAGATGTTTGTGATGTTCAGACATGCAAATCCGATCTGAGTACTCGCATATAACAGTGACAACAGTCATCTAAACAGAACCGACTTAATAAATCCAGTTTTCATGCAATATGAACATTACCAGTGGTTTTGTTCTTTTGCATTTCCCTTTGTTCTCACTCCACTTCTTTCTCTCTCTCTCTCTCTCTCTCTCTCTCTCTCTCTTTCTCTCAACACACACACACACACTGCGTGGGCTCAGTTTGCTGTCCTGCATAGCAGAAAAGCTCATCAGTTCACAGAGTGGTGTTCTCTCTCTGTCTGCTCAAGCTCTCAAGCCAGGAAGACTAACTAGACGAGATCCAGCCTATTCCACCCAATTAAAATGCTGGAGAGGGTATAGGCTCTGACAAGCTCCAATGCAGCATTACTTTATCCTTCAGTGTCAGGTTCCTGGTCACAGACTGCAATGTTTAGAATCAGATTATGTGTGCAAAGATATATGTGTGTACAGTGGGAAAAAAAAACAATTATTTGATCCCCCTGTGCTGATTCTGTAAGTTTACCCAGTTACAAAGACATGAACAGACCTGCACAATGTTGGAATGGGCTACAAGACCATTAGCAAGAAGTTAGGTAAGAAAGAGACCACTGTTGGTGTGATCGTTTAAAAATGGAAGAAGTGCAACATAACAGTCAATCTCCCTTGGTCTAAAGCTCTGTGCAAGATCTCACCTATTGAATTATAGATGATTCTGGGGAAGAAGGGAGAAGAGTGTTAATGATCTCAAGGGAGCTGGGAGCACAGTCGCCAAAAAAACCCACACATTTTTTGTCATAATGGATTATTAAGATCCTGCAGTCTCTCTGCACAAGAATATACAGAGAATATACAGGTCCATCTGAAGTTTGCCAGTGAACACATGAATAATTCAGAGAAGGCTTGAGAGAATGTAATGTGGTCATATAAGACCAAATTTGAGCTTGGAAATTGCTGCATATGACCCCAAGAACACCACCCCCACTGTCATTAAGGGTACAGGAACACCTCCCCGCATTGTGCTGGGATGTACAAGGTCATGAACCACAGAATCTTGAATGAGAACCTTCAGACCTCAGCCAGAACACAGAAGGTGGATCATGGATGGACCTTCCAGCATGACAATGACCTGAAACATATGGCCATGGCAGGAAAGAAGTGGCTTAAGAAAAATATATTAAGATCCTGAAGTGGAGTAGAATATCTGTGGAGGGAGCTCAAACTTTGTGCTGCATTTTGGATTTTCTGTATATATTCTGTCTCCTGCATTAAATGAAGATGTGATTTCTGTCAGAGTCACTTGTCTGTTTACATGGGCAATTCTAGCCAGAAGCTTCAAATCATTATCATTACCAGTCACTGCACTGTCCACTGTGGGCGGTAATGGTCTCTTTTATGTATTTCTGTTACACACGTGAAACTGTGAATCGAGGAATTTTAAATATCCAGAAATGACTTCAGAAATGGAATGTTCTACCCATTTGGCACTCTGGCTATCTGGCTTTCACTTTAACACTATCACCTTATACCAGTGTAGGTGTTCCCAAGTCCTCCCCTGAGGCAACACTTCATGAGTCTGCATGACATCTGTACATGTAAATGAACGGTTAACCATAAAAAAAGACGAAACCTATTAAAAACATGAGAAACTAATCAGTTTAGTCTTGGTGCCAGACACCACAGGTCACCTTTATAGGCCATGTAGAGTGAGCTTTATAGGTTACAATACAAACAGGTGACTACTAGGCTTGTTGTCTTAATGTTTTGCTCATCTGTATATATACATATTTACATATATATTGTAAAATAAAGAGTAAAAAAAATCAAACATGGAAATTTACTATATTATTAGTAAAATTACTGGTTTGTTGGTCAGAACACAGAAATTTCTAATAAAGCACAGGTCTGGTTGCTGAATTCTCTTGTTTGTACACCGTGAGGAGATGTAAACCTTACTGATACTCTGTATGAGTGTGTGTGTGTAAGTGTGTGTGTGTGTGTGTGTGTGTTTGTGTGTCAGCGCTTGTGTGGTCGTGGTATTAATGAATGTATCCTGTGATAGGTGCTAGGCTGGATCCGTAATGGTGAGTCTATGCTGACGGCCAATACGGTGAACGCTGGATCTCTGTCTGAAGCGGAGCAGCTGCAGAGAGAGCACGAGCAGTTTCAGCTCGCCATTGAGGTAACTGTACACACACACACGCATAAAATGCTGCCTTAAACTGTTATACTATAGGTGCTACAGAATGCATTTACAATAATTACATTATCGACTTTTTTGTATGTTTGTGTATACTTTTACCTAACTATGATTCATTATAATGTAGTTTTTTTTAAAGGCTATAAATATTTTTTTTATTATTTTGTTTTCAGTGACATTTAATAGTCTTAAAATGACAATAATATCGTTTATCAGAATAATTTCTGGGACAATAAATTGTCCACAAAATATTGGTATTGTGACAATTTTTTTTTTTCCACTCTAGCAGACGTATTTCTGCGGTCAAACACCAATTGTGTAGTTTGATTGGATCCTACTGTACTATTGCCTACAGCATGACACTGCAAATATTCAAATGTACCAAGTTATAAGAAATGATGAATTATAGTACTATTAACTAGCTTGACCAAAACAGCCCTGCAGAGAGTCTGTTCCAGCCAATGCTGTCAATCAGTCTGTCAAATAATGTGTAACTGTAGCCTCAATAATTAGTAACTGTAGCCCCACCTTCTTAAAATTAACACAGAGAAAACAAACTGCTGGAATTAGACACAGGAGATGGAAAATTGTCAGGGCTTCAAGGCCTGTGCCATCGAAACATATGGGGATGGATGAAGCCACACGTCATACTGCAACCAGCCAGCAGAGGCACTACACCTGTGGAGGATTTACTTTTAAAAAAATACGTGCTGTCTTCATGTTTTTACAGTCATTGGGCTATACCTAATCCCAGTGCCACCACTGATGTATGATCAGTGCCACCATTTCAGTGTTGATTTCAACACTGTGTCAACATGCACACTATAGTTTGCAGCAGAGATATAATAAAAAATATATAAAACTCTGGGTTTTTGTGTAATTAATGAACAATTCAATATTTATTTTGGTACAGATTATAAGGCATTTTGATAATATTAACACTAAAGTGGAAAATAAATCGGATCTGATTTTACCTTTCTCGTCTGAAGTCCTTCCTGTAGATAAAATCTAAAGAAACTTTGCAGTGCAGTTTTAATGTTTTGCTGCTTCATCACTCAGCAAAAATACGAGGAGCACAGGAGTCAGCTGAGTTTAATTCAGTAAATTGCTGCATATAATTCAGAACTGAGGACAGCTTGTTTAAATCAGACGTGAGCGGGCTTAAGAGCAGATCTGACTATTCGCCAAAGCTTTCTCTCCGCTTTACAGCCGAGCCAATCACAGTGAAACGCTGCGGGGCTGCGGGTTCATCTCTTAATCAAAATCAATTACAATAGTTTTCTATTTGTTTGCAAACTGGCACAAAGTCAGAGAAGGCCTATTTACTGCTCTCTAAGAACAGGAGACTGATGGATTGAAGTGTATAAGGCCAAATAAGCAATAATGCAGCAAGGCCTGAGAGTGAAGTGCTGTGGAAACTATTAGAGTTAAAGTAGTTGTCACACTTCCCACAGTGGCAGGCCTTCACACACTGAGACACTCTGCTCCGCTCTGCGGTTAAACAGGGCAGCGGTGTGCCGGATTCATACAGCACACTCCTTAAAAAGTGAAGCAGCACTTTATCGGTAATTGAATTGGCCCTGAAGAGAGCGTTTCACAGATTGTGCCTTTAATTGCCTCTCTCAAGGACAGTACACCGCACATCTGCCAGTTTCATCAAGATTCAAACAGCTAGCAAGATCAAAAGATATCAGTTCATCAGATTCATTTTTGAGCATGTCATGTGTTTTCTGTGATTTCATTTTTTAAAATAATGAATCAATTTAATTATGTGCTCTGTGATTAATTCATCTATTTTTTTTTATTGTACAATTAAAAGAAAAAAAATATTAAAAGCTCTGTGTAATGAACATCACATGTTGTGAAGAGTTAGAGTTGGTATACAGTAAATATTTCATTAATGTTCTAATCCATATTATAGCAGAAACTACTCAACTAAGCAAGGTTTAACCAAGTACTTTAAGAAATGAAGGTCAGTCAATCCAAAAAAAAAAAAAAAAATCAAGAACTTTGAAAGTATCCTCAAGTGCAGTTGCAAAGACCATCAAGAATTTTATTATAAAACTGGCTCTCATCAGGACTGCCACAGAAAAGTAAGACCAAGAGTTACCTCTGTTGCACAGGATAAGTTCATCAGAGTTACCAGCTTCAGAAATTGCAACTTAACAGGCCCCCAGTAAAGAGTCACCTAAGTGCTTAGAGAGTATTTTGGTTCGTTTAACGTTTTTAAGTTACTACATGATTCCTTATGTGTTCCTTTAGAGTCTGGATGACTTCTGTATTCATTTATAATATAGGAAAACTGGTAGTGTATATATAAATAAATGTTAGTTGTTCTTGTTTCTGAACATATTCTGCTGATCTGTTCCCCGACCCCAGTCTCTGCTCCACGCCGACTCTCTGCAGCGGACCCATCAGAGCGCGCTGCAGCTCCAGCAGAGGGCAGAGATGTTGCTGCAGGCTGGACACTACGACCCGGACGCGGTGCGGGCCTGCGCCGAGACGGTGGCCCTCCACTGGCAGACCCTCATGCTGAAGATGGAGGACAGGCTTAAGCTAGTCAATGCCTCAGTGGCCTTTTATAAAACCTCGGAACAGGTGGGTGCCACAAAAAGTCTGTGACACCATGTTGTCGCCCCCTGGTGGAATATAAAAGCATCGCATGGACTCCAGCTGTGCATGTGAATTAAAGTATGGTGTCTTGGTGTCTTGATTTAACACCTACCTTGTTTGGTTCAAACTTTCTGATTGTTTTAGTTTGGTCAGAACCAAAATAGTAAAATTTGGAGCATACCAAACCAAAGTTAGGTTTATTTGCAGACTGTGGCCCATTCCCAATTCTCTTTTGTTTCCCCTACCTCTTGTTTTCAAGTGTAACTCTTCCCCTTGAAAGGCGTGAAATCCTTCCCCTAAGAATTGGGACAACTCTTCAAACACCTAATACAGATATATAGCAGTGGAGCGCAAAAGTTCAGCAACCTAGATGCTGGTTAAAAAGTAAACTCAGAAAAGAGGCCTGTGATGCAGCAATTAATACTATTAATATTAATGTTCATTCCTTAATTCCTCTGTGATGGAGAGCTGAAATGAGCTTTTATTAGCTTTTATTTTATTTGTTTTTCCGTTCCACCTTAAATGCAGCAGCCTCTGCTGACAGTTGCACCATTTAAGGTGAAACAGGAAAGTTAGCTAGCTAACTTCTGAGATGACATTATAGCGATTTATTTATGCTTGTTTTGATTGAAAAGACATATGAAACTAGGGTAATATAGTGGCCATCTTAATTTTGACAAGGACAATACCGACAAGTGCGCCTTATGTATGCCAGCTGATAACTGCTATAAAATATTGAATATCTAAGCTTACTTAAGTAAATGGAAGCAATTTACTCACCCAAATAAACAGTTTTCAGGAGAGACATCTGTGTAGATTAACATCCAGTGTATGTTTGACTTCAGCGTGCACACGATTCCCTTTTTTTGCTCGTGAGTTTCACATTTGCCCTCACAAGAAGTTAATTTACATGCAAAATGTTAAAACACGCTGGGTAATTTTTTTCCCCTGGTATTTTTGAGCCCCCGACTTTTGACATTGATGTACTAGATCTGCTAAAATTAGAAGGAAAATATGGAGACACCCTTATTCCTTACTACTATCTGCTTTAAATACGCCTTATAATCCGGTGCACCTTATGTACAAAAAAGAACAGAAAATAGATGTTAATTGTTGCCATTATATTTTAAAAAAGTATGGTACTCAAATTTGTGGGTTTCTTTAGTCACTTGTGCCACCATGTTGCCAGCGATTCTCATAGTCCTTTGCTTTGAGTGTGCCTCTGAAAAAGTTTGAAAAAGCCTGTTTAAAGAGTCATGTATCCTAACACTTCACACTCACCCTCAAACCAAACAGAAATCAACACACTCAACCACTAGGCATGAACACACAAAACAGAGCGGTAGGGTAGAGTGCTAGAGTCAAGGGTTGAAATGGGATTGGGCCTATATTTATATATATATATTTAACCAAAGAAGAAAATGAACCAGTGTTGTGCTAAAAAACATCTCCCATTTGCGTGCACTCGTCATGCAGCAGTGTGAGCTAAACAAATAATTATAATCAAATAAAATGAGTTGGATAAGAGACCACTTAAAAATTGAGTTTCTTTGATTTTTGATTTTTTTTTATTTTTGCACCAGGAGTGGCATACATTTATCTAAAAGCAGTGTGTAAGACTGGTGGAGGAGAACATGCCAAGATGCATAAAAACTGTGATTAAAAACCAGGGTTATTCCATTAAATATTGATTTCTGAACTTTATGAATATGAACTTGTTTTCTTTGCATTATTTGAGGTTTAAAAGATCTGCATCTTTTTTGTTGTTTTGTTTTTTTGTCAGCCATTTCTCATTTTCTGCAAATAAATGCTTTAAATGACAATATTTTAATTATGAATTTGGGAGAAATATTGTCTAGTTTATAGAATAAAACAACAATGTTCATTTTACTCAAACATATACCTATAAATAACAAAATCAGAGAAACTGATTCATAAACTGAAGTGGTCTCTTAATTTTTTTCCAGAGCTGTATATATGGAGAAGCAGCCCATGTGGTTAATGACAGGATGTAGTAAAGTACTTTATTACGCTCACTAAACTGCAGTGTAAAACCAAAACTAACCAGACTAAATATATACAACAAAACAAATACATGAACCTTGGTTCTGACTCTGGTCCAGACTTTCAGGTGTGAAAACATCCGAAAAAACACGGTTGAGTTGTTTGAGTGATGTGAAACAAACCTGATTATGTGGTGTGTTAATCAGCGTCTGACACTGTGTGAAGTACTGACCTGCTGGCTGTGATTTTGGCATGTGTGTGTGTGTGTGTGTGTGTGTGTGCAGGTGTGTAATGTGCTGGAGAGTCTGGAGCAGGAGTACAGGAGGGAGGAGGACTGGTGTGGAGCTCACGACAAGCTGGGCTCAGCGGCCGACACGGACCACGTGGCTCCCTTAATCAACAAACACCTGGAGCAGAAAGAGGCCTTCCTCAAGGTTAAACACACACACACACAGACACACACTCACACTCCTCTTTACTCACAGAGCATGCCTGCACTTACACTCTTGCTACAGCTTGGACTCTGGCTAAAAAATAGCTTGGAAACACCTGCATATAGTCTACTCACCTATGCAAATAAATGCTGTAAACGTTAATATGTTAATAAGAAAGTATAAACACAATATTTCAAATGCATTTTTATAGTTTGACGCTTTGAAATCACCCTAGTAGATACATGCTGAAGTCTTTGAAAAGTGCTCTTAGAAGGCCAGTGGATGAATACAGCAAGAATCTACCAGCTGTACCTATTTTCCATTTCAGTGTTTATTCACGGTTGAATCAACATCATATTCATTATATAATCAAAGATTTTGATGAAAAATGATTCAATGCTGTCATGTCATGTCATTTTAACATCTTATAGATTAAAAAAATATGATTCTTCGAGGGTTCTGTAAAGTTTATTTTAATGAACACAAATTAGGGGCTTATTAATGTCTTGTTCTTTGCTTAGTAAAGCTTGAGTTAGACAATTGCAACTTATTAACTTTATACTAAGCTTTATACTGTGTAATGTTTATTAGTGTATAATTGGTATAAGTATGTTATGTATAATTCAGTAATAATTGCTGTATTAGTTGTTAAAATTGACAATACACACTTTGCTACCACCCTGTTAATTAAACTCTGAGTCATAAACTATTGTGTAATTCTACATGTTATTAGTGTCAAATTGAAATAGCACTAAAATAGCAATGGAGAGTGACTTATTAAATACTTTTTGTACTTTTAGTGATGTGTAGAACCTCACTTTAGAATATGGTGCACTTCTTGGTCTATTAGTGACTTATTCAACTCTTATTAACTCAATAACTCAAACACTCCAATACAATAACTCAATAACCATTCAAAAACGCTCATGGATCAAAGTCAACAGTTTTATTAAAACTACAACTGTCATAATGTTAACCACATTTTAAGGTCAGTAATGTGCTAGCTGTCACGGAAGTGAAGAGGAGGGATGGACGTAAGTGCAGAGTATTATATATATATTTATTAAACAAACAAGATAAATAAAAATAGTAAACAAAACGCGGGTAACGCAAAAAAAACTTACAAAAAACAAGGCTAGGATAATATTCAACTTAAATAAAGACTAAGAAACACAGACTAAGAAACAAAAACCAACCTGACACATACACAGCAAGGTAGCACACAAAATACAAAACTGGCATACAGGAGACAAGGATACAAAAGACTCGACCCTGAACACTCAAACAGAGGGACTTAAATACATGAGGAGAGTGAGGAACACCTGGGCTTGGATGACGAGGGGGCGGGGTTACAAACAAGACACAAGGTGAGAACACTAATTACTAGGGCAGGGCTGGGGCGGAGCTAGGGCGGAGACAGGCACAAAAACACAACAGAAGCACATGGCAGGAAAACAGAGGGGCAGGAGCACAAGAGACCAAATCAGGGAGAAACACAAGACAGACATGGGCTAAGGTGTGACACTAGCTGAGTATTTAGGGTACAAAACAGGTGGTTATAAAAACAGAAGGGCTAAAGCATTGATTGTGATATATAATTTATACATTTATATGATATAAAGTCACTTGCAAAAGTATTTATAAACTCATCAGATTAGAGTTTGTCTCATTGAAGGTACAGAGAAGATTACTGCAAGATGTTTGTTCCTCTGTTCTCTGAAGAGTCTGTGTGGTTGTGTGTGCAGGCTTGCACTCTTGCCAGACGGAACGCTGAGGTCTTTTTAAAGTACATCCACCGCAATAACGTCAGCATGCCGGGTGTCACCACTCACAACCGCGCTCCTGAAACGCAGGTCAAAGGTAAGTCTAGATCAGACCCGGCTTTTCATGTCTGTCTCAGGTTAAATCAGTCAAATGTACTGTAAGGCAAGACAACTGAATTACTGTTATTTTATTATTTAATTTTTCAAATTTGTTTTAGTTTGTATGTTGTATTTGATGTATCAGACTCGGCAGGTGGAATTCTTCTTCATACACACTGAGCTGTCATTGATATCATTATGTGAAATGATCAAATTAATTCAATTTGCATTTTATATTTATTTAAATATTTAATTTGTAATTACATAGTTGTGCTATTATGTATAGCTGGTTGCTTAATTAATAACACTTATGTTATATTTACAGATTTTACATATTTCTACTATCACTGCTTTTACCCATTTGTATGTAAACATGTTGCAGCATATTTGCTAAAAAGCCTCTTAGTTTTGATGCATCACATTATTAAATTTATTCTACTTCATAAGCAGCTGTGTCTTTGTTCAGTTAATAGTTTGGCCCAAGACAGGGAAAATAATATTGTTATTTATGTTGATTTATACCGTGAATTTGTGATTTTTTTTTTTTCTAAACAATCTTGAATTTTTTGCTATGTTTTTGTATATGTTTTTTACACCAGTAAAAGTTCAAAGTAGCTGCGCACTTCATTCATCTCATCTCATTCAGTCCATTTCACACTGGATTTCTCCTTCAAGAACGAAACCATTTCTAGACATTTTTGTCTGAATTTATTTGCATACAGATGGTAGCTATAATATCAATATCTAAAGCCCTATCCGGACAGGATAAGTTTCTCAGGGGGACGTCTGTAAAACAATTTCACACTTCTAGTCAGTGATAAAAGTCTTGTGTCTGAACTGCATTTGAAAAAACAGGAGGACCAGTGAGTTTTAGGCTTTCTCGGTCACATGACATCGTGTTCATTAGTTCCTCCATTTTCACTCGCCATTGTGTTTACGTGGATCTCCATGAAAATGGGTGCCCAAATTGTATAAACGCTGCGGACAGTGGACAAATAGCTATTTTATTTAATATGAAATGACAAAAAAAAAGAGACTAAAATGACCACGACTACGGAGTTCAGCGAAAAACAGTAGGTAATTCAGCCTGTAATTTTCTCAGAGGATGTCTGGGAAAAACACACACATGGTCGTTCCAAACGGAAATAAAATCACAGAAGACCCCAATTAGAAAGAAGAAAATTACCCCAGAACCACCAAAGAAACTAATCCTGTCAAAATAGTGATTTTTATAAAATGTTAAATATTTATCAGTGACTTCTAAGGCAATGTGCACGTTCTGTATGTGTGTGTGTGTGTGTGTGTGTGTGTGTGTGTCACAATAGCCATCCTGAGCGAGCTACTCCAGAGAGAGAATCGTGTCCTGCATTTTTGGACCATGAAGAAAAGGCGCTTGGACCAGTGCCAGCAGTACGTGCTGTTTGAACGGCATGCCAAGCAGGTCAGGAGGACTTTCTGCTGACCTAAAGAGACTAGCTGTAGTAGTGTCTTGATTTATTGGGACAGTAATGCTTTTGATGTGTGCTAAAGACTGTGACACAGCTGAAATCTAGTAAGCTGTAAATTGTTTTTTATGTTTATGTAAGGTTATTAGGTCACGACCGGAGCGAGAACGTAATTCATAATCAATGAATAGGTCAATTAAAGTCTGAGTGAACAAGCACATGAATACAGAGTTAATAAGAGTTATTCTCTCTCTCTGTCCTTCTCTCTGTCTCTTTATCAGGCCTTGGACTGGTTGCAGGATACGGGTGAGCAGTATTTGTCCACACACACGTCTCCAGGTGAAACCACAGAAAAAACTCAGGAACTGCTCAAAAACTACGAGGAATTCCGCGTCTCTGCAAAGGTACTGCAGCGCTGCTCTCAGGAGCATTAATATTGTGCTGCGTTTGGTGAATTCAGAGAAACGTCTCATTTCCTCTCTATAGTGATCTCCACAACATTGCAAAATGATTTTCTATCAGTAAAGAGTTTATTTGCATTAAAATATCGAATAGGCTACTATTTCTATATTTACATCTACATTTACATTTAGAGTATTTAGCAGATGCATGGAGTGATTTTTTTTTTTGGCAAAACTTTTACACCAAAAAAAATTAATCTGCAATTAAAATAATAATAAAAAAAAAAAAAAATTGAAAGGAATAAAATTTACTATCAATATGTGAAAAAAAGTCTAGTATGATTTATGGTTCTAATGGACTAAAAACATCATTCACCTAAAGCACGTCTAATTAGCTTAATTCTCTTGGAGTAGAGCAAAATAAACCTCCTGTTTTTTATGATAATAGACCAAAAATATAAACAAAATAATTTTCCTATTGGGGTCCTTTTCCATCGGACCAAAAAACACCCAAACACATGTAAAGTCGTCATTACGACCTCCAACCTTGTAAGTAGTAATTTCCGAGGAAGACCCTCAGACGAGGGTTCAGGGTACCCGTGAGTCCAAAATTAGGTGACCAATGGAGATTCAAGGGGAACTCCTTCTTCTAAGCCCCACCCACCCATGAAAACTGTGCCAAGCAAAAAAAAGCCAAAAATAAATCAGAAGCAAATGAGAGATTCCAGAAACAAAGTCTTTAACAGAAAAAACACAAAACCCACAGAAAATTCACAAGAACACAAAAATGAAAGAACAGACGGGCAAAATCCAAAGTGGAATCATTTTAAAATAACTGCAAAGAATAATAATGTAAGTAAGTATATTTAAAAATATATATTTGCTAAATTTTCTTTCTCTTTTGAATTTGCAACATACACTTTTCCTTTTGATTTCTAACATTTTTGATTGTAGAATTTATTTATTTTTTTGTGTATAACTTTTGTCACACATCCAGAGCAATGTACAAAAGTGCTTTGTTGTTTACTTTGAAAATATCTAGAGCTAAAAAAAATGGCCACCACACTTATTTAAACAATGCAGGCGGGAAGGCATGAAAATAGATGGTTGGTAGGGTGTAAGATAGCAATGAGCATTGCGACGTGCCTTGGACAGGGTGTAAGATAGAGCAGTAGGTCTATCAAGACAAGAACATAAATAAATAAATATTGTAACAGGCCTACACAGTACCATAAGGCAGCTCTCCAGTTAGACAGTCAGCAGCACTGGTTCTTTTGTTACAGTCTAATTCCATTTTTGATTTCTACGCCAGCAAACCCAGGAGAAGGTGAAGCTGCTGATTCAGCTTGCTGGCAGTCTGGTGGAGAAGGGTCATGTTCATGTGACAGAGCTGAAGAAGTGGGTGTCCACAGTGGACCGGCGCTACCGGGACTTCTCCCTGCGCATGAGCCAGTACCGGTCCAGTCTGGACCGAGCACTGGGGCTGTGTTCTGAGGTGGGTAACTCTTCTTCATTCACTTACCTTGTTTAAAACTGAAAGTTTATGGACCTTTAAAGCTGATATAAGTGTTTGAATTTTGCAGTTTGTATATTTGAATTAAATTTACCTGACTTGATAATTAATAAATTAGAATTTTAACAAGGCTTTTTTGTGTTTTAAATAGGATCATGTTTAATGATCTTAAAAATGTGCTAATTTATTGTGCAATTTGCAGTGATTAATCATGATTACGCAGATTTTTCCTTCTCAACACTGAAACTATGAATAATGGATATTTATATGTAAAATAAAAGAATCAATGTCAGCTCATAACTGAGATTTTATTTATATTGAAATAAGTCTTTTTTTACTGTTAATAAATATTGTTCAACTAATTTTTTCCTATTTTGCATTTATGAAAAAAGAAGGAAAGATTCTAAAATCTGAAAAACGTAGACTAATTATGTGAACAAACAAGGTCAAAACACAAAACAATTAATGTATTACTTCATTAAATACAGTACCAGTCAAAAGTTTGGACACAGTTTCTTTTGTATTATTTACTACATTGTTGTTTAATATTAAAGACTTAAAATTATGAAGGAACAAATATGCAGTTAGTAGTATACACAAAAGTGTTTTTCCTTCATATACATCTCACATAAAACCCAGCCCTGGGGGTTTGGCATGTGTTAGACCGTAAAAAGGAATCTCTAGAAACTCCTTTAAGACAGCTGGAACATCATAAATTATGCCCAGAAATTTGACATCAGAGCAAAAGGTGCTACTTTGAAAAATCTAAAGTATAAAACACTTTTTGTTAAGTTATAAATACTGTATAATATAAAGAGTTCCTTCATAGTTTGGATGTCTTCAGCATTAATATACAATGTAGAAAGTAATAAAAAGAAAGAAAAAAACATTAAATGAGAAAGGGTGTGTTGAAACTTTTGACTGGTACTGTATTACATGTCTATAAATGTAAAGGTAAATTCGACTCATATATATATATATATATATATATATATATATATATATATATATATATATACATATATACAAACTGCAGATTCAAATACTTATTTCGGCTTTTAAGCTCTATAAGAACAGTTGATCATCAGTTATGATCTTGAAGGCAGCACAACAGATCTGTTTTTATTTCAACAGGACAATAAAGATTTGGAGTTGGACATCATCCCTGCCAGCCTCACCCACACTGACCCAGAGGTCAACCTCAACGACCCAGACCACGAGGTCAACGAGGAGAAGAAGAAATCAGCCAGGAAGAAAGAGTGAGTGCGGCAGAATGAGGAAGTGATTAAAACAGTGAGCTACGATCAATTCTGAATGTTCTTTATTTACGCTTTTCTCACGTTGCTTTCTGTATATATTTTTGCAGGTACATCATGGCCGAGCTGCTGCAGACTGAGAGGGCATACGTGAGGGACCTGCAGGAGTGTTTAGAGGTGTATTTCTGTATTTCTTTATTACACCACACTTAAAATATAATGTAACTCAAGATTATCATAATCAGTGTTAAAGGCATAAACACAGGCCTAACCTTTTAAAAGTGTAGTTGCCATTTTACTAGGGATACACAGAATATTTGGCAAACAAAAAGATTTGTCCGAAAATGGCTAAAAAACCTCTTACGTTTTTATGAATAAATAAAAAGACTAAAATATATGTATACAGAACAATGACTAATTCGGTTTAAATCATGCGGCAATGTTTCCTCTAACTTTTAGGATGTTTTAAGCAGTGCCAGGAGGTCCACATATCTCCCCTCCTCCCCTGGACCCAGTTCACAAGCTTTTTTTTTGTTTGTTTTCCTGCTGAAAGACATGAGCCTTACAGGTCTAGGATAGTAATGTTACCTAGGGCAACTTACCATTAGCATTTATTTTGTTTTATAAACTACAAACAACATTTCTCCGATGTTCCAAATAAAAATATTGTAATTTAGAGAATTTATCTGCAGACAGTATGGCTTAAATAACAAAAAAAGATGAAAATCTTTCAGACCTCAAATAATGCAAGTAAAACAAGTTCATATTTATAAAGTTTTCAGTTCAAAGTTCAGAAATCAATATTTGGTGGAATAACCCTGTTTTTTTTATCACAGTTTTTATGCATCTTGGCATGTTCTCCTCCACCAGTCTTACACACTGCTTTTGGATAACTTTATGCCACTCCTGCTGCAAAAATTCAAGCAGTTCAGTTTGGTTTGATGGCTTGTGATCATCCATCTTCCTCTTAATTATATTCCAGAGGTTTTCAGTTGGTAAAAATCAAAGAAACTCATCATTTTTATGTGATCTTTTATTTTTTTCCAGAGCTGTATATAAAAAAACTGTAGTTTTGTAATTGCTTTCTTTGAAAAGTAAGCCAATACATTTAGGTAATTTTTTATAGTAAAAAGCGTTAGATTTATAAAAAAAAAAAGAAGAAAAAAAAACATGTTCCCTATTCAGCCTTCAGTCAAACGATTCATTGTGTTCTGTTTCGTTAAAAATTTCAATGCGTCTATATATTTTGCTCAATATTTAATTAAATCGTTAATGAAACATAATTATGCAATGACATATCCAACTACAGTAGAGGCTTATATATAATTTATATATAATTAATCAAGAAATGGCATTTCTTGCTTGTGGGCACCCTCACTGTGGGAAGTTGTTGCTTTAAGTTGCTTTAAGCCAAAGACATGCATTTCTGGACAAGCTAATGATAAATAACCATCATTAAAAAGTAAAAGAAGCATGTGGACTGAGGCAGTAGCATAACAAAGGATTTCTGCCTGCTTTACCAAAGATTCATAATGCAGTTAGTGGTGCTATTCTCCTTATGTCAGGTCCGTGGAGCATCACAATTACTTTTAAGCTTTTCTTTTAAGGCAAAAATGCCTTTAACACATTAGACTCGTCTATGTTATTGTAATAATCTAGTGTGATCCCTGTTTTGTCAAAATATTCAAATGGCATATGCCCAGCAGTGAGTCAGTAAAGGCAGGAATCCACCTGTCAAGCAAATATGTGCCTTCATCATCTTTTTTAGTGATGGCCATGTGGTATTAGATGACTCAGAAGACAGACAAGAAAGCCAGAATGATCTATTTATAGCTGTAGTTCTAGTTGTAAATCAGAGAGCAAACACAGCAGCAACCAGATTACCAGCCAAAATTTCAAACCAAAGAACCAAAAACACAGGCAACCAAAACAAACGACAAAATAAAAAAACAAACAGGGGGCAAACACAGAAAGACAGAATAAGAGGAACATCCAGTATAAAAGGATAAGACAGAGTGAGGAGGTATAATACAGACAGGTCTGATTGCAAATAGGCGAATGTGATCAGTATTCAAGGGCAGTAGAACAGCAAAACAGTTCAGCATTAATTGAGATGAATGGTGTGACATCAGCAGCAGGTGGATTATGGGAAGTGTAGTTTGAGGATTCATTGGAGGCAGAAGGAGCGTTGTTTGTTATACACTGATTATGTTAAATTCTGTGCTTAATTATCCGGCTGCATTTCATCTCTCTCTCTCTGTTTGCAGACGTTCCTCTGGGAGATGACAAGCGGGATGGATGAGATTCCACAGGGAATCGCCAACAAGGAGCATGTCATCTTCGGGAATATTCAGGAGATATATGATTTCCATAACAAGTATAAGTCTCTTCTTCTAATTACGCCCTTCATTTCATTTAACATTATGTGTTCTTTCACTGGTAAATAAACTTACTTTATGTAATTGCTAAAGTGTAAATACATAATTCAGTACAATAACTTAATGAATTACATTTACATTTAATGTACATTTTACATCAAACAGGAAAAACTGGTATCACACTATAATAGCAGGCTCTTAAAAAAATAGATGTAATCATCATTGAATAGTTAATTAATTAGGTTTTTAATACCTTTATTAGGTTATTACCTAATAATTATTCATTCATTAATAAGGCACAAAAAACAAACATTTACTTCCTTAGTTGAGGAATGTGAATTTGTTTAGTTGCTTAAAAAACATAATAGGACCATTATTTAAAATTATTTAATTAGTTTTTACTGTAAAAACTGCAGATCCAATTACAACAGATGCAGGAAAAGATTAAAAAAGCAAAAGCATGTGTTCAATTCCATCAGTAGCTCACTGAATTTACCATCATTAAGCTCTAATTTACTTAACTAGGTGTTTATATGATGAAAAAAAATCCTCCTGTAGACTTCATGAGGCTACAAATGTGAATTATTGTACAGTACTACCACTGTCTACTTGTTACTTCAGTCTTTCAACATTTAAAACTGAAGTTTAAGCATATTTATATCCGTTGTATTACTTGTTACACTGAAATGTAGTACCTTTAAGTTGCCTTGACATTGCCTTGATTGTTTGTACTTGATTAAAGAAATATTTAAGATGTCAAACTTTTGCACTGAATAATGTACAAGTAACAATTAAATAGTCATTATTTACAGGATATTACATAATTATAAAAAGTTATTATTTAAACTTTTAATGCAACAAACCATAAAGTTCAAATAAGATTTACACTTAGTTATTCCAGCTTCTGCTATATTGCATTTATCATTTATGATGCCAATATCTGCTATTTCTAAGTGTTAATGGAGGTCTGAACATATTTATTCATTCTGATATCCTGACTGTCTCTGTCGTCACTTTTTCTAGTATTTTTCTAAAAGAGCTGGAGAACTACGAGCAGCTGCCCGAGGACGTGGGCCACTGTTTTGTCACATGGGTAAGAACAAACTTTGGCGGCACCTGTTGTTTTTTAGGTGAAACTGTGCATGTATTGAGTTCTTATAAAGTTACAAGCAGTATCGGGCACATTACTTTGAAAAAGTAATTAGTTATAGGTACTAGTTACTTCTCCAAAAAAGTAACTGAGTTACTCCACTATAAAAGTAACTAGTTACCAGTAAAAGTAACTATTGCGTTACTTCTGTGTTATTCGCCCTGTAAAAAAATATATCAAAAGAAAAAAAAATATGTAATTACTATGATTATTAGAAAAATAACAAACGAAAATAAACCCAAAATGTTGACAAAAACATAATCTAACAAATTTAAAAAAAAAGAAACAAAAATGCGCAGCAGAAACCGAATGAAGGCCTCAGACCCTGGCACAACACTATCACGCCAATCACTGAATTGATTAGAGCACACAAATCATCGCAATTTGCCTCACTTCACCACGGCAAACCACACGTAAACCCACAGGCCCAGCGGCCAGAAGGTCAAGTTCACCGGAAAGAGGAGGGGTAAACCAGGGCAATCCATCCTTCCGTACCTTGTGACTCACAGGCACACTTTGGATGTTAGCAAACACAGTTAGCTAACTCTCCTTCTGTCCTTCTCTCCCCGCCCTCCTCCGGCTCGTGGAGGTAGGCGATCCGTCACGAATCCTGGAGATACCAGCCAATATGACCCTGGCCCCGCCCCCAAACTGTCAAAACCACCCCTTTCAAAACTCGAGCGCAAAAAAATTGTTGAGCACAAACTGCTGCTGCAGGTAATTCACACAGCGCGTGAGGAAAAAAGCACCTGAGAGCAACATTTTTTTCAGCACGCACACGATTACCTTTTTTTGCTCACTAGTTTCACATTTGTGCTCACGAGAAGTTAATTTACACACGCAAAATGTAAAAACATGCTGTTTTTTTTCACCTGGTATTTTTGCGCCCCCGACTTGTATTTTTGCACCCTCGACTTTTGAAATTGATGGGATGCCATATCCTCCACTTGTCTGCATTTGACTTGCAGCGCTGTGTGTAGCTGTTCTTGATAAAACTTTTTCTTAAATAATAGTCATTAAATAACATCATTCTAAACAGATTTCTTTCATTCAAACAGCCCAATAATGTTTTAAAAAGCTCAATTTGTATCGCTCTACTTACTAAAAAATATCAGGTTTAAATCAAGCTCTGGCTCATTAGGACAGTTTATGGGTTGGTTTTCGATTCAGGCAGAAAATTCACAGATTTTTTTTTTTGTTGTTGCAAAAAGTGTAATTTCTGAATTTAACCAGCCATATTGTTTAGTTTACAGCATCACAAACAGCTGGCATGCATGCATGTATGTAAAAAATAAATATCAGCTCAGTGGTATACTCAGATGCTATCATTGCTTTAAAATCCAGGTGTCTTCAGTACCTTTCTAAAAATCTGATACTGCAGATTAAGCAGATTAGCTACACAACCATATTAATCATTACAAAATCAGACAATAATTGCAGGTCATAATCTTGATGTGCGGTTTGATCATGATGTGCATATAAACTGTATTTAAACACATAAGTCATTTGCAAAAACAGGCAAATGGACTGACTTTTCATATATTCATATATTCATACCAGATTTGTCAGGAACTCTTTCCTCTGTGTTTCACAGGCTGATAAATTCCACATGTACGTTACCTACTGCAAAAACAAGCCGGACTCCAGCCAGCTCATCCAGGGCCAGGCTGGACGCTTCTTTGATGTGAGTCCCCCCCCCCCCCCCCCCCCTCCAGGCATTTTTCGTGTTTTTGGAAAGACCCACTGCTGGTGTGTGTGGCCAGTGCACAGTTAGATGGCAGCAGAGAGCTTCCTGTGACTCACTAGATTCATTCCTTGATTCATGTTCTTTAAGACCTGTATGTGGCCCACACTTATAAGTTATAATTTATTTAGTTTTAGTAATTCATTTCAATTTATTTAATTAAAGATTGTTGCTGTCATGTTAAAATACAATTCAATTTATCACCAAAAGGGGTACCACTTGTTACAAGTCTGTTACAAACTGTACTGTTTATGCAACAATTGTTCTGTATAGTTATAAAAAAGTTGTTCCTTAATAAATACAGAACCATGACAACTCAAAGAATAGCATGGGTGTTTAAATGTTATGTTAAATATTATTTAAGATCTATCAGGGTTTGTACGGTCATCCAGGCAATTTCCAGGCCTGGATAAGTTTTAGAAAAAAAATATGTAGAAAGTTTTGTAAAGTCATGAAAATTTGTAGTTCACAAATGTGTGTTTCCATTTATTGACTGAGTAAAGCTATTTTGAGCTAAGTTACTTCAGTGGTATAGCCCTACACAATGGAGCTCTCAGTATCTGACACACATTGTTTTATTATTGAAAATTGTGTCAACATTGCTTAAAGTTTTTTTTTTGTCACTATAGTTTAAGTTGATTTTTGGTTTTATTGTCCATGTCTGCACTGATGTTTTAAAAATTTGCCTTGAAGACATGGAAAAGTCACAGAAATCTATTGGTTAAAAAGTGTATGAACCTTTTTTATTTTATTTTGAACTGCAGACAAATATATTTCCTAATCAAGCAAATAATATTATTAATGATAGTATACAGAAAAAAAAGTCATTTAAACCTCTCTGATTCTTTTTTATTGTTATTTATTTCTAATTGTTGGTTTTATCTGAAAATGATTAATAGCTTTGTCAGCTCAGAATATTTTTGTTAGTACTGGGTGAAGCTGATACCTGGTATCTCCTTATTTGAATTGGTAATGAAAGAGTGGTGTGTGGCTGTAATGTTAACAGTCTCGTGGGGTGTGTGGAATGTGTGTGTTCTGTAGGAGATCCAGAGAAGACACGGGCTGGCCAACTCCATCTCCTCCTACCTCATCAAACCGGTACAGAGGATCACCAAGTACCAACTGCTGCTAAAGGTGCAGAGCAGAACTGAGAGATACATCAATAAAATACACTATATGAGAAACAGACTGCTGTAGAAATCTCATTTACAGCTTTCTCTGTAGGATATGTTTACACCTGGCATGTACAGGCTTTTTGTATATGAGTCATTATCATATCACAGTTTCCAGGGCTGCAGCTAACCAACTAACAACTATTTTGAATCGATTTATCCGTTTTTTGTTTATTCATTATTTTTGTATATATCTTTTTGTAATTTTTTTGTGATATATGATTTTTGAATGAGCTTTTACAGTTTGTTTAATATATATTAAATATATTTAATAAAATATATATTACATGCATAATATATATATATATATATATATATATATATATATATTTATTACATAGTGTTTATATGTTTTTTTTATTATTTATTATTTTATGATTTATTTTATTATTATTATTATTATTATTTAATAACACAACAACAGTGCATGTAATGTAAATATACACTGTGATTCGCATACACTTCCACATGACATCGGAGCCAAAAATAGAATGCTTTATATTTATTATTAAAAAGGTGGGGTTATCCCAAGATAGCAGTGTGGAAAGGGAATTCTTGGCCAGTTTGGTATTTTTATGAAAGTAGTTAAATTAATAATTGAAATAGCTAATAACATACTTTTTAAAAGAAATTGTGTTACAGACAGCACTGTGGATGTGTAATACTAATAAATAATTATACACTTTATTTATATAGCACCTTTCATACATTAAAATACAGCTCAAGGTGCTATACATACAAACAGGTGAACAGAACACCAATAAAATTTAGAAAGTAAAAAGAAGAAATACTTTAAAACAATTAAGATCATTAAGAAAAATAAAGTAATTGTGATAAGATACAATAAAGAATAAAGTAGCATAAAATAATAATTCTAAGAAGTTATAAAGAAATGTGATGTAAAAAAATAAAATAAAATCAAAATGCTCCTTTTAATTAACTTTGGGTACTTTAAGCAGACTTACAGTGCTTAATCTTTAAGAAAGGACTTAGTTCGTATAAAGATAGACACTCTGTAATATATGATGTTGCCAATCCATCTAATGCCTTAAAAAATAATAATAGTACTTTAAAAATCTATCCTAATAGAGACTGAAAGCCAAAGTAATGACTTGATTTGTTGTTTGGTGTTGGTGTTGGTGTTTTGGAAATTAATTTGTGTGTGTGTGTGTGTGTAACAGGAGTTACTGACGTGTTGTGAGGAGGGGAAAGGGGAGATAAAGGAGGGTCTGGAGGTGATGTTGAGTGTGCCTAAGCGAGCCAACGATGCCATGCATGTGAGCATGCTGGAAGGTAAGCAGATGTTAAGATTAATTTGTGTGCATTAAATTAACAAATATGCTTTTCAAAGTATAAAAAAAATCAATTTAAAAAATCTACAATACAATGTATAGCTTTAAATTAGACACAGTACAATATAATGTAGAGTTCTTATTTCATTTGGCAATGCGATGCTAGGTTAACATTGCTAACAACCAATGAGCTTAAACTCCCAGCCAGGAAAACACCTTTACTTTTTACTCATTATGAAATGAATGTCAGGAGCATGTTTGGCATATGTGGTTGTGGTTCAGAAGTTCACTCGTTTTGTTGGTGCTGTTGTAGGTTTTGATGAGAACCTGGCTGTTCAGGGGGAGCTGATCCTACAGGACACGTTCCAGGTGTGGGACCCCAAGTCCCTGATCCGGAAAGGCCGAGACCGCCACCTCTTCCTTTTTGAGATTTCCCTCGTCTTCAGCAAAGAGATGAAGGACTCGTCTGGACGCACAAAATATGTCTATAAGAGCAGACTGCTGGTACGCTGTGACACAGGGGCAGATATGTATAAAGTATTAGAGAGACAGACTTGAGTAAAAGTACTAGATCTCTATCAAAAAAGTAAATTGAGTAGAAGTTAAAGTGACAGTGGAAATACTAGAGTATTCAACATTTTTATTCTCAGAGCGTTTTCACACAGTAATTGCACTCTGGTTCAGATCAAAACAAACCCAAACTAACTGGAAGGGTTTGCTTGTGGTAAGAAAGTGATCCGGCCCAGCTATCAAATATACTCATTTTATTTGAGCTAAACTGCTAATAAGGCGCAGTTTATGAACAAACGCTTTCTTAGCTGCTCCATGCTGTTTACATGCACGGTGTGTGCAGTACTCACTTCACACAACTGCGCCACTGCATTTACTATGTGTACATCTGCGCTGCACATTCCATTGTTTTCAGTGTTAAATCAGCTTCACACTGTACAGATATACGCGCTGGAACACAGAATCTTTCCACTTTATTTACTTTTATGCTCCTGTGCCAGACAGCTCTGGCCAATCAGAGAAGACAGTGTGCTCACATAGTTTATTGGTGCTCAATTTCAGTTTATGCCTATATGATACTAAACCAAACAGAGGAAGAAAACGCTTCAATTAAAGTACACTTATCAGCTGATCCAGACCAAAGAAACCAACTACAAGTGTGAAAATGCCCTAAAATGTACTACTCAAGTGCTGAAAGTAAAAGTACAGTAGTGTTTTATGTAGTTAATACAAAAAGTAAGCAGTAGCAAGATCTCAGAGTGAAAGGCAGAACGGAAGCAGCGAATTCTACTAATAAGATCAGCTTGATCACATGATTCACTCAATGATGAGGCACGATGAAGTGAAAGTAGGAGAAAAAATAATGCTTCATAGATAGAGAGAGATAGATAGATAGATACTTTATTGATCCCCGAGGGGAAATTCTAGACATCCAGCAGCAGACACAAAGTTGCAAATTGAATACACAAAGTTACAAAAAAAAAAACAATAAAAAAAAAAATATATATATATAAAATATAAAGATAAAGATATATATAAATACAATAAATACAGCATTTTAGTACTTATGTACAGTAGTGAAGTAGTTCTACTTTGTTACAATACATCTCTGCACAGAAAGGGTTCAGTCATGTGTTGCTCACCTTAAATCCCAGTTGTTACCAGAACAGAATATTAATCAACTCTGAATTTAAATGGAAAATACAACTACTATTTATTTGTGGGTAATGCAAAATAAAGTATTCAAATTTTATCATTTATATGTAATAATAGAATTTTTAGAATTCAGTACTGTTTAAACTCCAGATTCTTTGGCATGATTGTGCGAAAACAGCTGTTATATATCTTTTTGATTGGACTTACGGTTTCCACATAGCAACGACATGGGGTACAACTCCATGCGGTGGAACTCACCTAATAACATCTCTGTAACCACCAGAAATAAGGCAGCAACCACCTGAAACATTACTGTAACTATGTAGACACATAAGCAACATTACAACTACCTTAAATACTCCAGCAGCCACCACCATAACATCCACCTGAACACATCAGCAACAGCCCAAGTAATCTTTGTGTAAACCACGGCACCCACTTTGCAACACCTTTGCAACCACTTGGGATATCAAGCACCAGAAAAAACATAGCAACCGCATAGCAAAAACCCATAATCTACACCTTAACCTACCTAAACATTCTGCATTTTCTTCAGGACAAGCAATTTTCTAGTATGATACGCAATTATGTTATTATAACAAATCATCATTTGTTTTGCTTTATTGTAATCTCAATATACTGATAAATATTAACAATGACTTGAAAACTTGAATTCTTGAATCTGAACTCTCTCTGTGTTCTCAGTGATGCTGAACACAGCTGTGTTAATGTAGTGCTGTGTCTGTTATTCCTGCTGTATTTAACAGACTTCAGAGCTGGGTGTGACAGAACACATCGAGGGAGACCCCTGCAAATTTGCCCTGTGGGCGGGACGCACTCCGACCTCAGACAGCAAAACCATCCTTAAAGTAAGACTACATTTATTTTTAATCCCAGATTTTCACACTCTTGGTATTTTAATCTCAGTGTCTTAATGAGGGAGAGTCACCTGGAATAGTTTTCTCAGTGTCTTGAAGGAGTTGCTGGAGGTGCTGAACAATAGTTCAATAAAGCTTAGAGTTTTTTTTTTGTATTTATTTTAGAGTCACTTTTCACACAATAAGGTGCACCGTATTATAAGGCGCACTATCAATGAATGTCTATTTTCTGGTATATTTTCTGGTTTATTGTCATACATAATACGCACTGGATTATAAAGTGCATTTTAGGATACACTATAAGGAATTCTTAATTAAGTAGGTCTCACCGCTGGGTGGTGGGAGGGGGGTAGCTAACTAAGTTAGGTAAAGCTAAGATAAGTAAACAAAACTGTAATAAAAGTCAAACAAGTTCTTTGAAGTCAAACAAGCACTGGATATTAATCTACACAGATTTAGTAAGTAAAGTGAGTAAAGTGCTTCCGTCTATTTACAGTAAGCTTAGATTCCCGTATTTCTCCAGCACTAAGGCTGGAGCGTTAGCGGCTAACCGTTAGCGGGTAATGCTAATGCTGGTCCAGCAGTGCTAGCCGGGGTTAGCAGCAGGGTACAGACCATAGACTGTATATAGCTGGACAGAGCATCGTCTCTAAAAGTGAAGCCACCACAGGTCGGGCGCCCCCTGCTGTTCGGTTTCAGAAAGCTGTGTAACCCCACCCATCCCCATAGGATTCAATGGCAAAACAGACAACTTTCAATCACGTTTTTTCTAATATACTGTAATTCTACCCCTTTATTTAAATGCAACAGCTGGTGTAACCTCTGCTTATATTGTCAATTTTTTTATATCCCCACAGAATTCGGTTTTTAAAACGTTATTCAGCTCTATTTAAAAAGGTGTGGTTATTGTAAAAGGGCTGGTTATGGGCGGGACCAATAACAGACCGTCAGCTCTGCTCCGCTCCGCTCTGCAGCCTGTGACCGCGAGGCAGCCCTCAGGGGCGGGGTTATTCAATTAGTAGGTTGCTATCCACAGTCTTTCTCCCTCCTCTGGTCTCTACTGCGCAGAATCGGGTGTCAGGATCACCAACATGGAGGAAGATTTTGGCTTCATTTTCATTGAATGAATGGGAACGGCGATGCGGCGTCCATCTTTTTTTACAGTCTCTGGTACAGACTGATAATAATCACCGCTGAAAGGGGAAATAGTGATTAGCGACTAATGCTAATGCTACTCCAGCCCAGACACGAGACACATATATATATATATATATTTTAAGAATTCAAAATTCAGATTTTTTGTTTAAGAGCTTTTTACAGTGAGTGTTGTCACAACATGAGGACAAGGAAAAAAAAGAAAAGATAACTGTTTTTATCTGGTCGAAACCAGATAGCACAACAAATAGCAAAACATCTCAAATGAATGGACAATGAAAAGTGAGATAAAGAAGCTGTGGCTAATTTGAAGACCGGTTATGAATAATGTGTTAATCTATAGTTCATGCAGGTTAATTCATATGCACAGCTGTGCAGTGTGGCATAAATTAATTGATGCAGGGTTCTAGAGCAGGGCAGAATTATAGCAGGAGCAGAGAGTAGTGAAGATCCAAGCCAGGCAGAACCGGGACAAATCAGAAGGGTCAGGGCATCAATATATGGGAAAGACATTAGATAGGAAAAAACAAAGGATTTAGGAGGATTGTGTCAAATACTGGTGGATTCACACAGCAATAATGCTTTGATCCAGGGAAGGCAGGCACTGGCACCCAACCGCAAATGGACTTGCACCACAATAATCTGCTGTAGGCCTTCAAGTAGTGAATAAGGTTTCCTCAAATTGGTGTTCTTGAATATTTTTAGCAGTTTTGTTTACTCTTCTCATGCACTCTCTATTGCACACTTCTGCAGGCATCCAGTATGGAGGTAAAGCAAGAGTGGATCCGGAACATCCGGGAGGTGATCCAGGAGAGGACAGTGCACTTAAAGGGGGCATTAAAGGAGCCCATCCACCTGCCCAAAACCCCGGCCAGGCAGCGCAGCATCAGCAAGAGGTAAAATATACAATACTTATACAACACTTAAAAAATTATTTTAGCTCTATTTTTTTCCCAATTTACACGGGCAAATGCCCAACCCACTCATTAGGACTCCCCCATCACTAATGATGCCCTAACTAGCACATGAAGACTAGCACATGCCTTCTTCGACACATGTGAAGTCAGCCACCGCCTCTTTTTAAACTGCTGTTGCTGCAGCATTGCTGATAAGCATCACAGCACGTTTGGAAGAAAGCGCAGAGACTCGTTTCCTGTACTTCAGCTCACAGACACCTTGTGCTGGAGACATCACCCTCTGGAGTGATGTGGGGAGAGAGCACCATTTACCCTCCCAGATAAATCTGTCCTAAAAGTCGTTAAAAGACGCTAAATGATTTCATGGCCTAATTTGCATAATACATGTTTTTAAAGCTGTGAAGGAATAATGTTGTGGGAAAGAAAAAAATGAGTAAAAAAACACCCTAAATATGTTAGAACTACAAATTAACTCTGACAATGAACTTCTGTTACCTCTGAAATAGGCAGTCACTTCTCAAAATAACTTCATGACTTTAATGCTTTGTATAAATCGTTTTTACGTAAATTACATAAATCAGTTTTTTGCCATGTTGGTAAATGTTAGCATAAGAGTAGCAGTTAGCAGGAACTGCTATTCTACGTTCAACCCCTTTTTTATTGGGCTTGGTACCAGAAAAATGACTTTAAAGAGACACTTTGGCAGAGTTACTTAGTTTTTTAGTTTTCTTTCTATTTTTTTTTTATTTACTTAAGTTTTTTAAAATTTTCTTTAGTTTCAAACCTATTATGCACAAATTGTTCTAGGTCAGTTTCAACTGGTGTAACAATTTAAATGTTTAAATTAAATGTTTTACATTCCTAATAATGGTATGATTGCTAGAGCAAACTGTTGAAATACAATTTAGGAAATTTATGTTGATCAACATTTTAACCTTAAAATATTTACATGAGACAACATTCAGAAACGGATCTGGGCTCTATTTAATACAACGTAAAAAAATAGACAGAGCTGCTTCAAAAAGGTCATCATCAGTCATCATTATCAGAGCTGCAGCTGTGTCTCATCTTGATGGTCCTCAGGTGAAGAGTGGAGCGTAGCCTCAGCACATTGAAGTACATGCTCGGTGCATGTGCAGTCTCCATGGAGGCCAGCAGAGAAAAACATTACAACTTTACTTTTATTTTGTTTACTTTATTGTCTTTATCGCAAAACTCTTACTATTTTTATTTTACTTAAAATAAAACAAATAACTAGAAATGAGCGATATTACAAATGATTTTAGACTTTTGAATAGTAAATTCTTTATGTAACCCTCATTTTGCTCATTGTTCAGGGAAACCACTGAGGATGCAGACAGTCAGGGAGATGCCAGCAGCCAACCGGACACCATCTCCATCGCATCACGAACATCTCAAAACACGGTGGACAGCGACAAGGTATGACTACAGTCTTCATACACACACCACACATCCAATCAGGCGCTGCGCTGTCTCTGTCATTACTGTTCTTAGTGTATTTATTAGAACTGCATAACTGAGTGTTTCTGTCAGCAGGGCTATGTGTGGGAGAGAAGAGGAAGTGTCTGGGTGTGTGTGGGTGCGTGTGCGTCTGTGTGTTTGTGTGTGTGTGTATCCAGGGATCCAGGGTCTCTCTGTGGAAAGTCTGACCTGTTGTTCTGTCATGGTAGAGTGTGTTTGGGAACGTGTGTGTGTGTGTGTGAGAGAAGAGTTCAGTAGTGTACATGCTGACAGGGTGTGTCTACAGTATAATCCAAACCCTAAATCTAAGAGAGTCTTTCTCACATTCTGAGCTCCTCAAAGGGTTCATGCTTTAGTTCTGTCCACAGAGACGCTGCATTTACAACACTGAGCCTTTTCTTCTCTCTGATTGGTCTCGCAGTTTTTAAAATAAGCATTTATTACGCCTCGGGTCGGAATTCCAGACGGAGCATATTCGTTTCATGTTGAGTTTGAGGCAGTGTGTGTTTAGTGGTCGGTATAATGGTCGGGGTTATTGTGAGGGTTCATATTCGTCCCCTGGCTCTGCGTAAGTCGTGCCACTGTTTTCTGTGGACAGCATGAATCACAGTTGCTCCTTCCTCTTTCTTCACCTCTCTTTATGGTCTTCTGCCTTCCTTCCATCTTCTCCTCCTCCGTCTCACTCAGTGCCCAGACCCAACAGGTCAGTTTTGAGTATGGCTGTAAGAATTTTTTTTTTTTTTCTCAATAAAACATATTAAAAAGAACTGCAAAAACATTGTGATTAAAAGAAAACTCAAATTGCATTACCTGCCTGCAGCAACAAAGTGTGCTTATTTCACTGTAGAGCTATTTTCACTGTGATCACGTGATATAACTAGGCTGGAGGTAGAGATTTAAATAAAATTTTGAAAACCATGTATCATTTTTGGTCCAGTCACAATCATGTGCTACTTTGTGTTTCGTTTATCAATTCAAATCTCAATAAAATACATTTACATTTGTGATTTTAAAGGGACTTTTTAAAAGTCTCCTTCCACTAAAATACACTTTTTCTGGTTCTTTGTAAAATACAATAGGCCTCTCTGAGTTGTATATGATGCTGCACATGAAACTGTTCCTCAACCTCCATTGTCTGCAGGAGCTAGTAAAAGAAAATATTCAGAGAAACGAGTCAGTTAGGAAAAGCACCGTGTCTACGTCAACCCGTAAATTCATGGCCTCGCCTACCTTGGCTCGGGACCGCCAACAGGCTGTGCTGAAGCCAGGCAATGACACTGTCTCGTCAGACAGGAGCTAACAGGGCCAGCATTCCTCTATTATTTGTGCAAATAACACATCAGTGTTATATGCTTTGCCTAGTAATTTAGAGCTAAGCAAACAAATGGTTAGAATTTGTCTATGTAACACATTACCAGTGCAGTACCAGTACAATTGAGATAGGTAGGTGTATGTTTAGAACAGTTCTGTTTACACTAGTTAAAATAAAATCCACCCGGGGTTTGTTGCAACTGCCTGGGCGGGGTGGATTTTTACTTTGTGGACCTGGACTAACTATAATGTGTAGGTTTACATAGGATCTCCAGTGGAGTTGGCATTTTACAGAGACTCTAAGACTAGGTCAGTGGCTGAACTGCACCTATCAGGGCATTATACATGTTGTAAAGTAACATATGACATTGCAATGACTGTTATTAGTGTAAAAATGTCTTTATTTGAAAACGTTTCTGGTGTCGCAGTGCTGTTAGCCAATCAGAGGCGATATGTTTGCGTGTATGAATGTTCATGAGCAAGAGCCGAAATCCTATCGACCACCCGTCACTCCTCCACTGGACTAAAACACTGTTATACCAGATCACTGGAGCACTTTTTTTTTTGACAAAAGCCAACTCACATGGCATTCATTCATACTAGAGACTATAATTAGACATTTTGAAATGAATGAAAAAACAATGGTATGAGACCTTTAAATCTATTTTGTCTCTTTCTATCTTTTTTACTTTTGCCTGATCATAATAAGATGTACTTATAATTGAATTTATTTTATTATATATGTAAGTACATTATCAGTTAAACACACACAGTCTCATCTATGCAGTTCTACACATACTTATATGTAATAAAGGTATTCTATTACAAACCAGTAACCAGTATTTCCCATCCTCTGTTATTCCGGCCGTCACTCTCCCTCACCGTCTCTGTGGAGTTATTGTAATGCTGAGCGTCTGCTTGAACACAGATGTCTGTGTGGTTTTCGGTTTTGGAGTGAGTGTGTGTGTGTGTGTGTGTGGGTGGCTGTGTGAGCTCTATAGCACGATGAATAAAAACACCAACTATGACAGATTTTTTCTGGAGAGTTGGCGCTTCTGTGGGTGCTTTTCTTTCTGTGCACTGCATATTTTGTGGGTCTTCAAGGAAGTGTGTGTGTGTGTGTGTGTGTGTGTGTTACCTCCACTCTGTGCCAGTCTACTCTGTGGTAGCTGCAGAGGTCATGTGGTCAGTGACTGAATCTGCTCAACCTCATGATTTTTTCAGTCAAGAGTTCATCTCTATTTATGCCCTTTGTGTAAATAGCAGTACATCAGCCATAACATTAGAACTACAGACAGCTAAAGTGAATAATATTGATTATTTGGTTTCCTGGCTGGGATTTGTAGGGATTATAAGGCAGCAGTTGAACTTTATTTCTTGAAGTTAATGTTTTGGAGCAGGAAAATGGGAATCTGAGACACTGTGTGATGCTTAGATAACTGGGTCTCCAAAACATCAGGCAGGTGTTGTGGAGTGTTCCTGGTATACTGTGGTCAGTCCTATCTACCAAAAGTGCACAAAGAAAGGACAACTAGTGAATTAGCAACAGGGTCATGGGCACCCATAACTTGATGTGACCCAGGAAGGCCCAACCTATAACATAATTATATGAGTAAATGTAATTTTCTTGAACTTTTTTACATTTTGTCACCTTAAATGTATATTTTTGAGATTTTAGGTGACAGACCAACATAAAGTAGCACATAATTGTGAAGTGGAATGAAAATGATACCTGCTCAAAATTTTTGTCAATTAAAAATACAAAAAAGTGTATTCAGAACCCCTGTATCAATACAGCTGCAATTACAGCTTCAAGTATTTTGTAGTAGTATTTCTTTACCACTTGCAAAATAGCTTAAGCTCAACCAGTTTAGATGGAGAGTCTCTGCAAAAAGCAATTTTGAAGAAAGGCATCCTCAAAGCGTGATGCTGCCACCATTATGTTTTAGTGAGGTGTTTAGGGTAATGAGCAGTGTTACATTTCCGCCACAAATAGTGCTTTTCATTTAGGCCAAAAAGTTAAACTTTGGTTGTTTGGTTGTTCAACTTTTGCATGTCAAACTTATTAGATTTTTATTTGATTCAAATTTGAAAACCATGTATAGTTTTGTTCCACTTTCCACTATACAGTTACTTGGTCTGTCACTTAAAATCCCAGTAAAAATACATTTAAGTTTGTGGTTATAAGGTGACAAAATGTGAAAAAGGTCAAGGGGTATGAATACTTTTGCAAGCCACTGTAAGGCCACATTCACATAGCAGGCAAAAGTAGCCAAATGTCCAAACTATTTCATCATATACTTATGACACAAAGTTGTGTCACAGTGTGGACGGCAAAAACATGACAAATCTGACATTTTCACTTCAAGATGTGGTATTGAAATCTGATTATATCCAGTTTGTGGCAATGAGTCTGAAAAGCCAGATCAGAATTCATGCAACTTTTGCGTCAAGGCATTTTTAAAGAAAGGAAAATGGATGACAGCAGTGAGCGAGGGTTTTAGTGATGAGACAGTGAGGTAAAAGACCACATACAGTTTTGGAAAATATGAAGAGCCCACGTCAGTTTCTAAATTCAGTTTCTCTGATTTTGATATTTATACGTTTATGTTTGAGTAAAATGAATTTTGTTGTTTTATTCTATAAACTACGGACAACATTTCTTCAAATTCCGAAAAAAATATTGTAATTTAGAGCATTTATTTGCAGAAAATGAGAAATGGCTGAAATAACAAAAAAAAAAGATGCAGAGCTTTCAGACCAAAACAAATTCTTATTCATAAAATTTTTAAGAGTTCAAAAATTATACAAAAATATTTGGTGGAATAATCCTGTTTTTTAATCACAGTTTTCATGCATCTTGGCTTGTTCTCCTCCACCAGTCTTACACACTGCTTTTGGATAAGTTTATGCCACTTCTGGTGCAAAAATTCAAGCAGTTCAGTTTGGTTTGATGGCTTGTGATCATCCATCTTCCTCTTGATTATATTCCAGAGGTTTTCAATTTGGTAAAATCAAAGAAACTCATAATTTTTAAGTGATCTCTTATTTTTTCCCAGAGCTGGAAATATTTGGCTTGATGTCTCTGTTCCAATAATGTTAGATGGCTTGTGCCACAATCACTCTGTTTCTAATGAAATGTCTGAACATGGTCACAAGTGATAAATGTTGCTTTCTTTTGTGCATGAGTTTCAGTTTAGGGGTGTTATAGGGCTGATATAGGGCACATTAAAACAAAAATTTAATTTGGAGAGAAAACCGTATGTGAGCCACTTTTATCTTCTGTGTGAATGTAGCCTGTTCCACCAGATCCAAGTAATGAAAACCTCCAATCAGGTGTGTTGGAATCTGAACTCTCTATGGTGGAGTAGGTTCTCTATTGATGACCGAGCAGAGATCATGTGTAGTCATTTTAAAGCTCTTTATCTTGTCAGTAATAAAACGCTTCTTCCATTGGCTGAAATAGCCAAATAGACTTACACTTGATTGCCCAACTAGATGCACACACCCACATATTTTGTTTGACCTCATGTGATTGAGTAACATCCCCAATCTGCAGTCACAGGACTCAGCCCAGTCTCTCTCTTTCTCTCGCTCTCTCTCTCTAAATTGGGCAGGGCTGCCGTCAGCCTCTAGACCTCAGTACAGTCTGTGTTTAGTTGTGGAAATTGAATTCAGCGTGCCAGCGGCCTGGTAGCATGCAGCCACCCACTGACTTCTTCCCCCAGCTTTGAGATAGGGGTGTGGCTAGACTCTTCACCAAACCAAGCAGCCAATCAGAGAGGAGGGGGGTATTTTTTGCCAGTCTGAGGCTGGTTGGTTGGATGGGAGATTTTGGCAGTATCATGCCCAAGTGGATGAACTTCAGGCAGCCTAAAGGCTCCAGACCTGTAAGTAAAAACTTCTTATAGTTGCTGTATATTGGGATGTCTTAAGCTGTCTTAAGCATATATGTTAATATATATTAGGAACTTTTTGAGTTTCTTTAGTGTGAAACAGTGGGGGAACCACTTATGGTATTTTGGGGAACCTTTTTTTTTTTTTTTAAAGGTAATATTCCTGAAAACAACTCAAGATTTTCTGAAGGTTCCTCAAAGTCCCTTAAGTTGTTCCTCCACAGTTTCAAATTGAAGAACTTCCAAAAGTTCCTAAAGAAATGTATACTGTAGAAATCTGACAGGAAACAAGTTTAGGTCTGTTGATAATGCGCTGTATGTTGATGCACAGACAACGTCACACCGCCTCACCTTTAACATGTACGAGTTCGGGCTGCAACTGATTATTATTTTGGTAGTCGACTAATGATTTTTGATGATGATGATGATTTTTTTTTTTGACTAGTCGTTTAGTAGATTAGTCAACGATTATTTCTGCCATGTCCTCCATCTATAAAATCCATAGAAACAGCTGAACATAAGACTTAAAAACTATTTTAATGTCTAGATGAATTGTTTAAACATGGAAAGTACTGATATTTAGTAATAAAATATGTAATCTGTTGAGTTTGAGCACTTCTGGCGACACAGACTAAGTTGAGTGTAAACTGTGTGAGTGAGTCATTTGTGTAATGCACTTTGTGTAATGCGGTACTGTTACTGTTACAAATTAACGATTAGTCGACAATGAAATTTGTAGTGGACATTTAATTAATCAACATTGTCGATCATATTGACTAATCGTTGCAGCCCTAGTAAGTGGTGGTAAAAATAATGACCAGTTACTTTGCCGGATGGTTCTTTGGTGTAGGCAACAGTTCTATATAGAAACATGATAACTTGGAGAACCATTTGAATGCTTAGAGGGTATTTTGTCTCGTTTTGTGGTTTCTCTTCATTCTTCCAGAACTTTTTTAACTTTATTTGAATTTCTGAATGAAAGAAACAAGTTATATTTTGCATAGATCTGTTCAGAGAAGTTCTGAAGGGTCTTCAATAAAAGAAAACAATTTAGTATTACATTATGCTAACCCAAAGAACCATGAAGTGGTTCTTTCATATGATAGTAACTGCCAAAACATTCTGTAGTATAGGCCACAGTTTTCTTTAAAGATCATGGAACTTTGCCTGATTAATGAACCTTTCCAATAAATAACCATATTTCTCTTTGAGACAAATACAGTTATACTTTTTTATTTATTTGGACAGCTTGTTAAATAGAAAAAACATTAAATTAATAAAGAAAACAAATGTTTTCCTCCAAAAGCAAGAAGGTGTTGATGTATGGTTATTTGCAAATCTAGAACATGTTTTACTAAGAATGTACTGAAGGGAGTCAAATCCTTGAAAACTTATTCAGCAAAGCCAACAGTTCTATTCTGCATAGTCCTGTTATTTACTTCTCTCCCAATACTAAGGTTCTTTAATGGTCTTTAATAATAATAGTTCAGAATCGAACTATGCACGTTAATTGAACATTGTCTGATTAAAAAGTTCATTAAAATGAAAAACTATAACCTTTTAATATTTGGTCTAAGTTAAAGACGCCCTTTTTGGAGTCTTATCTACAATCTTTTTTTTTTTTTTACTGAAAAAATGGGCTTTTTGAAGACTTCTTCAACAGCGACAACACTGTTCTTGTCTTCTTATGTTTAAGTAAAACATTTTTTATTTGATGATTTGTCACACATCTAAATTACAAGCATGATTCTTATGGGAATCAAAAGTGGTTCTATTATAGCAGCAGCACTCAAACAGTTTAAAGCTTCTTGTTTTTAAGAGTGTTTTAACAAGGTTTCTTATGGATTCTACCTAAAGAACCTTTTGAATGTTTAAGTGTTTTTTTTTTGCCTGACTATGGTCCTATGCTGGGAAACCTTTTTAATTCAATTAAACCATTGTTGTGACACGGTCACAAAACCAGTTGTTTGATTACTGTTTAGAGTGTTCTCTTACATATAGTTCATTCACAACAGAATTTTTACATCAGTGCACCTCAGTGGGCTGAAAAATCATTAACACATTTAAAGGGTTCTCTGGGTTGTTCTGGTGCTGTTTAGAACTGTTGCCTTTATTAAAGATCTGCTGAAGAACCTTTTTTGACTTGAGTGTGTGGAGAAGATATAATAAGAGTAGCAAACTTTCAGTGTGTTTTTAGGGAGGAGTCCTTATTTCCATCTCTCCTCGCTCTGTGGGTGGGTGTGTGGGTGTGTACACACGTGTGTGTGTGTGTGTGTTTGAGTGTGTGTGTGTGTGTGTGTGAGTGTGGGAGTGTATTTCTTTCATTAAGCTTCTTATAGATAATCTTTAAGCTCAAATTGGTCCTGCCCTATTTAATGTCTTTATAGATACTTCCATTTCTGCATGACCAGGACTGTTGTAAGTGTGTGTGTCTGTATTTTGAATCACACACAGCATGAGCTCACTCTTGGAGTGTGTTTTCTCTCTGTAGCTCAGGAGGGCGTGGCTGGCTGAGCTGTGTTCAGTGTGTTTGGCCAGTCAGATTTATTTGCAGAGGCTGAACCTTTCCAGTAGATAAACTCACATTATATAAAATACAGTCTTACACAATACACACTGCACGGCAGAAATAACGAGGCTAATGGGCGTAACTGAATTAATGATATAGATCAGTGTACTGAGCTCTAAAGCAGTTTATTAACAGAACTCATTGTTTTCTAATACATTGTGGACTTAATTGTCATTACAGACACTCAGACAGATGAAAGAAAGAGAAAATTTATCTTCAGCAGTTCCATATCTATAAAATAGTGTTGCTAGATTGTCATTATGGTATGGTAGGTGGCTTTTTATGTGTATTTTAGCTGTTAGGTGTACAAACATTATACATTTCCTACATTCCTGTACATGTTACATGTAGTTTTTACTTTCATTACGTAGAATTATTATGTTACATGTTAAATCCTGTAAACAAGCACACATCTCACCATCAGACTGAACATTCTGGAGTTGTTTTTTTTGTCGAAACCTCTAGGATAAGATAGCAACCAAAAATCCAGCAGAATAATATAAAAAAGAAGGATTTGAAGAAGCATTTCTAATAGGAATAAATTAAATTTAAATAATAGAAATACTGCAACCAGGGTGTTGGCACATGCGACTCAGGTAAATGAGTGGGGTAATTGACCTTCCGAATTGGGGAGAAAATAGAGTAAAATTAGAAACATATATCATATATAATAAAATAAATAGAGTACAAAATGAGAATAAGCCAGAGTCACATGTGCCAACACCCTGGTTGATGAGTATAATGTGGGGATTGGCCCAAGAGGCATATGCCAACTCTCTGCTTGATAAGAATAATATGAAAATTGGCCTGAGCCCCATGTGCCAACGCCCCGTTTGCTGAGTATAATAAGAAAATTGGCCTGAGCCCCATGTGCCAACGCACTGGTTGCAGAGTACAATAAAACAATAGGCCCAAGTTGCGTGTGCCAATGCCCCCTTTGTCGAGTATAATACTAGAATTGGCCTGAGCCTAATGTCCCAACACCCTGGTTGCTGAGTGTAAACTAAAAATTGCCCCAAGCCACACGTGTCAACACCCTGGTTGCTAAGAAATACTATAGAAATAGGCCAGAGCTGCGTGTGTGTTAACACCCTGGTTGCAGAGTATAAACCACATTCAGGGTGAAGACTAGCATATGAGAATCCACCAGACACCACATCTTCTAACTGCCACTGATGCAGCATCACTAGGCAGCCAGTGCTCTCTGAGGAAAGTTCAGCGCCCCAGCTCTGGTACATCAGCTCACAGATGTCTATACTGAGCCAGGGTTTAAACTCTGAAATCTGCTATGATTTCTTCTTTTCAATCAATCAATCAATCATCCTTTCTTTTCACCCGGGAAAAGCATTTAGGGTGACCCTCATTTATTTACAATGTTGCCGAGCATTTCGACATCAAAGGGATTGAAAACATTTTATAATATATTAGAAATAATATGGAATAAAACAGTAAAAAAAAATAAATAAATAAATAAAAGAAGTACTAATTTTAAATCAACATTTAATATATATAAATAATATATATATATATATATATATATATATATATATATATATGTAAAACTGAAAATTGTAAATTACCATAAAAATCTAATTGACAAAAAGTAAAACATTTAAAATAAGTAAAAAGATAATAGTAAAAGTAAAGTAAAATGTAAAGAATGATAAGAAATGATGAAATGTATAATAGAACTAAGAACAAGACTGGAAATATAAAACATTAGAATAAAAAATAAATAAATAAATAAAAATAAATTTTAAAAATTAAACGTTACATGAGAAAAAGCAACAATCACAACAATTACAGGCTTTTGTTGTTCTGCTATTGTATTTTATTGCTTCTCCTCCTTGGTAATCCCATTTTAGAGTTTACCTTTCTCTGATCCAGCCAATCAGATAATTACCAAGCCCTTTCTTAGTTCAAGGTAGTGTGTTAGATCAGGAAACCGCTAATTGTAAAATTAGTTGTTTTTGTATATAAAACAAAAATGAATAAATGGGTGCTATGCAATAATAGAATTTTAATAATGACAGTTTAACGTATTTATAATAATGAATAATAATCCCAGGTTGCAGTGTAGACCTGTTGTGTCCTGTAATGTTCTGAACGGTGAGAAGCAGTTTTTTTTTCTCTTTCTGCTTTTGCTAATTCTCTCCATGTGGAAAGCTTTGTGCTCCATATGGCGGGAATTCCTGCACAGCTGTTGTGGATCAGGAGAGGGAAGCACGGCTCGCTCCCCTGAGGAGGGCGTTCCTCATCTCGTCCTCATCCCTCGTTCCTCTCCTCCACTGCCACTCTCACTTCTTCCCCTGGGATGTAGTCACGATAAATCAGAAAGTCTCCCTCACTCCAGAGCTACGTTCAGCGTTAATTAGTAGCTGGAGATGTGCAAATACGCATGCACACACACACACACACACACACACATAGTGCCAGAATAAGTAGACACACCCACATACTGTATTTTCTACTTTTACTAAATACATAAGGTTTTTCTTCTTATCCGATTTTGTCACAATTCAGCTGATTGGCTCAAAACCTTGAGTAATAAGATTATTTAATGACTGAACACAAGTAGTGGGACACCTGCTGATTTATTGTTTCTTCTGAAACCAAGGGTATTAAAAAGAGTTTTTTCCTGTTTTTGTTGGAGTAACTGTCTCAACTGTTTAGAGAAGTCTTTTTACTAGACCCATTAATTCCACTGCTCCAGAGCTCAATGCTGGAGGCTTTATACCCCTCTAGCACAAACCTGGCATTAGAAATATTGTGGCAATAATAATAATAATAATAATAATAATCCACAGTTACCTCAAAAAATTTTGCATAGATCTCAATAAAGCAATAAAGAAGAACTCGAATTTAGCAAAAAACAATGAGAGAAATCCACCAACCTGAAAAAGAATAGTGTTTGCAAGCTGTAATACTTGCCAGAAAAATTGTTTAAAAAAATAATGAACAGTTTATTTATTTCATTTTATTTTTTTGTCTTCGAAAATCAGATGAATTTGACCAATGTCAGCATGCTTGGTTCAGTGTCAGAGGTTAGAGGTCCCCTTCAGGGAGGGGCAGGAAAAAAGGGATTGGTTATAGAGTGAAGAACAAGCACAGCTGTATAAACCATCCTCTTGCTCTTTACTTATTCACTCATTCACTCTCTTAGAAGAACAGAGTGTGCGTGTGCATGTGTGTGTGTGTGTGTGTGTGTTTGTACAATGTCATATGCCCTGTTTGGGTGAGATTAGGTTTTACCTAAGGACAAGAGGTATTTTTTTTTTAAATGACTTTCACACAGGATAAAAAGCTCAGCATAAATGAGATGGGAGTAGCTACTTAATTTATACACTACCATTATCTCCATCTTTTTTCTTGTACCCTGCAGGGACGTAACAGTACTATACATTATCCTGACGTAAAATGTTTGTCATCTGATGTCATGACCTACATTCAACCTGAAATTAAGGTCTGTTGACATTGGTGGCCAGCTGGGATAACAAGGACTGTCAAATGAATGCATTTACATTAATTAAATAATCCCCCCCAAAAAAAGTACACAAAAAAAAATCACTGAATAATCATGTTTATTGGTTTCTGTTGACTCGGCACTAGGGTTGCAGCGGTAACCGGTTTCACGGTATACCGTGGTATTAAAATGCACGGTTATCATACCGTGTGTGTTTGCTTATTACCGGTAAAACGCAAGCCAGCGGAGAAAGTCACCCGCGCATGCGCAACTCTGCTCCGCTTCAGCTGCTCAGCACACAGCGGTGAGAATGGCAGAAAGTGCATCAGACTAGAGCTTAGATTCTCTGCCCGAACCAGACCTGACCCGAGGACCGACCCGAAATCGGGTCCGTTCGGGCCGAGATTTCCCACCACATTCCTCGGGCCGGGTCGGGTTGGGCTCCAGAAAATAGTCTGAGATGTAGGCATCTGTTTTTTAATTATATATTTTATTTTTAAATAAAGCTCTGGTGTGATAATCACAATGTTAATGCTAAGTAACCAATTATTATTGTTAATGAAAACGAACCAAATAACGAAAACTGAAAGTGAAACTTAACTAACTTATTTATAAGCGCTGTTTTCACTCCCGCAGTTCTACAGCGGGAGGTGTTGTGCCGATTCTGTCCGCGAAGCGGGAGTCGGATTGAGCAGGGAGTCGGATTCGGCATAACAGCGGCAGCGCGGCTGCACCTCGCGGTCCGCGGTGTTAGTTGTAAGCGCTCGCGCTAGCCGCAAAATACGACAGAAAACACTGAGAAACTGCAGAATTATGAATTGGACTAAAATGAGCACGAGGAGATAAAAGAGAACCTTTACCTGTGAGTAGCTCACATCAGAACACGCAAATCTCTCTCTCTCTCTGTCTCTCTCTCTCGCACGTGAACTTCTCCGCACTGTGTTTAGCTGTTCTTAAAAATCATTTTTATTAAATAATAGTTCTATGCTTCTATGTTAGTGTTAATTAACATAATTCTGATCATATTTCGCTCATTCAAACAGCCTGAAAACAGACTTGTAATCTTGTAATCAACAAGCTTGTAATCAATGTGGCCGTAGTCACAGCTAAAGGAGGAAATACATCAAACCTGTTCTCCATCTCCGAGAACACCACCCCGCTGTGCAGCGCAAAGTATGTGTTCAGTTTATAATTTTACCTAAATAACCTAAATAAAACTTCTTTGTAATCGTGCACAACCCATGCGGTAAGCGCCCGCAAAAGCGCTGAGTTATCCGAAATTTGGGCACGCAGGTACAGGCGTGAAGTGCGTGCTACGATGGATTCACGTGTCCGTGTAAAGGTACTGGCCGGACTGGATGTGAAAGACGCCATTCATTTACATGCGTTAATTTTCAAATTCTGACGTGCCTGTTTTTCATATGTTGAAGGTTTTAAGGTGTGAAAGCCTTAAAATAGAAATCTCTATTGTGAGGATCATGTCAGAAATAAATCCCCTCTTTCTGCAGTATCTGGTTATATACCAACTTTTTTTATATATATATACACACTCTTAATGCCCTTAAGAGTAGTGGAAAAACATGGTTTCCTTCACCTGATGGTGTAGTTTCTACAATAAATAGTTAATTGAACAAAAAAACTTTGTTGTAATTTCTTTAAGGGTCAGTTTAATAATATATGTAACAAACTGTGATACCGTGATAACCGTGATACCGCGGTATTTTCCGAGACGGTTATCATACCGTGAAAATCTCATACCGTTGCAACCCTACTCGGCACTACAGTTAGTGTAATATGAACAAAACGACTGTACTTGATGCCCTTGGCCCATGCCTATGTTCTAGTTAATTGCCTTTGTGACTAAAGACCAGACTAATCTACAGACATCATGCATATCATATTAAACACCAAACCTTACTTTATCTATCCAACTCATATCCAGTTACCAGTAACATCATTCTGATATCATAAATCAAAATTCATTTAGCTTGGAAAATTAGCATTTAGCAAGCATTGAGACACTAGCTGCATGCCGGTGTTTTGAGGTTAGTAACTAAAGAATCAAGTGAACCATAGCCATAATCCACATATTATCTGTCTGTATGTCTGTCTGTCTGTCTGCCTGTCTATCTATCTATCTATCAGTTGACTGAATGCTGCAAGCATACGCAGTTTCTGAAAAGTTCTGAAAAAGTTTTCTATAGCATATTATATATTTTTTATCCACATGTGGACTCACACCTGGGTTAATATAACCTGAGTTTAATATTTACAGCTTGATTAACAGGAGATAAAAGACACTGGAATATTTTCTAACCAGTCTCTTCTTTCCTTCGTCTTCTTTCTTTTCGTTTATGTAATACACTCGCTGTATTTATTTGATTGTTTTACCAAATTAACAATTATAATATGTTGTCTCTCTCTTTTTCTCTCTCTCTCTGTCTACCTCTCAGTTGTCTGGAGGCTGTGAGCACACGCTGGTCCTGCAGGACTTTGCGGCCGGTTGTGCGGCTGAGCTGAGTGTACAGTCAGGTCAGACGGTGGAGGTGCTGGAGCGTTCTGGTGAGCGGCCTGGCTGGTGTCTGGTGCGGACCACCGAGCGTTCCCCACCACAGGAGGGTCTGGTTCCCTGCAGCACCCTGTCCGTCTCCCACTCCCGCAGCAGCGTCGACATGGACTGCTTCTACCCCACCGGCAAAGGTAGGGTCACGGGTCACAGTCGGACCAGAACACACATTGTAACAGGACTTACCTCCTGACATACAGGACTCAGGACTCACAAACAGAGCCAATACACCTATTGCAGTTTAGCTCCACTCACTTCAAAAAAAATTTTTTTTTTCAGATCTGGAATTCATGTTGAGCACAGTTCTGTCCTCTAATAGGAGTACACCCCTCGCATTTCCTCATTTATTTATATATATTTTCATGGGACAAATCTATAGAAATTAATCTTGGCTATAGTTTAGAATAGTCAGTGTACATCTTGTATAACTGTATAGATTTACTGTCTTTTAATAATTCAAACATAGCCATTAGTGTCCAAATAAAGAATACCTAAAGGAGAACTCCAGTGTAAATTTGACTTTTGTTGTTGTAAAACATGATAAAGTGTACTAACCTTTGTTGAATAGCCCACTGTAACGCGGAAGAGGAGGCAGGATGCAAATGCAAGTCTTCTAACAAAGAACAAAGCACTATGGAATAATATAAAGAAAAGGTAACTAAAACAAAACACTAAGAAACAGAGGATGAACTGAAAGACTGAAACAAACAAGCAAAAATAACAGACAAAGAAACAAACTGAATAAAGCAAACCTGGAACACTAAGGACAAAAAACACAGCAGGTCTGAGGCTAAACAAAACAGATAAACAAGATCCAGACAGAGTAACAGTACGAGGTCAAACAAAAAGCACGACAGAGAACAAAGGAGCACATGGGGTATTTATACACTGGCACACACTAGGGACACCTGTGAAGGTAATAAGGGGGCGGAGATACAAATGAGACACAAGGTGATAACACTAATGACTAGAGCAGGGCTAGGGTGGAGACTGGACAATAACAAAACAATGCCATGTCCTCAAAAAAGCACATGGCTAGGAACACAAGATAGGAAAACCGAGGGCAGAAGCACATAGAACCAAAAGAGGGAAAAACACAGGACAGATACAGTGACACCCACCTCTATTCTCCCGCAGTTTTCCACGATCCAGTAATTTTATTCCGTTTGTCCAAGCATGCTTTAGAATGGATGATATGGGGCATATTTTGCCCATGCAGATAAATTGCTTTTTAACCACTGTTTACAGTTCTAAAGCTCTTGATGCCTCGTTTTAAATGTCAGGGCTACTTTGTGCCTGGATAACGGTGTAAAACGTGATTTACAGGGTTCGTGCAGTCATGAAGAACCTGGAAATGTCATGGAATCTGAAAATAGCAATTCTCAGGCCTGGATAAGTTTTGGAAAAGTAAAAATACCCAGATAGTCATGGAAATTTGGTCTACAAATCTTTGTATTTCCATTTATCGATGATGAAAAATTATTTTGAACTAACAAATACGTCAGCTGAGAGTTAGCTCAGTAATTTAGCCCTACACAATGGAGCTCTCAGGATCTGATACACATTTCAATATTAAAGATCGTGTGTCAACATTTTTATCAGATTTCTATTTAGGCCTACTATAATCAATTTGAATTATAATTTTAGTTGGTTTTTGGTTTTGTTGTCCCTGTCTGCACTGATGTTTTACAAATCGTATGGTCATGAAAATTTGTCATGAAGAAATCAAGGAAATGTATTGCTTAAGAAGTGTATGAACCCTGGATTTATCTGCAGGGGCAAAATATGCCCCATATCATCCATTCTAAAGCATGTTTGGACAAACTGAATAAAATTACTGGATCTCGGAAAGCTGCGGGAGAACAGAGGTGGGCTATTTCACAAAGGTTAGTACTCTTTATCATGTTTTATTACACCCAAAGTCAATTTCACACCGGAGTTCTCCTTTAAGGTAGAGGTGATGGACTAGCCAAATATGTCTCCAGACGCAGACTCGATTGAGCACCTGTGGGGCATCCTTAAGTAGCAGGTGGAGGAGGGCAAGGTGTTGAACATCCACCAGTTCTGTGATGTCATAATGAAGGAGGATTCCAGTAGCAACTTGTGCAGCTCTGGTGAATTCTGGTGAAATAAAGAGGTTTAAACGCAGTTCTGAATAATAATAATAGTGGTCAAACAAAAGATTTAGATTTTGAGCATAATTTGGACCTGTTCACTGTGAGGTTTATTTATTGTGTTACCAGCTATTTAATATACCTTGTGTTACAAGTAAATTTATAGTGTTATACACAGACTACTAGGTTATATGCAAATTTCATTTCCATACTGTTGTCCCATAAAAATATATATAATATAATATTTGCAGAAATGTGTTAAATGTACTCACTGGGGATCATTGGGATCCAAGAGGATTGTATATAGGTTGTATATGCCTTAAAATACTGTTTAAAAACTGCAAGTATTATCAGTAAAAGTCATCCAGCAACATTCCCGAGTTTAGTCCTGACTCATGTATAATCATTAGTGTTAAAACGGCATTGTGGGAAGCAGCTCCCGTTCCGTGGTGAGTACAGTGCTGTCTGGTTAAAGAATAATTAGGGTGAGATTATTAATTAACAGACGGGAGGAGTCACTGGAGATGGTAATGGCAGTAATGTTGTGCGTTTATGCAAGTATAAGCAAAGATACACCTTGTAATAAGATATATATACATACAGACGATGCCACGTTAAACAGATGATGGTAGATGAAGATGGATAGAGAAGTCCATCAGCATGAGATCTGGAGCATGAACATACTTCCTTGAACTATACAACTTCCTGTGTAGTAACATCACATCCTGTATGCTAGCAACAATAAAGAAAAACACCAAAATCGGCCACTAGGTGGCAGAAAAATGCTATGCCATAGGCTGTAACAGCACACATAAATTAAACAATATAAGAATTCATAATAATGCAGAGCTGTTCTCTCAAAATTTCAAATCACACAAAATAGCTCTTTAGTTTACTGCCAAGTGGGATTGTAAGAAAATATTAATATCAAAGTAATACAGCGTTTTGTTTTGCAGTATTGTACTGATTCTTTAAAACACACAGCCCTACGGCCAAGTTCAATTTTACCCTGAGTAAAAGGCACAAGATAAGATTTAAAACTGTTACACAGTGCACAGCGGATGGCACTTTTTTATAGATGTTCTACAGTATGATGGATATAGTAATTATTGGTAAAACCCAAAATCAATATCAGTTTTCCGGTATCAATATATCAGTATAGCCATATCTTAGTGTATCAGCTCCATCTCTTAAGTTATACATATCATTATGTTTTTTGTCTTTAATATTTTTGGTTGCTCAAGGCTAAATCCCATTTCTCTTTTGTACCCCTACCTTTGTTTTCAAGTGTAACCCTTCCTCTTGAAAGAGAGTCACAAGTGGAAGAAGGTGAAATCCTCCCCTAAAAATGGGAGCGATAGAGTTTAGCAACCTAGCTACTAGTTAACCCTAAGGCATTGTATATCTTAAGAAAGAGGGCAAGTGGTGCAGAAATGTATTATTATTGTCCATTCTTTAATTCCTCTGTGTTTATTAGCTTTTATTTTAGTTCTCTGTTCCACCTTAAATGCTGCAGCCTCTGCCAACTATTGCTTAATTTCAGGTGGAACAGAAAATTTAGCTAGCTACTAAGACAAACTTTTAACAATTGTTTATGCTTGTTATAAAAGAAATGGCCATAAAACATTGAAGCTGCACATTAAACTATGGTAATATATTGGTTATTATCATTTTTAACAAGAAAAATAAACACATTTGTGGGTTTCGTTGGTCACGGTGTGCCGCTGCCGTCCTGCCAGTGATTCTCATAGCCCTCTGTTTTGAGTGTGCTTCTAAAATATCTCAGTTTGAAGGGTCACACATCCTAACACTTCCCCCTTCCTCTTACCAGCTCTTTATGTATTTCGGTAGGGCTGTGTATGCCATATTGGCTGTGAACTTGCCCATATATGTATTACGATACAGGGCTAACAATTTCAGTACCTCGCAATGGTTTGCAATTCTTTAAATAACATTTTAGTAAAATTGTCATAGTATTAAATGTATAAAAATTCAATAAAAGAAAAGTTTATGGAAGTTTTTAAGGAATCAGAAGAGTAGGATCTAATGACAACACTGCTTGTCACCAATCTTTACAAGTTAATCAATAATTTACCCTCTATAGTACAGCCCACTTTTTGTGAGATTTGGGGTCGCTGTTGATATAGCAATCAAAAACTTTGAGAACCGCTGCTTCAGTACAATTCCTGTTTAATCTAACTGCATGTTGCCCTGAGGTAACAAATATAAAAATCCGGCTTTTACAGAGTAAATGAAAATAAAATATTCCGAATAGGCTTTAAAATAGGCTTTTAAATATACTTCTTCACATATAAAAAAAAACATGAAGGGACTGTGTAATAATAAAAAAGTGGTTTGTTGCCTGAGGGCAACACCATGCCATTGAGGGTTTAAAATCCATACTGTGTTTTTGAAAATCGATACAGTATAACAAAACTAAATACAAAAAAAACTCTATATGATTCAATGAGTCCATTGGCTTTAGATCAGTCTTTAGATAGACTGGTTTCACATACGTATTTGGACACAGTGTAGAATTAAAGTGATACTAGGGTATCTCTGACTCATTCAGGATAATTAACCTCATAAATACTTTTGTCAGTTAACTTTAGTTTTAATAGTTTGAGCTATGTTTGGAGCACTACAAGCAACAAAGGCACAGTATTCATTTGATGCTTGTTGATGATTTGCAGTTTCTGGAGCACAGCAAACCTGTCAGCTTGGTTGTTGCTGTGCTAAAGCTTTGCAGTAGAGCCAACAGTGTTTGGGTGAATACATTTCTTATCAAAATTGAGGGTAAAAAGTTGCAAAAGCTAATTATTAGCGTGTTTAGTGTGAAGGTTATTCTGTGTCTCTGAACAATATGATTTTATCTTGGTAAATGCCCAATGAGTAGTAAGATTTGAACCAGCAACTTTCTGGTTGCTGGATCACTTCAAGTACTTGGCTCCTGGATACCTGCAGCTAAAGATATACTGTTATGAACATCTCTTTTCCACCAGGGGGTGCTAGTAGTATGTTATTTTGATATCATGGACTGCATCTAAGTGGTGGTGTTGGTTGGGGGGGTGGGAAGAGAGGTGATTTATAATGTTTTGGGCACGAGTTCAGGATACCTTGAGATAGTTCTTAAGCCTGGTCCCCTGGCAGCTACAGTGAGTGATGAAGATAAAGTGGGTGATGGGGTAGCGGCAGGTGTGAGGTTGTTAGTCACAAGGCTAAGGTACAGCTGGGAGGTTTATTAGAGGACTGAAGAGGAGGAGCTCAGGCAATTGAAGTGTGATCCATTTCCCAAATATTATACTTCTGAATAACACTTGTCTGAGCAAGAAAATGGGAAGTAACATAATATTTCATATGTGTTTTATATTATATGTCCTTCTATCAGTAAAATAATTCACAAACCTATATAAAAGCCCAGTCATGCAAATGATATACTGTGAAAAATACTGTGATAAATATTTTTGGTCATACCGCACAGCCCACTTTTGAAAGATAAATACACATTTTCTGTTTTACATTCCCAAGAATAGGTGCTGGTGTCTTAATGCCGGTGTTCTGCTAAGCATCTTCATGAAAATCCACCTTAGGTCCTTTTTTTATCATTAAAAAGGTAAACATCCCCCCAAAAACAATAAAAATGTGCATTTTTTTGCATTAACCTGTAGATTACATACAGAATACATATTTAAATTAAAATGTCATATGTTTTCACAAGTTTTCATCTGAAACACATACATTCAGTATATATTTATTCAAACATTTAATCTTCTGTCAGGTACTCTATGTCCAGGACTTTGTGCTGACCCCCTTATTACCTCATTTTGGTACTGAAAATAGAACGGCCACACTAGTCAGCGTGATGAATGTGCTTGGGGTGTCTGTGTGTGTTGGCATGAGGCCAGCCTTGTTTAGGGAAGTGTGTGTGTGTGTCAGTGTTTGGAAGTCTGGGCCCTGCTTCTGCATTAAGGTCGGTAGGATTGTCGTGGTTGGGCTTCCCCTGGTCTCGCAGGTCGACTCTTCCTCTGTTTGTGAGGCAAGGGGTTTTAAACGTCCCTTCAGGGGGCCTCATCTGTTTACACCTGCTATCTGTTTGGGCCTCCAGTCTGATTGACCCCACGCTAAGAATAGGCAGAGGAAATGGGTGGGGGGTACAGAGCTGGTGGGATTCTGAGGAAAAAGTCAGACCCTGGACAGTAATTAAATCCAGGGATATGTGTGCAGAATACCAATGTTATGCTTATTTAAACCAGATTTAGAAGAAATTTCAGATGAGTGATTTAGTTGTCAAATCTATGAAGTGTAAGTTTAATCTCAAGTCTCTGGGAGAAGAGTCTGAGTTGAGTGTCTAGTAGAGGTGGACCTATTAGTGTTTTGGGGCTGATGATCAATTCTATCAAATGTGGTAATTCCGCCTAATTTGTCTGTAAATAAACCCCCCTAAACACCCCTAAATATCCAAATTGAGCACTGCTTGTCATTTTCCCTCCAAAATGTCAGGTGACTCGTTAGTTTTACTAAGTCTCAGGTGTGTTCAATTTTGTAGCACAGCTCTCACACTCTCTCATACTGGTCACTGAATGTTCCAACATGACACCTCATGGCAAAGAACTCTCTGAGGATCTTAAAAGACAAATTGTTGTGCTACATCAACATGGCCTTTGGGGTGCATGTTGAAGTCATGTTTTAAGGTTTATGGAGTGTGAGACAAATGTTAGATCTTTAGGTGCAATTCCTAGTCAAGTCACAAGTCTCTGTAATACAAGGTCAGATTGAGTTTTGAGTTCTGGGTGTGGAAATGAGTTTTCAGTCTCTGAAATGAGAGCCTGTGTCAAGTCTTGAGGATCTGAGGACAGAGGTCAAGTCAAGCCTATAGTCAAGGTATAGCATTAAGTCTCCCCTTGGCATTAACCCTCAGCTGTTTCCAGTAACTCCTGTTCTTATGTAATTATAGGTACACTGACATAACAATAGGAAGACTGGCTTGAAGATCTCACACAACACCTCTGTTGTGACATTTTATACAGTAAGGGTTGAGCTGTGGTCCTTTGAGTTCAGTTAATGGTTTATGGGAAGTAGTTAACCACTCTAATGTTTGAGACATTCTGTTGCACATCAGATGCTATTAGTTTTTCTAAAGCATTGTTCAACAAGATGAAGGCTGTGAAACTCAACCATATCATGAGACAGCTAAATTATTTTAATCATTTTGCTCGAGACAAATGTTTGTTAACATTGTTCTTTCTGGAATTAGAAGTAACTGGAAGTTTTGCCTGACCTGTCAGATCAGTTTATGATGGATTTTCAGTTGCTTTTGTTGGTAATTTTAAGATTTAGATGCAGAGCAGTCCATTCTGTGCTTTTCTTCGCACTGTGGTTGGCACTTTCTAAGGCCAAAAAATATATGTTTGACTGTTTTAGGGAGCTAATCAGATAGCATGAAAAATCATCCCAAGCTCGGCTGGTGTATGGCAGTATCGGCTGAATGTAGGAGGCTGAATGTGCTTTATACTTGGCAACCAGGGTGTTTGGGCCAGAATTGAACCTAGATTCAAACTAGAGATGGGCCAAAACCATTCAGGCCCAGCGTCTGGTATTCAGCCTGGAAATTTTTGAAATCTTTTTTGCTATCTGCAAACATATTTAACTTACTTGTGAGGCTATTACTGTATTTTTCACACTATAAGATGCAACAGATTATAATGCGCATTATGCAACACTAATAAGGAACAGGGGTGTCGCTGTGTTTCCCTTCTAATTCGGCAGCAGAATTTTCTTTTAAAGTCACACGCATGCTGGATGTTAATGTACACAGATTTCTATCCTGAGAACTGTTTGTTTTGGTGAGTAAAGTGCTTCTGTTTAATTACAGTAAGCGTCGATTTCCATATTTCTACTAAGGCTGGGTGCAGCAGCATTGGCATTAGCGGCTAGCCACTAGTGCTAGCCATGGTTAGCGCTAGTAAATGCCACCCTACAGCACTAAACTTAGTAACCCTGAGTTTTCTGGTAAGTCAGGGCTATATTAGCTAGCGGTTCGTTCCACATAGCTTCTTGTAACACGATAACCGTGTAGGCTACAACCCGATATACTCACCTCTGAATAACAAAAGATCTAGCGCTGAGCGCGGTTAGTGACTAATGCTAATGCTGCACCAGTAGTGCTAGCCAAGGTTAGCCACAGGCTACAGGCAGATAATACTCACCTCTGAACAGCAAAAAATAGTACAGTTAGCGGCTAATGCTATTATTAATGCAGAGTGTTTTTACTGCCCCTTACAACCTAATTGGTAAAATTCATATAAGGCACACCAATTCATAAGATGCACTGACGATTTTTGGGAAAATGAAAGGATTTTAAATGTGCCGTATAGTGCGAAAAATACAGTAATCTGAACAATACACTTACACACATCCCAAAACATATTTGTATAATTGTTGGCTAAAATATGGATGGAATAAATCAGTCTGCTCTTTGGAAAAGTAGGTAAGGAAAGTAGCTTGAGGTAATTTTACACACACACACATTATGATATACACCCTGCCCTTCTAAAGTGGGCCACTGCGGTATGCAGTCCTGCACTGTTTATAGCAGGATGGAGACACACACACACAGACATACACACACACTTACACACACACAGTTCTTCTTTGTTTTGCATGCAAATGTGTTTATGTAACGTGCGGTTCGCAGACTGTTAGTACACAGGGTGAGGTGTAATATTACCCAAGCTGATCGGTCACTTATTTACATTACACCTGTAACCTTCCAGCACTACATTCCTACCATCAAAACTCAACACCCTCCGCCTGCTACTGCTGTCTCACTCTATCAATTCTATTCTATTCTATTCTATTTACTTTTGCATTAATGACCTGACTGTTTCAATAACAATGTTGCCTTAACACACAAACATCACAACTGGATAAAAAAAAAAAGCTTCCAATAAATAAAATAAAATAAATGAAAGTCAATATTATTAATAATAAATGTAACAAAAATAATCCAATACAGTAATAAAATAAACATTAATTTTAAAATAATAATATTAATAATAATACAGGGTTCATACGGTCATGAAAAACCTGGAAAAGTCATGGAATTTCAAAATAGCAATTTCCAGACCTGGATAAGTTTTGGAAAAATAAAAATACCAAAAAAGTTTTGAAAAAAAAAGTGGAAATTTTCTCTACAAACCTGTGTTTCCGTGTATTGACAGAGAAAAGCTATTTTAAGCTAACAAATACATCAGCTCAGAGTTAGTTCAGTAATTTAGCCCTACAAGATAGAGCTCTCAGGATCTGACACATTTATTATTATTGAAGATATTTTTTTATCAAATTAATTTTAAGCTTACTGTAGTGTATTTGGATTAAAGTAAATGTATTGGTTAAAACCTGTATGAACCCTGATAATAATAATAATAATAATAATAATAATAATAATAATAATAATAATAATAATAAAGAGTATTTACTTATTTATTTACAATAGTTTATGGGGGTTGGCAGGGTGAGGGGTAGAGCTTAGTAGGTTATAGGTGACTTATACTTCAGTCTCTCTTTCTCTCTCTCTCTCTCTCTCTTTCTCTCTGTCTCTCACGCACTACTAGATAAAGTAATTCCCTTTCTCTGCTGTATCTCTCTCTCTGCTGTATATGCTGTATCTCTTTTTCACACATACACTCTGTTTCTCTACTAGATATATACTCTCTCATTGTCTCACTTCTGAATATACTATTTCTCTCTCTATCTCTCTCATTTTACTGCATATATACTCTCTCATTGTCTCACTTCTAGATACATACCTTTACCACTCTTACTCTAGTTATTTAATATCTGGATATACTATCTCTTTCACACTCTCACTCTTGTTATTTCATATCCTGAAATATCTCTTTCTCACACTTCTACTCGTGTTCTCCAATATCTGTATATACTACTCTCTAATACTCTCTAATACTCTCTCACTCTCTTTTTCTAAACAACATATATATTCTCTTCCTTTACCTTGTAGCTATATTATCTCTCTCTTACTCTAATTTTCTCACTCGGAAATATACTATATCTCTCTCTTACACACAGTTTCTCTACTTATTATATATAAATATATATATATATATATATATAGAGAGAGAGAGAGAGAGAGAGAGAAATTATGTGTGTATATATATATATATAATATATATTCTCTCATATCTGGATATATAACTCTTTCTCTCTCGTTCTCTTTCTCACTCTTTTTCTCTACAAGATATTTACACTCTTATTCTCTCACTCCTCAATATATACTATTTCTCTCTAACTCAATTTTAATTATCTGCTAGATATATACTCTCGCATTCTCTCACCCTAAATATAATATTTCTCTCTTTCTCTCTTTCTGAGCTTTACAACAGTAATACCAGCATCAAATTACAATAAAATAAAACAACAGTTGTAAATAAAATGAACAATGGTTAAAATAAATGTTCTGGCAAATGTACAAAGGGATATAAATATATACAAACAAATTATTTTAGTGAATATTAAACTCTTTAATAACTAAATTCAACTCTTTCTCTCATTATCTCTGTGAGATACAATCTATACTCCCCCTCTCACACTACTTGCTCTTAGCTGGTAGCGCTCTCTTTTTCCTATCTCTCTCTCTCTCTTTCTTCTTCTTCTTTTTCTCTCCGCCCCTGGTTCCTCCTCTGTGTGTGTGTGAGTGTGTGTGAGTGTGTGAGTATTAGTAGTAGGGCAGGCTGAACTTTCAGGTCCAGCTTCAGTGCTGAAGTGCTACAGTTACTCTGTTCTATCTGTCTCTCGCGTGCTTTCTCTTCCCTCCCTCTTTTCTCTCCTTCTCCCTCCCTCCATCCCTATTTCTTTCTCCCTGTCTGTCTGTCTCTCCGTCTTGTTCCTGTGTGTGGCCATGTGTTTGGGGCAGTAGAGGGTCAGCATGCGGAGTGTGAGGTCATGTTGTTCTTGTGGAGAGTGTTTCAGTTGGATTATTAGGAAGGTCTGCTGCTGCGAGGGGACAGGTGCGTACCTTGCTTTAGTGTGTGTGTGTGTGTATATGTTTTAGTATTGTATGTAGAATTATGTGACTGTGTGTGTGTGCACTGTACAGTGTACTGTGTGACATTGAGCTGTGTGTGGCATATGTTTGCATATTTTTTCCAGTATACTGTGTGTGTGTGTGTGGTATTTTCTGTGTTAAGCGGCTGATAAGGTCACTGCTGATGTTGGATTGCTGGCGTTTGTGTGGTTAGTTAATGATAATGTTAAATATATGACCGTAATCATTAGCGCAGCTCAGGCTTGTTCTAGCGGCAGGACGAGCCGGACCCTGACCTGTCAGAATTACCGCAGTGTAAAGAAAATATCAGGGCAAAACTAAAGTCTTATGGACTTCTAGACTTCTGGACTTCTAGTAGGGCTGAGCAATATGGATAAAAAATAATATCTTGATATTTTTTAGCTGAATGGTGATATACGATATATATCTCAATATTTTTTCATCCCATAAGGTAATAACAAAAAGACACTTCTGAGACAAAGCTACATGTTTCAGATTGTATATAGGAACTTTTATCATTCAGTGCCTGTATATCCTGTATATTAAAGTATCCTTGTAGTTCTAGCAGCTTTTTATACCGTTAACTTGAAATTCAATTTAGACTAATTAATTATAAAGAACAGATTCTTCAAATTAAAAGGTTCTTATCATCAACATTCTCATACCTGTGTAAAGAAGGATCTGATTGGTGAGCCCTCAGTGCAGGTTAGAGTGGTTGTATCTCCTCCGAAGATTTTAGATCAGTGTTTAGTTCAGCAGTGGCACTTCACGCTGATGATGTTTATTAGCGTTATGCTCTCTGAACATGAAAGATTTTGTTCTTAACTGTCTGTGTTTAACTGAAAAGTTGGGTTCCACCATCACTATCTGTTTTTTTAGAACATGCCACCTGAATCACCTTGATAAGTACCTCTCACACACCACACTCCCAAATCTGCATAGATTTGATTGCCTGAGAATTATCTTTTGTGATACTTTCAATGCTCACGATGCACCGCAAACCCCCTACCATAAAGGCTTGTATAGTTATGCAGTTTAAAAAAAACACTGTGGAAATGAAATGGTTCTCAGTAGTTCACCAGTTTGGGTCAGCTTAATGAACGTCTGGGTCCGGACTCGAACCGTAGTCCATTTATTAGGGACCCTCCTGCTCTACCTTAGCAGGATACTTTATTCTGCTGCTCATCTGACACTCTGAATCTGAACCACTCAGGTGCTTGTGCAGTCTTTCTCTTGTCATTTCAAGACTTGACTACTGCAACTCTCTACTGGCTGGTCTTTCAATACTAGTCACCAAAACCTTGGAACTAGTTCAGAACCAGCGTCAGCATGACTCGTCTTCAATCTTCCGAAGTTCAGTCATGTGACTCCTCTACTGCGTTCCCTCCACTGGCTTCCTTTTGCCGAACACATCAGATTCAAAACCCTGACACCAAAAACGGACCAGCTCTTTCATACTTGATGGCAATGATCACAGCCAGATCTGTACCAACCAAGAGCTCCTAGAGCTTCCAGTACAGCTCGACTCGACCCGCCATCACTCAAAACCCACAGAAAACAAACAACCTGACTCTTTTCTGTGCTGGAGCACCAAGGTGGTGGAATGAACCTCCACTGGATGACAGAACAGCAGAGACATTTGTGGTCTTCAAACACTGACTGAAGACTCATCTATCTTTTCAAAGAGTTCCTAAACTTATCACTAAACTAATCATAAAAAAATCTTCAACGGTTCTAAACATTATCAAGCTTTGTGTGTCTCTGGGCGCTGAGTGGTCCAGCGGTCTATGAGCAGGAGGTCGCCGGTTCGAACCCCAGCTCATGCAGCTTTGCCATCAAGCTGCCGGCGTTAGAGGGAGCAAAATTGGCCCTGCTCCCTCTGGGTGGGTAGATGGCGCTCTTTCCCCACATCACTCCTATGGTGATGTCTGCAGCACAGGGCGTCTGTGAGCTGATGTATCGGAGCCGAGTCGCTGTGCTTTCCTCCGAGTGCGCTGTGATGCAGTGAGGCAGTGCTGCATCAGCAGCAGCTCGAAAAGAAGCGGTGGCTGACTTCACATGTATCGGAGGAAGCATGTGTTAGTCTTCACCCTCCTGGTGTGTTGAGGTATCACTAGTGATAGGGGGAGTCCTAATGAATGGGTTGGGTAATTGGCTGTGTAAATTGGGGAGAAAATGGGAAAAATTTGAAAGAAAAAAAAAAAAAAGCTTTGTGTGTCTCTTAATCCTAGTCTCTACTAACTAGCTATGGATATCGTAAGTCTTGTCCTGATATTTTCTCCTCGCACGCCTTCCATTATAACATAATTGGGCATAATTGAGCTCTTCCAATGAATAACCAAAAACGTAAAAATTCATAACATCTCCCTTTTTACTGGAAGGGGAGAAGGGCACCCATAGGGCACTCATTAAGACACTTTTGATCTAGAGGGCACATTATCATAATCTATTGCTGGAAGTGGCACCCTATTGGGCTCTTGCTCACTTTTTAACCACCAAAAGTGCAGCCAAAAGAGCAATTTGTCTTCTTTTGCCACCCATACCTCCCTTGACTCCACCAGTTCCCAAAAGGAAAAAATGCTCGATATACATTTATTCACTGGAAGAGCCCAACTGTAGTGATGGCATTTTAGGATTGTTGGAGACTTTTTTTTACACATCTTGTAGTCTTGCTGTCCTTTGACTAAACTTGTTCATGTTGGCAGTTGTTTTTTTAATGTTGTAAATTATTAACCAGGACAGTGAAACATGTGATTTCTTACGATTTTAGAGATGTCTCTGGATCTGGTTGTGATAATCAGTAGGTTTTTTGTAGACATTGCATTGTCCCAGGAATGATTGGGAACAATGATATTAACGTCCTTTTGAAGCCATTTTAAGGCCACTATCATAACAAGAATAGAATAGAATAACAAAGCATTTATAGCCTTTTAAAAACAAAGATTATACTATTTTTATTTCACATACTGCAGTCCACACACAGAGTTATTGAAGCATTGATCATTGCAATACTGTCTAAACTACTTTTCACTGGTAGGTGATGCACATTTATTGTACAGTAAATCAGTAATGTAATTATTGTGACAGGCCTAACAATCAGGATCAATTGAAACTAATGTCTGAGGTTTAAATAAGATCCTCCAAAATCCCCCGCAAATATATTTTCATTGGGGAGTTTTGTATTTTTCATGACTAAGAAAAACAGGACACGTAAATGGTAATACTCTATATACACAGCTGACTGTACTCTAGCACTGCTGGAGAATTACTGGGTAACCAAAACACTGCTGACTCTGTAGTAACACTGAGACATTCTGCTGTTACTCAGCTTTAACCTCAAGAGTGTGTGTGTTTGTGTGTGTGTGTGAAGGTGTTTTTTAAGAAGTTACCATTTATCACTTTGAGTTCCAAGTCTCAGCCTAAACTATTAAATTAACATTTCAGATGATAGCCTGAGAATTGTAATTATTATTTTTTTAATAAAAGGTTGCATTAAAGTGAATTACTCCACAGCAATTCTTTGTTTTTAACCAAGAAATTTAGCCCAGAAAAATGGAATACTCTAAATTGTCCTGGCTATTGACTTGACATGGCTATTGACTCTAGGGCTCACCCTGTGTGTGTGTGCTTACTAGTGTGTATATGTGTTAAACCAGAAGCCACATTCAATCTGTGTTGA